>NC_136240.1:3955000-4405000 GCF_053564925.1 Oryzias latipes
CCTGTCCAGCGTGTCCCCTACCTTCGCCCACAAGTGGCCGGGATAGGCTCCGACAGCCCCGTGACCCCGAAAGGGAAAAATGGTTAAGTAAATGAATGAATGTTTTAAAATAATTAAACAGGTTTTTAAAGCAAAATGAATTGAGTTTTAATTTGAATTAATTTGAATGAAAGTAAATTAACTATGTCAGACAACTACATTTTTTCGTTAAGTTTAAGATTAAAGTCATTGATTTATTTTCACCAAACCAAAGTTAGATCAATGTAAAAAAGTTCATCTTTCCAACTACAGCCCAAATACTCTTTTTAGAGTCAAAGCAAAGAGATTACATCAGAATAATCCAAAATGATTTAAACAACTAAAATACTTAAAGTTGAAAATGAATAATGTCAAAATGATTTCAAGTTTCCTCAACAATATAAAAACCAACAATACGTGTAGAGCCAAAAGAAATAATGAAAATTAAAGCCGCAAGCGGCGTTGTATGGCCCGCAGACGCAACCCGCCTTCCACGCCCAATTCTACGCAACACCGCTGCCCTCTCCGCCCTCATTGGCCACAAATTAAAAGCTAGTCAAGGCTGGATTTGCTAATAATGCTAACTATGCTAACTATGCTAATGTGACTAAAAGTCCTAGCATAGCGATTAGCATAATCAACTCTCTCAGAAAAACACATTACCTAAAATGCTAATTATGCTAACTATGCTAGCTATGCTAATGTGGCTAAAAGTGCTAGCATTACAATCAGCATCTTCAACTTACTCAGAAAAAAACATTACCTAAAATGCTAATTATGCTAACTATGCTAGTTATGCTAACATAGCTAAAAGTGCTAGCATAGCGATCAGCATCATCAACTGACTCAGAAAAACACATTTCCTAAAATGCTAGTTATGCTAACTATGCTAGCTATGCTAATGTGGCTAAAAGTGCTAGCATAGCGATCAGCATCATCAACTGACTCAGAAAAACACATTACCTAAAATGCTAATTATGCTAACTATGCTAGTTATGTTAACATAGCTAAAAGTGCTAGCATAGCGATCAGCATCATCAACTGACTCAGAAAAACACATTACCTAAAATGCTAATTATGCTAACTATGCTAGTTATGCTAACATAGCTAAAAGTGCTAGCATAGCGATCAGCATCATCAACTGACTCAGAAAAACACATTACCTAAAATGCTAATTATGCTAACTATGCTAGTTATGCTAACATAGCTAAAAGTGCTAGCATAGCGATCAGCATCATCAACTGACTCAGAAAAACACATTCCTCCATTGGTGAGAGCTATATGTCATGAGTTGATAAAAAACCCACTTTTTCCAAAATGGCGGCTTTTCTGTTGATTTTATCTCCAATGGTTGCTCCAATAGCAACCATTTTATGTTTTGGTCCCCTCGGGAAGACGAACAGATTGACGTCAGTTTCGGACAAATCGGTAAAAGGAAACTTTTTGTTGTCCTTAGCAACAGGGGTTTTATGTGAACCACGCCCACATTCCTTATATGTCCATATCCAGTGTTTTTCAATGTATTCAGTTTCAGGCATGAATGCATGCATTCAATTTTCACTGTATTGTATTGAAATGCATGGGAGTTATAACACTGCGCCACTTTGCTAGCTTGCCACGCGCACGCCGTTCAAAATCTACAACTTCTAATTCCAGCATTTTTTCCACAGTAGCTTGCCGTTGATGCCCAAAAAGTTTCGAGACGATCGATGAAAATTCCAACGACAAGTTTATGTTTGAATCTGGTTGTAAAGGTGTTTTTTATAGAAAATTCAAGATGGGCGCCTTTTCCCGAGGTCAAAGGTCGACGAAACTCCAAAGGTCATTGTAGACTTACGCTTGGGACCTGCGCGTCAAATTTCGTGAAAATCGCTCGAAAAAAAGTTCATTTTTCCATATTGTGTAAAAACGCGAAAAACTCAAAATGGCAGATTTTGGCACAAAATGGCCGCCAAACCGTAGGTCGTGTTGCCATCACGTAATGATTTCAAAACTTTGTTTGGATATACCCGACAAAGTTGTCTAGGTTTCGTTAGTCGATTCTTAAAAAAGAAATCCGATTTTTTTTTTTTTTTTGCTGAGTTGGCACTTTTTTTTGCGATCGTTTTTTGTTTACCACGGCCACATTCCTTTATCGATTTTGTCGTATCTGACATCGTTTTGTTCAGTGTGGGCCAGGGAATCGTATAATTCTGTTCACGACATTCCGATAAAATATGTGCGAGCTAGCTAAAATGGCGACGGTTGCGAATTCGCCACGCGCACGCATTTTAAATTCTACAACTTCTAGTTCCAACATTTTGTCCACAGTAGCTTGCCATTGATGCCCGAGAAGTTTCAAAAAGATCGGAAAAAATCCCTAGGACGAGTTTTCGTTTGTATCCGTTACTAAAAGTGCTTTTTTATGAAAATTCAAGATGGCCGCCCCTTGCCAAGGTCAAAGGTCAACGAAACTTCTTTGGTTATTGTAGAATCGTGCTAGTGGCATGTGTGTCCGATTTCGGGAAAATCGCTTGAACAAAAGTGTTGTTTTCCCATATTGTCAAAAAACACGAAAATCGCCATTTCTCTGAGTTCGCCACAAAATGGCTGCCAAGCCGTAGGTCGTGTGGCCATCCCATAATGATTTCATAACTTCTTTGGGATATCTCCAATACGCGTGTTTTGGTTTCGTTGCTCTAATTTGAAATATTTTTTTTTGGCCCCATAAGCAATTTTCGGCCCATTCATTTTTTTGACGGGATCGCTCGCTGTGATGTCATCGACTTCGGGGGGGTGGCGTTCTCTTTGCCGAAAATTCATTTTCAATTTATCCTAGGTGTGTACCAATTTTGGTGAGTTTTCGGGTATGTGGTGGGGGTCAAATTTGCGATCAACGGATCCGTTAGAAACGGGAATAATAAACGAAGCAGAAACAATATAGAAGTTTTTGCGGTTAGGATTTCCTATGTATTTCAATGCGGCCTGTCTTTTACTATAGGCTGGGCATGTCTTTTTGGCTTTAAACCCGTCCTTTGAGGGCTTTTTGGGGCTTTTTTGTGTTTTTGTCGTCATTTTTGCGACTACAATTTTGACGTTTGTGCGTTGGTGTTGTGCGTGTGTGTGTGTATTTTTGTTGCGTTACACAATTGTCGTGTCGTTGTGTGCTTTGGGCGACTTTTGACCCCATTTTTTGGCGTTTTGACGCGTTTTTTTGACGTTTTGGACCTTTTTGAGTGTTCGACCCTCGTAGCAGTTACAATATGGTCCTTGCAGTCTATGACTGCTGCGGGCCATAATAATTCATTAAATATTTCAGTCAAATTATATTATATATTATATTTAGCAAAAAAAATGTAAATATAAAATTGTACATGTGTGGGGCTGCACGGTGGAGCAGTGGTTAGCGCTCCTGCCTTATAGCAACAAGGCCCTGGTTCAAGTCCCTGCTGGGGGACCTGAAACAGAACATCAATGGGGACCTTTCGTGTTAATGCAATTTTCTAATCAGCCAAGTGCATTTAGGCATGTAGACATGGTCCAGACGATCTGCTGCAGTTCAAACTGAGCTTCATAATGGGGAAGAAAGGTGATTGAAGTGACTTTGAACATGGCATGGTTGTTGGTTTACTTCCGGCTTCAACCTAAAGAAATGAAGTCAATCAATTATCTTTTTGTATTACAGACGCCGCCTTATTGGAGCCAGTTGGCATCAATAAGCAGCGATTTGTCCGAGTCGATCTGAGTCAATATTTCTATGGCAAGCACTTTCACCAATCAGGAGTGAGCTTGTTGGAAGTCCACACACCTTCCACTGAAAGTGTGCTTGAGAAAATCTGTTAATGAAACGTTTTGAATGTTTGAGAGGGGGGCCAGCGGGCACCACACACTTTAATTTCAGTCAGGCAGTCAGGCAACTCATGCAGTAGTGAATGATTTATTTCCAGATTTTTCTTTTAGTTTGGCATTAGGCTCCACTAAGATGCATAAAACAACATCTCCATAGAAAAACTTTGGGTATAAAACTACCCCTAACGGAGCTCACAGGTGGAAGCTGGGGAGGAGGGTGGGGCCACAAATGCAGTGCTCAGGAAAATGGATGAAGAGGGCGTGGCGCGAACACCTGGTTCTTAAGTAGGACGCGGAACAGGTGAGTTTATTGGGCTGAACCGCCCACGGGGAGGAGTAAACAGGTAAACACACTGCAGAGCTGCAGCGCCACGAAAGGAACAAACTATCTAGTGGAACTGCTAAGTGTGACCCGGCACCTTTGACCGTAGGGCTGCCCCCATCCGAGTACAGCGCCACTAAGGGAACGTAATATCTAGTGGAACTGTTAGGCGTGCCCAGCATTTTTGATCGTAGGGCCATTCTGTCCGAGTATGGTGCGGCGAGGAAAATACAAAAATGGAACTACCATGGAGCAAGACCTGTAAGACAACACAAAGCATTAGTAACATCCATATTTTCAAGGCTTCCACCTGGCATTATATAAATATTTTAACCATCCATAATGCTAGAACTTATTTTCCTTTGTGCTGCTAATATGTTGAGGCCTTGACATCTTCTGATCGAGAAAGGAGGGGCAGACGCGGGGATGACGGACGCCTCCACGAAAGAAGGGAGATGAACAAGTCCAAAAAGAACGGGGGGAAGACATCGGAAGGAGAAGGAGAACAGATAACCGACGACAAACGCAGCCCTCGCGGAAATGGATGAAGAGGGCATAAAGCGCACACCTGGAACTTTGAGTAGGATGCGGAACAGGTGAGTTCATTGAGCTGAACCACCTGCAGGGAGGAGTAAACAGGTAAACGCACTGCAGAGCTGCCTGCCTGAAATTCTCCCAGGGTCGTTCATTTGAGGCATCATGTAGATGTTTGTCATGTAGAATCGATGAGAGGCTGATGCTGGGTCCAGGTTTTGAGCGCGTCACTCTAAATCTGGAGCATAGTGAAAAAAGAAGACAATTAAATCCACTTATGATCTCGTGATCAAAAAGAGAAAAAGCAAAAAAATCAAGAAACAAAAAATGCGGCAACCCAGCTCACCCCCCTTCCATCTTACACAGGGAAAAAACCACAGGTGAGTTAAAATCACATAATGTCTCCGCCCACAAACATGTGACCCACCAGCTGATTACCTGAACCAATAACACAATATTCAAAACACACAAAAAACATATTCATTCACGCTAATAAAAGGTAATTGATAGCACCTACACATCTGATTGGTCAGTTTATAACTTGAATAACTTGCACTTCAGAAATAATATGGAAAAAAAAATGACAAATATCAAGACGATGTTAAATAAGGTATCAGATCAAGAATAGTTGTTCTGACCAATAGAATGAAAGAGTAACAGCTGTTTATTTCTCTATAGAAGTATATGTGATCTTGGCCTCTTGGAGCCAGCAGGTACTTTCATGAATCAATGCTTCTAATATACTGAAGTATGGGTTGGGGTGGTGGTGGGGGGGGGGGGGGAGGAGGGAGCTGAGCTTTTATGCATTTTTTTCTACATTTTCTATTATATTTTCTTTTCCCTTCTATCATTTCTTGTGTCTGTTATTTTACAAACAGGGCCCCTCTCACGGGATCTCAGGCGTGATGCAGACCCACACAGTGTTGTGGCTGGAAGCTGTGACTCAGAAAGGAAAGGGAATAGAGGGTGGGGATGAGGGAAGGGTAACGGGAGCGAGGGTGGCAGAAAAAAGCTCTGCAAGGGTTGGTGTCACTGATGAAAAGTCTTATCATCTACACCCAGAGCTGCAGAGATGAGTAGCCATATATACACAAGCAGCAGAATCCCTCAGCACATGCAGTGTACGCTGATAAATAAAGAAACACCATAAAAACCTAAATGGAGGCCATCCACAACATCCACTAATTCTCTAGCAGACAGCAGGCCTGCACATTAGATCAGAGTTGCCCCAGATGTGTGTCTGGAGGGAAGGTTTCTAAGAAATTGAAAGAGTGAGCTCTTGGAGATTTTCAGATTGTCAATAACAGGAAACAGATTTTACAGGAAGCAAACTGAGTTCCAGCAGGAATAGTTGCATAAATTAGTGTCATGAATACAATGTATTTTATTTAAATGTGCATCAGGGAAACAACCAGGGTGCAGGTTTTACTGCAGAATTGGCAGGAAAATGAACAATATTTTTTTAACAGTTTGTTCACCTTCCTTGTGTCTCCATCTGTCTTCTTTCTATTTTGTTCTCTCTATACACAGAAGATGACAGGTAAGCTAATCTCAATATAAATAGAATGAAATCCTGCAGCCCAGGTGCCAGGTGTAATAACAAATATTTATTTTCCTTCTGAGAGCACTTTATTTTCACTACTTGGCTATTTGCACTATTTTAATCTTTCTTCACTCTTTTTACTTCATATATTTCTATTATTTTCAACTCTGCAGCCCACTGTTTCCAATCTGACCCTCCACACTTTCATCAAATCAATATTACACCTTTACACACAGAGATTATTAACATATTGAACGGCATCTGGGCCACACAAAAGATCAGGATCGTTGACCACCCGTTGAGCCCATAGGGTGAAAATGTTTATGCACATTTTTTCCATGGGTGCCAGGTCATAGTGAATACTTGTACAGCACGTAAAGGCAAGTAACTGTGAAGAAGTAGGAGAGACACAGGTTATCGTACGGATTATTCATTTTTCAACTCCCCTAAACTGTGCACTGTGCAGGGAGCCCGTTAGTGCTGTTCACGTGATAAATGCACGCTCCTTGCTGCAGCCTGACTGTTGGAAATGAGGAAATTAGACAGTCAGAGTGTAGATTGTGTGGTAATTCCTACGGGCACTTACATTTCACCGGCACACTCCGTGCATGACGTAATGAATCGGTGCACGCAACTTACTAACGACTGGAGCACTGCATGAAGAAACTCCAAGGACACACCTGTGCTCACATTAACATGCAGCCTCTTCTCTTTACAAGCCTCCAGATGCCTGGGCATATGGTTCATCTTATGTGTGTCTTGCAATTCCTTTGAGGCTCATTGGAGATGGAGCATTCCATTATTGTGTGTGGTAAGCGTATTTTTACAGAACGTGGTCTGTCCAGCACTATGTGAGCCAGAAAGAAGGTTGTTAGTTCAAATCCAGGCCAAGTCATACCAAAGACTTTTACATTTAGCATTAAGGGGTTGGATTGGGACAAAAAATTTCAGTCCGTTCTTGGGCTCTATGTACAAATCAGGCGTTCACTGAACGCATGCTGAAGCAGTTGAACCTTCGACTGCTTGAATGTCAAACAGCTGAACTTTAAACAATCAGCAACTCGGATTTGGTATACAAAACACAGACGTACCAACAGTTATAAATATGATAGTGGAGGATAAATTAATACTTGCTGCTTGAGCCTTGTTGGAATTCTATGACACCAAGTCTTTCGTATATTGAAATAAAGCTATGAAAGAAAAAGCCTTGAGGAAGATGTGTGAGATTTGCCTGGACATTTCACACCAAGCCTTTTCCAACTGCAGGTGCCGAACATGCTCTAGTAAAGAGTAGAAAAACAGAGGAAGAAGAAGCCCTCCCTGCTGCTCCCGGCTGGTCCGGTGTGAACACCTGAATGCACATGAAACCCTATGAAATACATTCTTGAACACACATCACATGGCCATATGAACGTTGCAGTAAACCTGACACTCATGACGCTATCTAATAGACCGATGGGAACGGATCCACAACAGTTTATAGGATCTGTCTTTGCCCGTCAAACTTTTGTTTGCAGTCTGCCCACTATGTGTGAACCCTGAGCTTCATCCTTTTTTCTTCGACTTGTGGAAGCACCTTTTCAGTGTGTCAGAGGACTGTGTTGGAGACTGTAAACTTCTGGATGTTTTTGATAAACGTTTTCCTTTTCTAATATGAAGTGAGTGTGCACTCCTTGGTTGACATCTGACAGTCCTGCTTGTTCTGCATCTAACAGCTCATTAAAGGTTGCACATTACCACAGCCCCCCACCCCCCGGTCTGAGTCTTTTATTTCTTTATTTTACACCTTGCCCTGGGTCAGGAATGTAACATGTATCAAGTAGATGTGCTAATGTAAGTTTCATGCTCTAATGATGTATGGCTGACGCTGTCATGCAGTGCCCTTTATAAAGCTACACCTTAGTTGTTAGTTAGGTCACAATTTTACGGTGGCCCAGAAGGGTCACAACACAACACATTAACTTTACACACAACACATTCACTTTACACACAACACATTAACTCACAACACAACACATTAACTCACAACACAACACATTAACTTTACACACAACACATGAACTTTACACACAACACATTAACTTTACACACAACACATTCACTTTACACACAACACATTAACTCACAACACAACACATTAACTCACAACACAACACATTAACTCACAACACAACACAATAACTCACAACACAACACAATAACTCACAACACAATATCTCACAACACAATATCTCACAACACAACACATTAACTCACAACACAACACATTAACTTTACACACAACACATGAACTTTACACACAACACATTAACTTTACACACAACACATTCACTTTACACACAACACATTAACTCACAACACAACACATTAACTCACAACACAACACATTAACTTTACACACAACACATGAACTTTACACACAACACATTCACTTTACACACAACACATTAACTCACAACACAACACATTAACTCACAACACAACACAATAACTCACAACACAATAACTCAAAACACAAGATCTCACAACACAATATCTCACAACACAACACATTAACTCACAACACAACACATTAACTTTACACACAACACATGAACTTTACACACAACACATTAACTTTACACACAACACATTCACTTTACACACAACACATTAACTCACAACACAACACATTAACTCACAACAGAACACATTAACTTTACACACAACACATGAACTTTACACACAACACATTAACTTTACACACAACACATTCACTTTACACACAACACATTCACTTTACACACAACACATTAACTCACAACACAACACATTAACTCACAACACAATAACTCACAACACAATAACTCACAACACAATATCTCACAACACAACACAATAACTCACAACACAACACAATAACTCACAACACAACACATTTACTCACAACATAACACAATAACTCACAACACATTAACTCATGGCCCAGAAGGGTCACAACACAACACATTAACTTACCTCACAACACTTTAACTCACAACGGAAGTAAAGCAGCAATTGAAGTGCTTTTATTCTGAAATTTGAGCGGCTAACTGCCTAACAGAAAGTAATGTCACAGTGAGCTGTGGAGGGAGCATGATTTTTCTGAAGGAGCAGCTAGCAGCAGTGTTGCCAGAAACTTTCTCTTTGTTAAGTTTCTCCTTCCTCTAAACCAGGGGTCGGGAACCTTTTTGGCCAAGAGAGCCATAAACGCCACATATTTTGAAATGTAATTTCGAAAGAGCCATACAATAATGTAGTGTCTCTTTCCCACACTGAGGCACGGAGACTTAACCTCTTTTAAGGTTCTTTATTCGGGTTACTGTAAACCGCAACAAACGCCGTATAATTAATTCAGCAACTCCTGAATCTCTCCCGCCGAGACGAGACGAGAGAGAGCGCTTCTACCAACTTTATATTCACCTGCTCCCGCTGCAGCCCTCCCCTTTCCCTTATTCGGCCCATAGCTGAACCCCATTGGTCCAAACTACCTAACAACAGGCTGAGCGACAGAACTGAGGGCCAATCAGATCTCTGCTTGATCGATGCGTTCCATGAACTCCAGAACTTTTAACGCGGCCCAACAGCCATCCAACTCAGTCCGCGACAATATGTTTAAAACTAAAATACAAGTGAATGTGTGCATTTGATGTAATTTCAACCTTTTTAAAGTACAATAAGTCTGTGGATTCTTTTTAATAACATTGTTATGCTATTGCTAATAAATGATGTGTATTTCTCGTGGTAGTTTTGCTGATTGTCTAGTCTGGTTGATACGTGGTGAGTTTCTGCTTCATGCAGGCGTTGAGACTTTAAACGTGATCTTAGGTTGGTCTGAATGTTCTGTAGATGTGACAAAGACTGCTCACATGCAGACGCGGAGACAAACACACACTCACACACTGCAGTGAGTGACGGGCATTGGGTTTTACGTTTTTACAATCCCTGCGCGATTCACCTGCTGTCCCCACAACACCTCACCCCACCCTCTGCTTTCTCCCTCACACATCCTGTCCCCGCAACTGCGCGCTCTTTCTCAGAGACGGGAGCGCACAGTTTTAGGCACGGCAATTCACAGGTTTCCGGGTGGTACAAACTCTGTGAATTAATAGACAATTTTAAACTTATACTAGTGCTGGCGCAGATTTGTCTCTCTAAGCACCGCTACTACTGCGCGCCTCTGCCATCGCATCGCGCACGAGAAGGACTGGTCTAATGAAGAAAAAAAATTTGAATTAAAGATTTGTCTGCGAGCCACATGTGACCATCAAAAGAGCCATATATGGCTCCCTCCGCTGTCACACCCCTCTCTGTCCTGCACGCCCGCTCCTCTCCTCTCCTTTCTTCCGCTCCCTCCTCTCACACAGGCGCGTGCAGTCCCCAACACACACACAAACAAACACACACACACACACCCACTCCGCAACACTATACACCAAGAATGTGGAGAGATGGGGTTTAGTATTTTGGAGAGTTCTACTTGGTAATCATGTTTCCATGTTTGAGATCATGAGATCATCCCAGAGAGAGTCTCTGCTTCAACTCCTGCAGTGAAAGCTGCATCTAAATCTGACGCCATGTTTGCATCTCTGACAGTTTGAAGCCAAAGCCCCTCCCCCGCCTCTCTACCTGCTTTTCCTCTCTACCTGTTCACATCCTCTGCTGCTGAGTTGTTTCCCCCAACACTCCTCCAGTGTATCCTACACAGAGAGCGCAAAATACGGTCATCATAGGTTGACGCGATTGTCGGCGCGCTCCGGCATTGCACACGGAAGAAAGAGCCGCATATAGCGGGGTAGAGCGGGTTAAGAAAATGAATGAAAGAAGGCCGGTCCGCTGAAGAAATATTCAATACTGTCCTCCTTTTATTAGATCAGGAGAAAGAAGAATACACAGCTTTCAATGAGTTTTCCCCCTACTGGACTGATTTAGCACCCGATCCGATGATTTTTCAAAATAAAAGATGGTTCAGACTAATAATAAAAGGATCGATAAACACAGACACCGATCCATGTAGCGATCAGACCATAACTTTAGCTGGTATCTCCTCCTACACGCAGCCGCAGTGTCAGGCTTTTAAGAGGCGGGGCGTTGCACCCCCCCAACAACAGGTTAGATGACAGAGCCCGTTAAGCGTCTCTGCCTGGTGCGTTTATGTGACAGACAGAGCTGTGGGTGGTGGTTTGTCCCTCATGGTGTTCCATAGTTTAGCATTCATGGCCAGCACCTGTCTGTTGAGCTGTGATTGGCTCACAAGGCTGATAAATAGCAGCAGTGGGAGTTCCATCTAGATGCTGGTTTCCTGGTTTGGCCTTGGTAGGTGAGCTTGACATGTGGACTGTTTTTACTAATGCTTTTAATCATTTGAGTCCTTTTACTAAAGTTTTTAGCATTTGAGTTTGCAACATTTTAAATTCTATTTATATTAACAGGTGGTGGCATGAGTTCTGACCCTGGGGCATGAGAGGTAATATAAGGGTTTGTAAAACATGTGTTTGTCCCAGGGGAGAACTAACTTATTTTTCTTTTTCCAGCAGAGTTGCCACTGCTGTTTTGCTTGTAGTTCTTTTAGTCATTGTTTTTAATGTTTTAATCAAGCTTGACGCCCTTGCTTTTATCCATTTTTAAACTGCTTTGTGCTCATTTTTAGTATCTTGGTGTCTGGACCTGGCTGAAGGTGGCTGCCTCCTCTTATCCTTATGGTAGCTGGTGGGTGCCATATATAGTACTGTGTAAGGGGGACCCCCCTGTTTTCAGCCCATAAATTGGTGGTGACCTGCTCAGGTGCACCTCTTCTGTTTTTATATTTTCTTTTAATCACTGTTTGGGTTGTGGTGTGTTTTTGTGTGCATTTGGGCCCTGAGCAGGTGCTCCTGGTGAGAGTTGGATCAGAGATCTCCCTTGGTGGTGTTTGTGGCTACCCGCCGGTGCAGTGGGGCTGAGGCGATCTTGGAGGCAGCCGCCCTCATGCAGTGTTGGAGTGCGGTCCAACTGTCCGAGCCTATTTTAACTTTCTCTTTTATGGAACTTGTGTCAAGTTTTTAATAAATTATATGTTTTTAACCTATCAAATCCAGTCTCCGTTTGGGTTACAAATGTAAGAGGGCGTTCGGTCACAAAGTGGCGTTGTCGGCAGGATCGGATTCCTCTTCTGAATTTAAGACTTGGATCTGGATTTTTGTTTTTTTTAAATGTCTTTTTAGTTTGTTTGTTTTAAAAGCAAAACAGCAGTGGGCACAGCGTGGGACTTGAATAACGAGGGTGCTACATTGCCAGCCCAGCACTTCAGAGAGACTCCACCTCAGCGATGGCAGATGAAGTGGAGCAGTTAAGAGACCAGGTTCGCCAGCTTCAGGAGGCCAATGATCGGCTGTTACAGCACCAAGCTTCAGCCGGCCCAGCTAATCCCAGAGACTTTGTGGACCCACCAAGTCCGGCTTTGTTGGACAGATTGATGTACCTCCCCAGGGAGCGAAAGTGTCCAGTGTTCCGAGGGCGTGTGGGGGTGGGTATCGATGACTGGGTGGAGGAAGTTGAAGCTTGTGTACGTGCTAGACGCCTAGGTGCTCTTGATAAAGCATTTTTCATCTTTGACCATTTAGAGGGTGAGGCTAAAGAGGAGATACGATATAGGCCGAGATGTGAGAGGGAAGACCCAGGAAAGATTATCAATATTCTGAAGGAGCTGTATGGCTGTTCAAGTTCTTATGTAGCCTTGCAAGAGAATTTTTTCTCCAGAACCCAACAGGAGGGTGAATCCCTCCAAGAGTATTCTCATGCCCTGCTCTCAGTCATGGACAAGATTAAGCAGACCTCCCCTGAGTCTGTGCCTCAATCAGACAAACTCTTGCGCGACCAGTTTATTGAACATGTCCTGGACCCAGACCTTCGTTGGGAGTTAAAAAGGATGGTGCGTTTAACCCCGCAAATGTCGATGTGGGAGGCACGGACTACAGCAATTCAGTGGGAACGTGAAGGTAGACCAGGGGAGGATCGTCGTGGTGGCCTTTATCCAGTCCCTTCTATTTGTGCTATGCAAGGTTCAAATGTGAAGCCTGGCGCCCCTCCTCCCTCAGTTGGTGTCATTGGCCCTGAACTGGTGGAGTTGCGTGCTCTAATCTTAAAGCAACAGGAGCAGATTAATAAGCTGACTGATGCCATGGCTATATTACAGAGAGCACCGCGGCAAACTCGGCCAAACCGTGCAGCCATCATTTGTAGGCGATGTCAGCAAGTGGGTCATTATGCAAAAGAATGTGATAATGAACGCGTTCGCACTCGGAGCCCTTCTACCCTATCCCCCCAACAGGGGGATAGTGGTCTTATTTCCCAGGTTGTGGGAAACTAGTTCCCTCCAGCATGCTGAGCCACACGTTGGAAGGGGACCTTACTGGCTCTAACAGTGAGAATTCAGTTGACCCTAACTTGACCTCCCTTGTTGCACAGTGCCCTAAGGTAGCTGTTAGAGTGGGAGGGGTAATTGTGAACTGTTTGTTAGACACAGGATCAATGGTGTCTACAATGGTGGAGAGCTTTTTCATTTTAAAGATGACCTTCAGCACTGTCATTGGTTGCACCTACGTGCGGCCAATGGTTTGGACATTCCCTACACAGGCTACGCAGAGTTCACGGTTGAGGTGCTGGGAAAAGTAATTCCTCAACGAGGGTGGCTAGTGGTCAAAGATCCCCCGGGCCAGCCTCGTCCTGCGGTGCCTGGTGTTTTGGGGATGAATGTAATCAATCAGTGCTATGATGTGCTATTTGGTCAGCATGGGCCTTCTTTGTTTGATCTCCCACCCCTAGTGCATGCTTCACCTCCATGGCAACAGGCGCTACAGTATTGTCATCAATCCCGGCGTCATCCAGTCAGAACAGGCCTGGCCAAGGTTAGAGGCCGCAGACCTATTCTAATACCGGGAGGTACAGTTAAGTTGGTAGCGGCCACTTGCGCACCATACTTTGGCAATGTCTCGTCTGTTCTGCTGGAGCGAGCTAGTAGCCCGTTACCGGATGGCCTTTTGGTTTCACCTTGTTTGGTCCGTGTAGAGAATGGCACAGCCTTTATTCCAGTTGTGAATGTAGCACTCACGCAGACAAAACTGTACCCCCGCAGCATTGTGGGTAATCTGGTCCAAGCCACAGTTCAAGGGCTCCCTTCAGGGATTTGTGAGATTCCAGAGGAGTCTGGGGTTACAGCCTCTATCAAGGTCCACGAGGGTCACGTTAGTAGTGTTGGCCAACAGTTACAGAACATTGATCTGTCTGAGCTATCGGAGACCGAACAGAAACAAGTGAGGACATTTCTGTTGAGGCATGAGTCAGTTTTCTCTGCGTCTGAAAGTGATCTTGGCTGTACTAACCTGATTTCACATGAAATCACTCTGCTCGATGACAAGCCTGTTAGACAGCGGTATAGGCGGTTGCCCCCCTCTGATTATGAGGCGGTGAAGGCCCACTTGCGACAGCTGTTGGATAGTCAGGTTATCAGGGAAAGTAGTAGCCCCTATGCCTCTCCTATTGTGCTGGTGCGAAAGAAGGATGGTTCCCTCCGAATGTGCGTCGATTACCGGCAGCTTAACCGCAAGACTAGGAAAGATGCCTTCCCTCTTCCCCGCATTGAGGAGTCTTTGGATGCCCTTTGTGGGGCCAAATGGTTTTCCACGCTCGACCTGGCTAGCGGCTATAACCAAGTGTCAGTGAATGAGAGAGATCGCCCAAAGACTGCTTTCTGCACACCATTTGGGCTATTTGAGTTCAACAGGATGCCCTTTGGTTTGTGCAACGCGCCAGCTACTTTTCAGCGGTTGATGGAGAGGATGTTTGGGGCAGAACATTGTCAATCCCTCCTACTATATCTGGATGATATTATTGTGTTCTCTTCCAGTGTAGAGGACCACTTAAATTGTCTGGATCGGGTGCTGGGTCGACTGCACAGAGAAGGACTAAAAGTTAAGCTGGAAAAGTGTTGCTTTTTCAGGAAGGAGGTCAATTACCTTGGCCATCTGGTCTCCCGTGAAGGGGTATCTACGGATCCATCCAAGGTATCAGCTGTGGCCAATTGGCCACACCCCACAACTGTCTCTGAGCTTCGGTCCTTCCTTGGATTTGCCAGTTATTACAGGCGGTTCGTGGAGGGGTTTTCAAAGCTGGCTGCACCATTACATCGCCTGGTTGCTGAATTGGCAGGCAGAAAAGGAAAAGAACCACCCCTGGAGAGCCACTGGAGCAATGCATGTGAGGCAGCTTTCAATGAGCTTAGGAGGAGACTGGTGAGTTCACCCACTCTGGCATTTGCCAATTTTAACCTCCCGTTTATTTTGGAAGTTGATGCAAGCCATGCAGGCCTTGGAGCAGTTTTGTCTCAAGAGCAGAATGGCAGGGTTAGGCCCATCGCCTATGCCAGTCGAAGCCTCAGCCCAGCAGAGAAAAACTATAGTTCCATGAAACTAGAGTTTCTTGGAATGAAGTGGGCTATGACTGAAAAGTTTCGGGAGTATTTGTGGGGCCAACATTGCACCGTGTGGACTGATAACAATCCATTAAGTCATTTGGAAACAGCCAAGCTGGGGGCAACTGAGCATCATTGGGTGGCCGAGCTGTCGGCATTCAACTATGATGTAAGATATCGACCAGGGCGGGCTAATACAAATGCAGATGCATTGTCCAGGCAGCCACCCACAGCAATGACAAGGATGAACACTGAGTCAATGTTGGAAGGAGTAGCCATCCCGGTTGCTATACATCAAGCTGTTCGACAGGAACCGCAGTTTACCCAGTATGCCGTCTCTGCTTTTCCCTCATATACTCTAAATGATCTCAAATTGTTACAGGAAGCAGACCCCACTATAGGTGCCTTTCTTCAATTCTGGAAGGCACAGAAAGCCCCAAGTTCCAGTGCTCGGGACAAACTGTCAGGACCGGTTCGAGTACTGTTACGGCAGTGGGACAAGATCACAAGTAAGGATGGTTTGATCTTTCGAAAGGTACAGCGGCCAGATGGAGGGGAGGAGATCCTACAACTGCTGTTGCCTATGTGCCTCAAAGAAGAAGTCCTGCAGCAGCTGCACGATGACCATGGCCACCAGGGGATTGAACATACCACTGAGCTAGTAAGGCAGAGATGTTATTGGCCAGGAATGAGCGATGACGTTAAACAATGGTGCAAAGACTGTACACGATGTATCCTGGCAAAGACCTCTCAGCCCAAACTCAGTGCACCCATGGGGCATTTGTTGGCTTCCCGCCCAAACCAAATCTTAGCAGTGGACTTTACCCTTCTGGAACCAGCTACTGACAGGAGAGAGCATGTCTTGATAATGACGGATGTGTTTTCTAAATTCACACAGGCGGTGCCTACCAGAGACCAGAAATGCGCAACGGTGGCCAGCGCCCTTGTTCGGGAGTGGTTCTTCCGTTTTGGTGTTCCCGCTCGCCTCCACTCCGACCAAGGACGCAGCTTTGAAAATGCTGTTGTCGGTCAGCTGTGTAGCCTGTACGGAGTGCAGAAATCCCGGACTACACCATACCACCCCCAGGGAAATGGGCAGTGTGAGCGGTTCAATCGGACAATGCATGACCTGTTGCGGTCACTGCCAGCAGAGAGGAAAAGACACTGGCCAGAATACCTGCCTCAATTGGTGTTCTGTTACAATACCACTACTCATCAGTCAACAAGTGAGTCACCGTACTACTTGATGTTTGGCCAAGAACCTCAACTGCCGGTCGATTTCCTTCTGGGCAGGATTGAAGAGCCAGAACGGGGGCAAGTGACTGACTGGGTGCGAGAACATCAGCGCCGCCTTGCAGTGGCCTTCCATGGCACCAGGGAACGTCTACAGGCAGCTGCCCTAAAACGCAAAGACCGGCATGACCGCCAAACCCTCTGTGATCCATTGGCAGAGGGGCAGCTAGTGTACCTGAAAAACTGCACCATGCGCGGTCGCACCAGGATTCAAGATGCCTGGAGTCCTGTTTTACATAAGGTAATACAGGCCCCTACACCAGATGGAGTTGTGTACTCAGTTGCACCCGTTCAAGATCTGGGTAGGATTCGTCAAGTCCACCGAACCATGATGAAGGCAGCCAATGTGGATCGGGCCTCAGAGCTGCCTCACATGCAGGAAGTGCCTCAGGTAACCGAAATGCAGTCTGGTGGTGAGGAAGACGACCAGGGTGCATGGGTCATGCTTGACCCCAGAGGAGGCCAACCTGAACCATCCTATGCACAAACCCTCCTTCAAGGTGACCTTGTGGACAATGTTACACCTCAGGAAGAGTGCGTCCCTGCTACAGAACCTTTCCAAGCTCCTGTGTTACCCACTGGGTCTGATGCAGAAGGTCTGAGGAGGTCTACACGCGCCACAGCAGGACGACATAGAAACCTGCATCACCTCCCAGCATCAGTGTTAAATCAGGCAGATGGGGCTACGAACTCCCAGGTAGCTGAGGTAGAGGGTTGCATTACTGCCATTTTTCGACCATGGTGTTGAGTAGGTAGATTTGTTTTTTTGTTTTTTTATCCGTGGGGCACGGATACAAAAAGGGGGGGTAAAATGTGACAGACAGAGCTGTGGGTGGTGGTTTGTCCCTCATGGTGTTCCATAGTTTAGCATTCATGGCCAGCACCTGTCTGTTGAGCTGTGATTGGCTCACAAGGCTGATAAATAGCAGCAGTGGGAGTTCCATCTAGATGCTGGTTTCCTGGTTTGGCCTTGGTAGGTGAGCTTGACATGTGGACCGTTTTTACTAATGCTTTTAATCATTTGAGTCCTTTTACTACAGTTTTTAAGCATTTGAGTTTCAACATTTTAAATTCTATTTATACTAACAGGTGGTGGCATGAGTTCTGACCCTGGGGCATGAGAGGTAATATAAGGGTTTGTAAAACATGTGTTTGTCCCAGGGGAGAACTAACTTATTTTTCTTTTTCCAGCAGAGTTGCCACTGCTGTTTTGCTTGTAGTTCTTTTAGTCATTGTTTTTAATGTTTTAATCAAGCTTGATGCCCTTGCTTTTATCCATTTTTAAACTGCTTTGTGCTCATTTTTAGTATCTTGGTGTCTGGACCTGGCTGAAGGTGGCTGCCTCCTCTTATCCTTATGGTAGCTGGTGGGTGCCATATATAGTACTGTGTAAGGGGGACCCCCCTGTTTTCAGCCCATAAATTGGTGGTGACCTGCTCAGGTGCACCTCTTCTGTTTTTATATTTTCTTTTAATCACTGTTTGGGTTGTGGTGTGTTTTTGTGTGCATTTGGGCCCTGAGCAGGTGCTCCTGGTGAGAGTTGGATCAGAGATCTCCCTTGGTGGTGTTTGTGGCTACCCGCCGGTGCAGTGGGGCTGAGGCGATCTTGGAGGCAGCCGCCCTCATGCAGTGTTGGAGTGCGGTCCAACTGTCCGAGCCTATTTTAACTTTCTCTTTTATGGAACTTGTGTCAAGTTTTTAATAAATTATATGTTTTTAACCTATCAAATCCAGTCTCCGTTTGGGTTACAAATGTAAGAGGGCGTTCGGTCACATTTACTGAGCTTCAGTACATAAAAGTTCACCCACACGGCCTAACGTAGTCCGCTATTATATATTCATGAGGGAAAAAACCCGCCGAACTGACCCTAAAACAGCCCAAATTATGAAAACCCGGCCAAAGCCATTTTTACCCGCAAATTTAGAACCAAAATCGCCCAATCTGGCAACACTGCTGCTATCTTCTCTTGTAGAAAAATCATGCTCCCTCCGCAGCTCACTGTGACGTTACTTTCTGTTAGGTGGTTAGCCGCTCAGCCCAGTGGAAATTTCAGAATAAAAGCACTTCCATTGCAGCTTTACTTCCGTTGTGAGTTAATGTGTTGTGTTGTGACTCTTCTGGGCCACCGTATAATTTGGCTTACATTAATTGCGAAAACCCTCTACTACTGTAAAGTGTTGCATATCAGTGCAAAAGCTACGTTTCTCAGCTTCAGAATCTGGTTTAATTGCGTAAAAACTGATTCATAGATTCATAGAAGATTTACGGCAATTCAAAGAATGTCAACATCGTAGCTAAAGCTCTGATGTTAAAGTCCCACTTCAATCATCTTTGGACTCATTTTTAAAACGTTCCCCGTCGTTTTTTCATTGTATTATGTATCTAGCCACAATCTAAAAATCTGTGACATTTTTTCAGCGTGGCAAGAAATTCACCTGTCCCAACTTCCCATCATCCCTTTTTTTTACACTCGCTCCCACTAGCTTACAGCCCCTCAACACAATAACAGAGAGCAATATGGGAGCTATATCCCGCTGTACAGTTTGAGCCAGATTCCAGGTCAGACGAGGAAAACCGACTGTAGCACCTATGACATTTTAGTCTGCTCCTGATTCACAATGATCTGAATAAAGAAATATTCAAACATAACATTAGGCTTAATTTTCTTAATATAAGTCCTCCATCATGAGAAAAATGCCACGAGAACATATTGAAAACACCAAAAACATGATTTTCATTGGAATGGGTCTTTGAAGGGTGAAACAAAGCAAATCAAATAATTTTGCTTCACCTGGAGCGCAGCAAAAATGGAAAAACACTCAAAGAAATGCACTATCAATATCTATCAACTATCTTTTTTTTAGAGGATGACATTACACAGCATCTTATGTATAGTATGTATCGTATGTCAACTCATTGCTACACCTTGCAACTGACAACGGAGTCAAAGATTGTGAATTCAACTTAACTGTGATTCTTTTAAACCAATACTCAACATTGAACTGGCATTGCCATCTGTGAGGGACCCATTCATTTTCTGTGCCAACCACAACAACAAACAAACATCCCAAACGTAACTCTCACCAGAGCAACAACAAAAAAGAAAACCATTTGCTTTTTTTCATGTGGAAAATTTGTGGGTTGAAACATGACAAGGTAATGCTATACTCTCCTGGAAGAATGAAACAACATCCTCTGTTCACTTGCCTTTACACTCCCACAGAAGCCAGAAACAGCAGGACAGAGGCATGGAAAAAGGGAAATGAAGGGAGGAAAGATGGCAGGATGAGAGTGAGAAATCTAGATGACAAATTGATGATGCCATTCCCACTTTGACACCCACCTACTCCTGCCATGTGCTAGGGTTTGCTTTGGAGAAAAAAGATAGAACCAGTCGACCCACACTCCTTCTCCCTCCTTTTCTCCCGTCCCTTCTGACACAGAGCCATCTCTCTCTGATCATGTATCTTCCTTCCTCCCACTCTCCTGGTCATTGTTTAGTTGAGGTAAAAGTGATGACAGGTGCTGGGATGACCCCTCCCCTTTCTAATATTTGTCATTCCTCACATCCCACAGTTGACAACTGCGTCCGCCCACACACATTTTCACCTTTTTATGATGTTAAATATTTAATGGACAGGAGTGCACAGACAACATTTGTTGTTAAGGAGTGTGTAAAATAGTGTGTTGAGTTTCTTATTGTTGTTTTGTATTCATAACCATAGATGGTGCGTGAAAACAAAATCCATTTGAAGGGCTGGTTGTGGGATGATAGTCACATGTGAGACCTTCACCATCTATTATTTACATATTGTTTACATGATGGGTGTTTGCACTAGAAAATAGGTTCTCTTCTTCAAGTTGTATTTGTCTGACAGCAAGGAGGATCTGCTGTGAAAGAAAAAAACTCCTGGTTCCCATCTCACTGCAAAGCTGAGCAGAATTTCATGCGTTGTGAGAGCACTGTGAGTCTTCATGAGTGTAAAGCAAAAAGAAATGGAGCACAGAGGGGACAAAGATAACACACTGTCGAGTTTTATTGCAGTGGATGCAATTCACATGGTGGTAGCTCTCCCCATGGTGACATTCAGGCCCCCACATGTGTCATCCAGTGATCTCATTGTTGTGAGCCACAAATAAACGCGCACACACAGTCCTCTACCGAGACACGACCTCAATATCTTCCCTGAATGCAAAGAGAACTTTGCAGAAGCCTGGTATGCATGAGAGCCCCCACACGACGTGCACAGAAAGACCGCAGCTGAAAGGTGGAACAGACCGAGCGCTTCAAAAACCACTCGCTTCATGCACTATGAAGGTGGACAGAGAATGTTAGTGTGGGAGGTAGAAGCCTAAGACATGGAGCAAAGCAAGCAGCAGCAGCGTGAGAGTTAGAAAGTGAAGGTAAGAGAAACAGCTGAAGGTAAGCCTGTCACATCAACTAACTTGGATTCACTAACTAGGCCAACTCATGGCCTTTGGATCTACCCTTCTAAAAAGATAGCTTTGGCAGCTTTTCTCTATGTTAAGGTGGAACATAGGAGCTTGGAGCTACCCTGTTCACATTGACCACTTCCCTCTTTATCACCATCATCATTTTTAGCATTTCCATTCTCCAAGGTAGACATTTCTCCTCTCCCACTGGTTCAAATTAGTAGCTCTGTAAGGATTCTGATGTTTAGTTTGGTTTTGTTTTTCTTGTTCATGTTTTTGGTTTCCTTTTTGTCAGTCACACCAGTTTCAGCTTCATGATCCACAGCTGTCCTCAGTTCAGTTGATTGCCCTCAGCCCATTTAAGTGTCTGGATCATCCTTGTCAGGTCATCTGCTCTTTACTACTTTGTCACCTTTTTGTTTCTCCCCATGAATTTGTCATGTTTCGGTTTGTTTATTAAATGTTTTGCTATCTGTCGCCATTCCTGGTCTCCTGCAGTTTGGTCCTCCACAACCAGTTCCTGACAAGCTCACTCTCCACCAAAAGAAGAACCTCACCAAAGAGCAGACACTTTGTTATTTCAGCCTTGAGTTGGCAGCAACTCTCAATGGTCAGAGAAAGCTCCATTTTAGAGTGCAGCCGGCCACAACATGGCAGTAGCAGTCAGAAGCAGGACACAGGAACTGAATGCAATCTTAAATAGCATGAAAAAGAATTTCCAGACATCAAAATGAAATGTTAAAAATGGAAACCTAATGAGGAACCAGAAAAGTGCTGACATTGCTGATTGGATGATGTTGTTTGATTTTAAATGTTTTAATTGTTTGATTTCCTGTTTTAATTGTCGTTGTTAACTTTATTATGTTTTTGTATTGAGTGATTATTGAGGCGTTCCCAGGCCAGCAGAGAGACGTGGACACACACCAGACGCATGCCCTCTGTGAAGTCCACCTGTAAGGAACTTTAATGGTTTGAGGAGAAAATAACATTTGATCTTTCAGGAGTGCAAGCCTTTGCTTCTAATAAGAAGCCAGAGCTGCATTTCTACTTCTCTGAGATCAATGCCGGTGTCTGTGGAACTCCCCAACAAACAGTTAACACCTCGGACGGAGAGGCATAGTGGGGGTGGGAGGATAAGGAAAGGAATGGAGTGAATGAGAGAAGGAGAGAGGAGGTGAGCTCAAGGCTATGGAATCAGGAACTGCTTTTTTCTCTATCAGTCTGCAGCACTACAACACCCACCCCCACCACTAACCCACCCACACAATCACTGCTCCACTTCATTTGAACTGGAATGCTGACTAAAATTCCCACCTACCTCCTCCATATTTCTCCCCCTACCTCACGAATTACAGTAATGGAGGTAAAGAAACAGCCACAGTTAGAAATTGCAGTCCTGTATGACCATCTGATTATGAATCTAACACTCTTAAAGCACTTTCTTCAAACACACTTTCTTTAACCCAGTTCTTGGGTTTTTGTTGTTAGGTTTTAATTATGGGTTATTTTTCGGAGCAATACTAATAATCCGGGTTTTATCCGAGGTTTTATTTCAACCCAATTTACGATTGTTTTTCTGATCCATACATTGGTTCATAACTCAAAATGATTTTAATTCCGAAGCAGAGAAAAGTGGTCTTGCGCTGAAATGCAACACTTTACATAGTGAAATGCTCATGCAGTCAACATAAATCAGCTGATTCTGACGCAGATTTCCAGTGTTATGCCACACTTTAAATTAGTAAAGTTGTATCTCAGTGCAAAGCCGTAATGAAAAGCCACTTTTCTCTGTGTCAGAATCAGCTGCAATCCTGTAGATCACGTAAACGGTAGAAGATTTACGATATGTCAAAGAGCGTGTATTATTTGGGTGTCACCAGTGTTAAAAAGTTAAACTGTAAAATAAGTAAAAAAGTGCTTGTTGGTGATTATAAAATTGTTCATGTTTATGCTATGGTGACCCCAGCCAAGAGATTTGAGTATTGAAACATTTATCTGTTAAACTTTAGCTCCTGCTGATCCAAGAAAGCATCGGGTCAGATGTGTGCCCCTGTTGGTATGTTTGTCTGAATAAATGTTTGTCATAAATTCATTGTTTTTTTTCTTTGGGTTGAACACATATTGATTGGCAATGTGTGATTTTAGAATATTTTTATTGCAATACGTTAGAAGGTTTGACTATGTTATCTACAGTGGGTCCTACGAGCAAAAACAGAAAATTATGGATCTAACCCAAGATTAAGAATCAAATCAATTTAGAGGTTGGATTAATTATTCCCTTTGTAACCCTGGAGTTGGGTTAAAAATAACCTTGTGCTTTATGAGCAGAAAGGGGAGAGGTTATTATGTTGAAATAGCTGACCTGAATAGAACACAGGAAGAGCAAAATGCACTGGCTAATCCTGAGTAAAACAGAGATTTAATGTTTGGTGTCAGATCTGACCTTTTATAAAATCTCTCCATGTTCTAACCCCTGCATATCCAAACTTTTTACTCTGTCCTTGGCCAGAAATCAGTCAATGAATCTAATTCCTACTGCAAGGAACCTTGATAAATAGATTTCACTGCCACCCTTTCAGTGTTTGTCATTAGCTGATTTTCACAGAGTTATCAGAGAGGTGTAAAGACGTTTTACTAGATTTAACAAGGTTTGTGAGATCTCACTCAGAGCCTTGATGCTGTAGTTCTGTGTTATTCTGTGTTAGGATTTGATCATTCTGATATTTTGCTCCACACACTAAAGATATTCAACCTATCCAACCAAAATGTCAACCTTTCATTTTACAACCACTATAGAGAGGGCCTCTCATTTTCTGGGAGAATTTGAAACAGCTTTAACCTTTCCTCAACAATGCTGCAGCTTTGTACTTTGGAATGCTGAGCAATGTTACAAGGTACCAGGTCTCAGTTTTATTCAGGTGCTCTGATCTGGATTCCAAGCAAGTAGGGGTAAAGGATGCAGACACACTAACACCCTATAGAAAGTAAAACACAATCTAAAAGCGTGCGATGAAGGGCCCCTGAGGTTTTGTGGGATCACAGAGCTGTTTAGTGTGTCATCAGCTGTTTTGGCTCTTCCTCTATGCCTCTTCTCTCATTCATTTTACATTTGTTATTGTGAGGTTTCAAAATGTGTCTGTCTCTTGTCTATGGCCCTTTTCTCCTCCCATTAACATTTCCTGTCTCCGCCTCTCTGTGCCTCTTAAGGCTCTTTGCTTCCTCCCTTCTCTCTGCATTCTTTGGTGAGTGGGTGGAAAGTTCATTGGGGATGTGTGATCCCTTCAGGGCAAAGGGTGGGGTGTTGGCGTTGCCTCACAGTATGTGTACCAGACCAGGAAATTCTGATCCACTTATTCAGTCTTTCTCCTCAACTTCCACATGAGTCAGCCAGAGCCTACTCCTGCAGTGGAGGGGAACGCTGCTGAAGGGGATGAAGCATTCCTAACATTTCAGAGAATGTGTCATTAAAAACAATGTAATAAAACTATAACATTTTGTACAAACATGTGTGCTGGTGTACCCTCATTACCTTTTGTTTCCAAGTCCTAGAATGACACATTGCCAACAGATAATGGAAGAAGGACCTCTACTGGTTTTCTCACGACACTTCAGTCTGTGTATAATCTTTGAGGGGTCATCATCGTTGCCTGCAGCCTGAAGGCAAGAACGAAAAAGGCTTAAATTTTAGTGGAAAGAATGCAGCAGGATTAATAATCCTCACAACCACATATTCAGTCCAACACAGCTTTGCTCTCTGTTTTTGCTTTTGTCTCCAACACTTGTTTGTCTGACTTGTCAGGTATCAAATTTAGAAAATAAGTTGGTTTGACTTCTATTTGTTAGTGAAAAAACTGGCACCATTGCACCCAGAGCATTTTCCCTTTTTAAATCATCCTGCTCTGTTCATTGCACGAAAGCAAACAAGCTAGCTCTAGAAACGGCTCTGATCTGTGGGCTGCAGGTGTTGGAGACATAGGCTACAGGAAGTGGTGGGCTACCAGCAAACTGTACTTCCCCTTCCTGTTGCTGTCCTCTCTCGTTTTTTGCCTGCCTGCTTCGGCTAATAATGTTACTCTAAGCAACCCACCACACACCCACGTGGGTACTGGTAGCTAATGTGCTCTAGAACTCCTATGTGCATGCACACAGACAAAAAGGCACAAAAACAAATTTGCATGCAATCCCTGAAGGTTTATTGACGTAAGAAAACTGAAAGCTTATCAGACAACATACAGCATTAGGTTAAAGAATGTGCAAAACAGGGGGAGTTGTCAGAGGAGACTTAGATCGGTACAATGTTCTTTAGTGCCATGTGCAACAAACAAAATGGTCTAGTTGAGTAGCTGTCCGTCACTCTATAGACAGGTAAAACTATAGCCACCTTAATATAAAGTGCATGTACGCACATAAAACCACAAGCTTGATAAAAAGATTTCACTCTCCCTTATGCTCAAATAGCAACACAAAAACAATAGCTTTGTATCACTACAACTTAAAACACTTATTTCAATTTTCTGTAGATTATTACCTTCTTAAAGTGGGCCGGCAGGTTTGACACTTAAACACTTTCAGTCTCCTTTTGTCTTTGAAGAATGTATCACTTACACTCGTGACACAGCCTACACACACACATCATGCTCCTTGTCTCCTTCCAGTCATCCACCTCGTGCGAGAACAGATAGGATACATGTTGGCATGAATCACAGTGAATCATGCTGCCTAAATAGCACCCAACAAGAGGTGTTGCATTTAGCCAGGACATAGACTATTTATAATAGCCAGAGTGTGCACATTCTCATTATAGGTTGCTGAGGATGCTGACAATAGACAGGGAGATGAGAGGTTGGTGGGGCAGTGAGTCCTTTTAAATGTCACCAGAAAAATATCTTCCTATTTGCAGACAGTCGGAGCAGCAGTGTGTCTAATTGCAAAATTCAGAGATGACTGAACTTGGGAAAAGGGGAGGGAAGGACTATTGCTGCTATACTGTAATATTGCAGATGATGGAGCAAAGTTAAGGATATGCACTTTTCACATGTAATCAGCTGTGTTATGAAGAGGTGCTTTGCTTTCCTTAAGTATAAGACAAAATTAAGCAAAACTGGATAAACATTTTCAAAAAAACAAATATCAACTATGTTTTATAAAGTTTATTAAAGTCTTATTAAAGTAAAAACACACTTGAAACACTTCTTGGTTCTCATAATGCCTTCTTTCTGGACGCTCCAGTTGCACTGATAGCGTCATATCAAGGCTGAGTATTGGTCCCTGTAAAGCTGCCTTGGAAGGCAACAAAAGATTAAAAACACACCTTAAAAATCACCTGATAGCAGCAGAAAATCAAATTTCCAGAGAAAAAGCTTCCTCAAATAATAGAACAAATGTTGGTTGAGAGGAGCTCAGTGTGTGAGAAAAGTGTGTAGATTCATCATGCACAAAATTACAAATTTAGGTCAGGCTAATTACTAATCCATGAAAAAATAAAGATACTTTTTAAAATGATCTACTTTTGGTTGCACAGCCTGTCTTTTTTATGTTTTAGTTGGAGAAGAAGGAAGGTCCAGTTCATTGTCAGAGAAGATGTAAGCGCATGTCACATGACTCTACCTAGCCAACAGTTGTCATGGCAGCAGCTTGTCACATCATCTGTGTCTCACCTTGAGTAAATGGAACCTGTGAAACATGTGCACTCTCTACCAGGGAGGTTACTGTGAAGTGAGGGGGCTGTAGTGGAAGTGCGTCAGTCATTCGATCAGCTGGGGACTGTGTGCATTAATGTGTTGGTGGGACGGAATTCTCTTTATTAGGAGCTACAAGGAAGGCTCTGGGCAACAATGTCACTTCAGGGACAAAAGTTACCATGAACAACAGAATGGCAGTTAGCTACTTACCTCGCTGTGACAAGGTGTACTACTTTTTGTTTGACTGCATTTATTTCAAGCTTGTCAAAAACCGTAAAGAACAAACTACAATGGAGTATGTTACATATCGTCAGCCTAATAGCATTTCTGCCTAACTCATTTTTTTGCCAAATTGAGATATTGGCCTAACTATACTCTCCTTTCACTGCTGCACCACCCTGTATAACTGCCTATTTTCTCAGCCAATCAGAAGGCTTCCATCATTCAAAAAACACTATCTGCTTTAGTCATCTAATTGACTTGGGCATTTTGATGCCATATAAAAATGTGCTCAAGTCATCTCAAATTGACTTGAGCAGTTTTGGCGCTACACAACAATGGCTGCCCTATGAAGAACAAGGCTCGTCTTAGCATAAATGAAGCATTAGATCTTATCTTTGATTCATCAGGTAAGGTTATTCATTCCTTTCTGGAGCCTGGAACAGTTATTTGTGACCTGTACAAAGAATACTGTAAAGCTGTTGGTGAGAATGGAGCACGGGTTGTGAGTGAGGGGTATTTCCGCAAAGTGTTCCGTGAGTTGAAATACTCTGTGTTCATAACACGGAAAGACCAGTGTGATGTATGTGTTGGTGCCAAGGCAGGAAATGTAGATCAGGATACCCTTAATGCTCATTTGAAATTAAAGGCTGAAGCTCAGGCTGAAAAAGCTAAGGATAAACAGGAATCCAGTGACAAACTCTCAGTGTGGACAATAGACCTGCATCGTGTTCTTTTGTGCCCCAAGACCCAAGCGAGCCCAATGTATTATAAAACTAAACTGCAGATACACAACTTTACTTGCTTCAACCTGGGTAAAAAAGATAGCTATTGTTACCCCTGGGAGGAGCATGAGGGCTCCCTCAGCAGTGAGGTTTTTGCCCATCTGCAGTTCAAACACTTTGAGTCAGTCTTAAGGCCTGTTCACACCGGAACGAATTTCGCGCACGATATTCGCCGACGTTTAACGCCTCGTGACTAAACAAAGGGCACCAATGTGAGTGTGCACACCGACGCAAAAAACGCTACGCGTAAAAGCGTCATTTTTCAAAAAACGCCTTGGGTTTGTTTTTTTGGTTTGACGCGCCGCGTCAAAAACTATCTTTTGCACACGTGTCTGGAGCTTCTGAAGTTACAGTAAAACACAACTTGGGGGCACTCAAACAAAAAACTGTCTTGCTGAGCACACATACATAACGGCAAAGAAGATATACGCCAAGTAGCATCTACACTGCCACGAAGAAATAAGACGAAGAAGATGCACTCAATGACGGACATTCTAAAATATCCCTGAAAACGCTCATGATACATTTTCAGCTCATGTACCAGTCGATAAAACTCCCCATGTTCTTCTCTTCTTGTAACTATGGGATGTACATCTGCGTCTTTTCCGGCGTCTTTCATCATTCAACAGAACAATAATTTCTTCATTGCTGGAACTGGAGCTACTGGTGCTTGAAATATTCATGTTTTCTTTGTATGATTCTGACAAGCGCGTAAATACTTGCTCTCTTCTTCTGAGTGAAAAGCGACTTTAAGAAGGGTAAAGTTGCGCAGCGCCACCTTGTGTACAGGAGTATTTCTGTTTTACGTTAAGCGCCATCTAATGTCAGGGAATGAATTTGCATGTTCACTCGGCTCATCGTTAGGCGAAAATCGCTTGGGTGTGAACACAAAAAACGAGGCGAAAAACGCTGGCGAATAACGTGCGCCGATATTCGTCCCGGTGTGTACGGCCCTTTAGAGGCCAACCCAAATATTAAAAAGTCATAGTCTGGAGTGATGGCTGCGGCTATCAGAATCGGTGTTGCACCATTGCAAATGCGTACCTTGATCTGGCCATGAAGCATGATGTCACAATTGTACAAAAATTTCTGGTTGCAGGGCACACACAAATGGAGTGTGACTCCATGCATAGCTGCATTGAACGCCGTATCAGGAAAGACATTTACACTCTGCGTGATTACATCATCATTTTTGAAACTGCACGTTTGAACCCATCCCCGTACAAGGTCACCCAGTTGTACCACAACAACTTCATGAAGTTATCTGGGGCCTACGTCAAAACCATCCGGCCAGGTGGAAAACCAGGTGATCCCACAGTCCATGACCTTCAGGCTTTCCAGTACTTGGCAGATGGATTCGCTATAAGTTAGCGTTTGAGTCAGACTGAGAGGGCCTGCTTCAGCGAGTGACCATCCCCAGAGAATCATTCCCCTGGGTCCCACTCTTTCCTACCCAATTGCCACTCACTCTGAGGAAATTCCAGTCAATGAAACTCGTACTACCAAGAGTGGTCCATGACTACTATAACAACCTGCCTCACCAAGGCAAATGAAACAATCTGGGTTAGGCAAGTGAAACATCGTTTCACGTTAGTTAATGTTAGGTCTTAACATTGGTTAAGGAAATAGTTAAATAACCAGGTTATGTTAAGGCAAGAAACAAGTTTGATGGTTTTTACTTTATTATAAAAACTGCCTAAGTCAAATTGAGTTCCCTGCAAAATTTGCACAAGTCAGTTTTCTATGTTATGCAATAGCTATTGTGTCTGTTTTTTTATTTCAAACGGGTTCACACATCTGGTGGGAGTCACCATTAACATATAAATAAAAAGTTCTTACAATTTGGTGAAAAAAAGGTGTTTTTTCTTCTTTTCCAAAAACCTGAAAAAATGAGTTAGGCAGATATGCTATTAGGCTGACGATATACACTATGCAATTAATGGTGCTTTTCCTTTTAATTGAGCTATTTCAGTTGCTGTACTCTTGGCCTTTGGCAGACAAAGGATGCTTACAGCATGAAGTATGTTATGTTGTTAATGTTCTTTGCTTTTTATTAACAACAGATCAACATATATTGCTACTTTACCTTTTCCCATATCTAATCCAACTGATGAAGCTTATTTGCTGGCATTGGTGGGGAGAAAAACGGACGGGGAGAAGCGTGGTTGGCGGATGAACAAGTAATTGACAGACAACCTGTAAGCTTTGATGCTTCGTTTTGAACCCGGTGCTTTTTTGTGTACAGCCCTTCCTTGATAAGAAAAAAACAAGCAACCAGTAAAATTTCTAAACTTGTCCTGTCCGGCAGCTGAGCTATCAAATGAGAGCCGGAGGCCTCTTGTGTTGAACAGATTTCACTGTTACAAAAGAGGGTTATGGATCTTCTGACACATGAGGTGTACATTTGTATGAACACCTTTTCTAATTTAGGCTAAACCTTATCTAAAAGGGGCGGGGCCTGTCCACACACATACTCAAGTGTCACAAACGTACCTGTTCAAATCAAATCAAATCCAACAAAATAAATAATATAAAAACAAGCATGAAAATTAAAAATAAACAAGCTCAAAACTATAAAAAGTAAAAAAAGGGCCCCCCTCCCCGTACTTACATAAACCCCCACTTCTTTCACACCTCCCACCCCCTAACTTATGGGAAAGACAATGAGAAATAGGCTGAGCATGAAAACGAGATGTTGGAAACACGAATAATTGGAACCTCCCTCTCTGTGAACAGCTGCATAACCATTCAAGTGCAGCTGTTCACAGGCGGGGACCGCTCCACCACAGCTAAGCAGTGATGCAGGTCCCCATCCAGAGCCGCAGTGGCTGAACAGCAGCCGACCCAGAGGGAGAGGTCCCAACTGTCCTATAAACTTATCCTGAAACTCATCCAAAACTCAATTCTAATTTTTTTTTTTTAATTTAAAATCTGATGACAGAAATATAAACAGTTACAGATTGAAGTGGTAAAGTAGAAAAACAATGTTTTCTAGGATTTTTTTTATCTGGGAAACATTTCTTTTATTCTACTCCTTTGAGATATTCAGCCCTTTGATGTGTCCTTCTAAACATGTCTGAACAGATGTATGACACGTTGAAAATTGCTGCAGCATGAAAGTGAGGCTGAAGGTTGAAGGCAAATGTCTCACATTCTGTGAGCAGCCATGCTTTCAACCGAAACACGTCTGATTAGTTGGATGCTCAATCCACCCACATAGACAGCACACAGCAAACATGCTGCATGCACACGGCACGTGCAGCATTGTGGCAGTTGCTCCTGTCTTCCATTTACAGAGGCCTCTGCTCCTCCTCCAGCTTCTCCATGCCTCTTGTCGACCTGCCATTGCTTTACCTTCATGCTGTGAATGACCCACTTTTTACACCAGTGGGCTCAAGGTCCCCCCCCCCCCCCCCCACACACACACATACAGACAAACACATGAACACATTCCCCCCACTCACACACCCGGGAAGGCATATCAAGTAGATCAACTTTATTGTCTGTTTAATTAACAGAAATTCATCTTTCATATGGAAATTTGAAAAATTATTAAATACATACAAATCATAAACATCACAGACTGCACCATCCACATCCAGTTTAAAATAAGTGCAGTAGTGAATTAAGCAGAGTGACTGTATTGGGGATAAATGCTTTTTTGTAGAGGTTTGTCCTAGCCAACAGGGTTCTGTATCTTCTGCCCGAAGAGCACATCAAACCCTAAATGAATGCATTCATAAGATCACAAAGGGTGGTGAGTTCCATTAATACAGGGTGAAAACTACTTTTCCCTCTCCCTTTCCTGAAGCTGAAAACCAAAAAAGTCTGACCCACATTGACCCACACTGTTACTTACGGTTAAAGAACTTGCTTTTCTGTACTTTTCTTAATGCTGTTCAGTTGTCACACAAAGTTGTGAGGCCATTTTTGATTGAAGAAAGTAGACATCAAGGTGTCAGCACATGGATGTAGCATAAAAGAACAACATTCATTCTGCATACGTAATGCAGAAAAAAAGTACTAAAATATTAGTGCCTAGGGTTAACCCCGGGTGTTATTATTATGACATGTCTGGTTTCTCAAGACTTAGAGAGTTGCTTTCCTTCAAAGACACTGTCAAAGACATGTATACAGTTCAGCAAAAAATATCTGGTAGTCACCAATTCTGTAAACTGTCCCAACTTAAAATATGAATAATAATGAATTGGATTTATCTGCGCTTTTCAAGTCACTTAAAGCGCTTCCAATGTGTCCATTATTCATTCATACTTGGTGACGGTGAGCTACGGTTGTAGCCACAGCTCCCCTGGGGCAGACTGACAGAGGCGTGGCTGCCAGTTCGCACCTACGGCCCCTCTGACCATCACCGGGACATTCATACACATTCACACACCAGTGGAGCCATAATGGAGGGTGAAGTGACTTGCCCAAGGACACAACGACAATTGGCTGGAGGGAGTGGGGATTGAACCGCTTAACTGCCTGAGCCACTGCCGCCCAGAGAGAGACACTTTACCTGTGAAATACAGAAAGTAAAAAAAGAAGTTAGGAAATCCCATTCAGTTGTTTTTAAATAATTTGTTTTACAACTGTGTAGTATGTTGCAAATTGGCTAAATACATTGTGAATGGGTTAATAAGCAGAAAATCAACAGTAGATAATCCTCCCCCTGTATCGATGGCACTCATGTCACCAAACACGCAAAGTGAAGGTGAAGCCGTGATTGAAACCTTAAGCCAGACTGATAGATCGGCACATAGCTGCTGCCAGAGAGCCTGGACAGGTGTACAGAACCACAGTGCATGCATGTAACTGTCGGGTAGATTACCATCACAGTGCTCACAAATGTCTGAGTTACTGAGACCCATCTTGAACATCCTCTGTCCAGTGTAGTAAATTCTGTGAAGAGTTTTGAGATGGATTAGCTGCAAATTTGGACTTTTTGTCAGTTTAAAGGTGTTTAGACAAAGTTCAGACCAGAAGCTTTCATCTGTGCTGATGCTCAAATCTGCATCCCATTTTGTTGTCGGAAGTGAAATGTTATTATCTAGGTTACATAAGAGTTTGTATATTTTGGAGAGAGACTTAGATCATTAGTCTCAAATTTCACGACGATGGGATGGTCATGAATTTTTAGATTTACTTGGCAACTTGGCTATTTAGAAACTTCACCCACATCACTGAGAATCTTCTCACTCAGCTCTGGCCAAGGCTTCCGTGTGAATGCAGTTTCACATCGTTCTGGTCAGTGCTGAGGAAGATTAAGAGCTGTCTGTGAGCTTGGCAGAGATGCTGTGGCCACTTCCATGCCCTTTCAGCTATCAAGTGGGAAATTGATAAATATTTTATGCAGTGAAGGAGCCTTGAAATCATACATGTAAATGACAAATTGACCTAAATGAATGAGAAGTGCATACTCTGCATCATTAAAAAACTAATTTGGCGTTTTATTCAGGTCCATGCGAGGCTTCATTATGTTTGATTTCACATGGTTCCTGTGAGTGCTTGTTGGATGATACAGTTCACCCTTGACCATGACAAAGATACATTTGCCCCAAGGATAGATAACTTTTGTAGCATACTGGTTTTTAATAAAACAGAAAAACTAAACGCCTTAGGCATATTACTCACCAAAAATCCATTACATGTTCTTGTTGCATTATCTGAAGATGGAGGACAATCAGAAAATAAGGCTTAAAACTGCATTACTGACTATTTCTTTATCCAAATCATTGTGAATAAAAAGGCGAGTAAAAAAAAGGGAAAAGATTGTACCGACTCTTGTTTCGTACAAACTACAATCAGTGAGCCAAAGTCTCCCCGCTAAATTCCATTCTGATCATCTACTGTCAGACAAATAGATCCATGAACATCTTTGTTTTCCTGGTCTGAGCTGGAATCTGGATCCAAACTGTGAGGCTGGATAGCTCTGATATTGCTGCCATTTTTGTTGGAGCGCTAATGTTAGGCTGGCCTTGTGAGGGGCTGTAAGCTAGCTGGAGAGAATGTAGACAAAAGGATGGTGGGCTTACGCCCTGCCAACAGTTTCGCCCACAACTCCCCTTCAACCTTCCCCCCTAATTAATGATTCCATATTAACGATAATAAATACCTCTCTGGAAACGGGTTACGTGCCACAGTCTTTTAAATATGCAGTTGTTAAACCTCTTCTGAAAAAGCCCAGTTTGGATCCTAGCATCTTGGCCAACTATAGACCGATATCAAACCTGCCCTTTATTTCTAAAATCCTAGAAAGAGTTGTAGTTAAGCAGCTTTACTGCCACCTACAGGAAAACAGCCACTTTGAAGACTTTCAGTCGGGGTTTAGACCCCACCACAGCACGGAAACTGCACTAGTTAGAGTCTCTAATGACTTGTTATTGGAGTCTCTAACTGGGACTACTTTCTATTCTGGTCCTGTTGGACCTCAGTGCAGCCTTTGACACTATCGACCACAGTATGTTACTCCATAGATTAGAGCAGGACATTGGGATCAGAGGATCTGCTCTCCAGTGGTTTAAATCCTATCTGTCCAATAGGTATCAGTTCGTTAATGTAAATGGCCATTCCTCTCAGTGCACTCGAGTCAACTATGGAGTCCCACAGGGCTCAGTTTTAGGACCCATCCTGTTTATGCTTTATATGCTACCCCTAGGAAACATAATCAGGAAACACAGCATTAATTTTCATTGTTATGCCGACGATACGCAGTTGTATTCATCCATGAAGCCTGACCAGAATGACGATAATAGCCGCGTTTACATGGGCAAAAGTAATCGGAATGAACTTCTGATCGGAAAGAAAATGTGTCATGTAAACGTGCCGTTCGGAATACTCTGCCCCGGTCAGACTCGTTCGGATCAAAATTTCTTTCCGAAGAAAGAAATCAGAAGATCAGAAATATACTTTCTAAGAGTGATGCTGAAAAACTCATCCATGCATTTGTTACGTCTAGGCTGGATTACTGTAACTCCTTGTTAGCAGCATGTCCTAAGAGTTCCTTAAGAAGTTTCCAGCTTGTTCAGAACGCAGCTGCTAGATTGTTAGCAGGAACTAGCAGAAGAGATCACATCACTCCTGTGTTAGTTTCACTTCACTGGATCCCAGTTGATTCTAGAATCAAGTTCAAGATCCTCCTGTTAACCTATAAGGCCTTACATGGTATGACCCCGTCCTATATATAAGTTAGACTGAAAACATTCCTCTTTGGACAGGCTTATTGTCAGACTAGCTAGTATTCTGAGATTACTTAACTTAATGTTTTTATTAAACGAAATAACAATAACATTAAGTTGTTAGTAGGCTGTTAGAAGTTGAAGCTGGGGTAACTATGGTGCACTGGGGTTCTGTCCTCTTTTCTCATCTACTTCTACCCTTCTTCTCCTGTATTCTTGATCATTATTCATCATTTAGTTCTCCATGCCTCTGTTTGGTGCAGTGATTCATGTACTGTCCCCCTTCCCCCCCCTGGGGAGTGGGAGTGCTTCCAGATTCCAGTTGGCTCCTCCGTGCTCCTGTTCCTGACCGTGTACCTTGTCTCTGGCTCGCCTCTACTGCTGCTCCTACATCTGGGTGTGGATCGTGTCTCCGGCTCGTCTCGCGCCCCCGGCTGTCCCCCAACTCCATCTGGATGAAGCTCGTCTGCTGGACTTGAAATATGTAGTTGTAGATTTAGATAAGTTAATTCTTCTCTAAGAGTTCTGGTAAATCGCCTGTCCTTCCTGGGGGAGGACCCCTCCTTCATGTGGACACCCCTGAGGTTTCTTCGTTTTTTCCAGAATGCTTTTCTTTAGTTTTTCCTTACTGCAAAGGAGAGTCTAAGGGCAGGGATGTCCAGTTTAGCTTAGTCTATTTGTTAGTTCAATTTAGTATTTTCTTATTGAATTCTATGTATTCATGATCCTTTTGATTTTATGTTTAACTTTTTCACTTACCGATACGAAGCCCATCAAGACCACTGCTGTTGTAAATTTAGGCTATGCAAATAAAATTGAATTGAATTGAACTCAGAAGCGAAATTCTAATGAACTCCTGCCGCTCTGCAGAAACTACGTCCAATAGAAAACGACACAGGTTTTTAGATTTTGGCTAAAAATGGCATGATCATCAATGAAAGACCGCTGGGAAAACTTTTAAAATAGATACAAAGTTTGGAGTGGGACATTGGACGACCTGCTTAACCTCCTGAGCCATTGTTGCAATAAATGATTGTTCTATAGTTTTTTTAATATTTGAAAATCTGTGATGTCACACTTTACTGCTAAAATGCCCAGTCCTTGTAGGACATAGGGGAACTTCTCAAGACAACTCAATGTTTGTTAGATAACACTTTTTAGGCTTTGAAAAAATTAAATCTCAAAGAAAATAAAAGGCCTCCTATCCGGTAAAAAAAAAGTACATTACAAATATTAAATGTTCGGTGACCCTGTGGAGTCATTAATGGAAGGTTGTTCACTTTTAACCCTTTAACACTGCAGCTTTAGCTCCAGTGACTACCGTTTAACTACTGTTTAACCGTTTATGCTATTAACGTAATTCCAGCAGATTCTGATGTGGAGAAAATCCACCTTAGACTGATGTCAGTGCAAAGCCAACATGCAAAACTGCTTTTCTCCACATCAGAATTAGCTGATTCTTGAACCATATAAATGATTGAAGAGTTATGGTAGGTGTGTTTTTCAGGTGTCATTTACAACATTTCTGGTGTTAAATAAAGAGTTAGAAACTTGTTTCAAGTTTCATGCATTTAAGGGGGGTAAATTTGTCTCCAAAGAGGCTCATTTGTCACATTTTTGTTTAATTAGTCATCACGTAGTAATCCTGCCTATTCCAACATGGTGCACTCAGAGAAATCCGTGGTGCGTTAAAACTGTCTTCATCTGTTAATGCTTTTTTGGTCACAGAACTGTTTTGTCTGCATCAGCTTAGGAATAAATGCAGACATATCCGAACATTGGGACTCTGTCTATTTGTGTGGGGAATGACTCATCTCCTAAACCTGGAGTGGAGCCAAGCCTTTCTCACCTCCTCCCCCCTCATCTTTGTGAGCCCTTCACTTTGCCCACTCTGACTCCACCACTGAAGCACATCAGTCATTCACTTTAGCTGTCATCACAGTCAAAGAAAGATTGGGAAAGGCAGCGCGTCCCTCTGCATAATTTAAATCACTTAATACACTATTTTTACAGTGAGGATGCAGTGTTTCATGAAAGGAGCTTGGGAGGAAATAAATAAGCTGTGCAGACCCTTTTTCCAGAAGACAAAGGATGGAAATAGGAACGAGAGGCCAGCTTTTAAAAGACAACCTTTTCAGCTGCAGTCTTCATACATTAACAGACATTATTTCCTTGTCAGTGGGCAGCTTAGCATTGAGCATTTATCCTGTAACACTTTTTAAAAAGGAGAGGGGAGCACAGAATGAATCCCAGCCTCTTAAAAAACACAGTCTCTGTTTTCTTCCACATATCTGTCTCTCTAATCCATACTGGCCTTTGGAGACTCATATTAGGAGACTCCTACGCTCACCACCCCCATAGCTTCTCCCTCCTCCACACAACACCCCACATCCGCTTTCTGTCCACCTCCGTAGTCGGCTTGTGGACAAACCCAGAATAACAATGCCTCTTAAAGGAACAAGCATTTTGCATTTGTGTATTAGATTAGATTTAATGCATCACTGCCTTTCTGTAATCACAAGTTCATGATGGTGCTGACTCAGGATGGCCATTTTAATGGTCTCCCAAGTTTCAAATGATCAAAATAAATAATAAAGACAAAGCTGCTAGAGAATGAAGATCCGGTTTGCCTTTAAAGAGTAATGGTTAATTCCAACAGGGTCGACACGAGCTAAATCTTTGGTGTTAAACATATGACTCCATCAGCCAACACATTAATATTTTATCAGAGACTTTTCCATGGTTGAAGTGTTCCATCTTTTCTAAGCAGAGATCTTCGCAAACCAAAAAAAGTTGTTTGCCTCACAGACCAACGGACCTCCAGAGTTCGCTGGAAAAAGTAAATGCCTTTTGGTGCCCAACACTCTACATCCCTCTCTGATCATTTTTTGATCTGTTTTCAAAGTGTTCCCAGTCTGCTTTCTTATATGATGATGTCAAAATTCAATAACCTTTGTTCTTTTCCTGAACACAGTTTCTGCAGAGCGTTTATCAGAAATTCACCTTTGAGTTGTGGGCGGGACTATTGGTACAGAGTAAGCCTGCACTTATTTCCTATCTTGCCTTTGTTCACACTGTCTCCCCCTGGCTTAAGGCCCCTCACACCCCCAACCTAACATAAGCGGTGCAACAAAAATGGCGAGCAGGACTGAAAGTATGGTCGGGTACTGCATCCCAGTATAAGACCTGGTGGTGGTACGCCGTACCGGTTGGAAGATCACCTGCGTGACGGCGCTTTACTGCGTTAACGCTCATTCAAAAGCAGCTGGAGGCTGATGATGCCCCTAAAACTGTGAACCAGGCAGCACTTGATCTCATCATTTTAGCGTCTCTGTGGTTTTTAGAGTCATATCATCTCTACAAAATGCGATCTACGTCCCTCTCTCCCCTCACGTCTTCGCTAATTCTTTTGCTTCCTTGAACAATAGTATTGGTTCCCAATGAAACCGTTTTTTTATAGCAGCTGTTAGGAGAGAAAGACGAGAGCCGGCTCCTTTTTGGAAGCTCTGTTCTTCTTCTTTCAAGCTCTTGTTTTTTTTCTCTTCAAGCGGCACCTGACGGGTCAATACATATGCAGGAGGGGGTCGTTACACGCGCAGCAGCAGCACGTGATCCGAGTATGAGGGAGACAGCAGGAGCGCCAAGTGTAACGACATCCACAAACTACATCAACACAAAATGTAAAATAGAGAAAATGATACTGGACACTGGAAATAAAGAAAAATCTGGAAGCATTTCAGTTTTACTGATAACACAAAGGAAGAGTCTAGAGTCTGCAGGAAAAATTCCATCTAAACCGGCTCCAGAACCATCCTGTACAGACACCTGAAAGAACCTTCTCCAGAACAGAACAGGTCAGTACTGACAGAAGAAACCAGACTACCTCCTTAAAGCTGAGACACCTGGCTTTCTAAATGTCAGCCGTTACTGCGAATAAAGGTCATCTTTGTTTAACATATTTTAGTCTGTATGTTGTGTTGTGGTTGAAGCGTTTTGTCTGACATCGCTTCAAATTTGTTTTAAACGAAAAAAGCTGAAATGTTATATGCCAGTGGTTAAAAGCTGAATTGTGATATAGCTGGTTTTCGTTTTTATTATTTATTTTAAATGTTTTATCTGTATAACTAGCATATACATTTACATGTCATACACTTTTGATTTGTTGTCTGTGGTCAGTTAATTAAATCACAGTCAAGTAGGATTATTTTTATGGAAGTTGAAGGTTGGTCGTATTTGAAAAAGTCATTGAAAATGGAACAAAGCAGGGAAGATTGTTCAGGAGGAAGACTGCAAGTGAGGATGAAGATGTACAAGCTGAAACTAGAAGAGAAGAACAAAAGAAGGAAGAAGGTGTATTTTCTGCATTTATGAAGTTCTGTAGTCCAACAGACAATTCAAATATTTTTTTTCCACAAAGCCACGTCTACATTTTTATTTACAGTCAAGATTTATTCTCAAACATATTTATATTAGTAATAAAAATAATAGTAATAATAATACATTATATTCATATAACGCCTTTCTGGACACTCAAGGTCGCCACACAGTACAAAAAAAATATGTAAAAGTATGAAAATACAGCAACAAAACTCCACAAAACACAAATTAAGTTACTAGTTAAAACAGCAGTTAAATATTAGGTGCCGAATGCATGATGAAAAAGATGAGTTTTGAAATGTTGGGCAAACTGAGAAAGTGAGTCCATATTTCGTAGATCAGAGGGGAGGGAGTTCCAGAGAAATGAGAAATGAAATGGAAACGAGACGTGATCGTGGAACAACCAGTCAAAGGGAGGAGGAGGATCTGAGGGAGCGAGTGGGAGGAGCAACGGCAGGAGCTCTGAAAGATATGGAGGGGTGAGGTTGTGGAGGGCTTTGACCCTTGTGCTATCTTAGATGACCCCCCCCCCCTTACATTGACGTGTTCTCCCTACCATGACAAACGTGGATAAAGGTGGAAAGATTTCATGTAATCCATGGACACCAGTGAAGATCACAAATCATTGAAGAAAAAAGGTTCAGAGCACTGTCTAGTGGGTCTAGATGACCCAACTCCCAATGGTAAAGTGCCTAGGGTAGCACAGGGGTCACAGGTTAAGATGATTATCTTTAGTTCTGCAACGATTCATATTAACAACCATTCACATCATAAGCTGTGTTCACTGATCTGACTCATAGTTTATATTTTTTCATTTTGATCCATCCGATTCTCTGATCTAAAGTGGATCCAGATCATCTTTATCCAAACTTCCAGCAGTGAGACTCAGACAGAAAGTCCTGCTACTGAACAGTGAAGTTTTCCAGATTCTTGGATTTCTTCCAGATCATCAAGTTAATGAAATCTGTGTCCAAACAAACAAGTAAACTAGAATGAATGTCAAATCCATTCACATGTTAGTTTCCTAAAGTTCACCACTGTTGTTTTTCCACATCCAAAGAATCCAAAGGGAACATTCTTAGAACATTCTAGACACTGGATGGTCACATGATGACTTTAGTCAAAGTCTGTCCACACATTGGACTGGAATGATGGATGAATAATAATGCCAATAATATTTAATGACATCACATGTGTGTTGTCTGCTGTGATGCACTTGGTTGTTTTTTACCTTATGGTAAAAAAACCCTACAGTGTCTCAATCCAAAAGTATTTTCCAAGATTAATTTTGAAACGATTTTATAATAGTATACTTTAATTTGATTCAATTAACAACTTGAATCAGACAGATCATTCTGCTTGGATAAATCAATTTATCGATAAATCAATTCATCCCTAATCTGCATTTACTGCTGTTACATGCAGGGATTTTTCACTGTCTGTCTTTCTTCCTTCCTCTGCATGTGCTTGCTGTGCTTAGTGAAGTTACCTGGTGGAGACCTGACGAGCTGTCCAATCAGGCCCCAGAGCCCACCACGCCTGCATATGAGCTCCTGTGGATCACTGGGAAAGGAGGGCTCTTTCTCGATCGCAACTTTCAAATGAATGCTTAAGTCCCCTTTATGCTGGGGAGTGTGGGAGGTTTGTGGACAGGGGAAAAAAGGGGACCCTGTACACCTTATGCAGCCTGTCTTCTGTTATGCACACTAGGCAAGGTGGTTGGGGCCACCGCCTGTATGTAATCATTCCTTTTTTGTAGATAAGTCAGCGAGTTTTTTGTTTTCTTGTTTCCGTTTTAGAATGGTGACAGCAGTGGTTAGCGCTCTTGCCTCACTGCAACAAGGTTCAAGTCCCGGCTGGGGGACCTGAAACAGGACACCAATGGGGGACCTTTTAGTGTGGAGTCTGCATGTTCTCCAAAATGCAACAATAACACCAAAAACACTATTTTCCTTGGACTGGGTCTTTAAGTAACTTTTATATTAAATTTAAAGATAAAAATGAAAATTCACAAAGGTTTGTTTAAATAAATTGTGTTAAAGTTTGAACACAGGCATGTTCAAAGTCTAGCCCGTGGGCCAAACGCGGCACTTGTTCAAATTCCCACCGGCCCACAGGCTCCTGTCCTAAAATCAATGTGGCCTCCAACTCCTTTTAAGAGCTAGGATTTCTTGGTTGTGATTACATAACTACGTCAGATGTTTTCAAACATGTGGCAACAGCCTGTGGCTCCTTGGGCTTCAGAGCCTTAAGGGCTGAAGCAGGGGTGTCAATCTCATTTTCACTGAGGGCCACATCAGCATAGTGTCTGTCCTCAAAGGGCCAGATTTGAACCTGTAACCAAGGCTACGTTCACACTGCAGGCTGAAACGACCCAATTCCGAATTTTTTGCCCCTAAGCGGCCCAATTCCGATCTTTTCATGACAGTCTGAATGACACAGATCCGATCTTTTCAATTGCGACCCAGGCCCCGTGGGTTTGCCGTCCTGATTCCGAATTGTAGCCGTTCTTTTCAATTGCGACCGCCGTCTGACCGGCCAGGCGACTTGATTCCGAACTGTACGTCATCGACACGCAACAAACGTCATCATTTTGCGTTGAAGTAGGCGGGAACGAGAACGTAAACATCAACCATGGTGGACGATGCTGCTGAGATCAGTCAGTGGAAGGGAAGCGAGATCCCCGATTGGATTAATATTTGGGCTGATCGCTCTTTTCAGGCCAAACTCCAGGGCTCTTATTGCAACTGGGCGGTTTTTGAAAAAAATTCCAGCTAAATAGCAGAGCGTGGTGTTGAACCTTTCCCGCGATAACTTTTTTTTTCTTTCTCCCCTTTGACCGTGCTCAAGCGCGGGGGACCCGAGGCGATCCTCCTCCTCCTCCCTGTTCTGATCCTTAGATTCTCCAGAACGGGTTAATAAAGAGTCCATAGCATTTATTCTGGGGGAAACCTTCTTTTATTAGCGTCCTCCGTAACACACAACATGAATGCGCGCACACACTGCCCCCCCCCATTCTATATCGCGGCACGCGCTTGCACACACACACGCGGGCGAGCGGCTCCAACACATACACATTTCCATTCCACAACAGTGGGTACAGACGATCCCGACTCCATTGCCTTCTTAAAATGAGAAGATTGTAATTGTGCTGCTCCTTTGTGAAAATAAATTTAATATTACAAAAAGAGCTCCGCTTTTGACAACACTGTTGTTGACATCTGCTCCGCAAACAAGTGACGTCGTTCACCGTTGAGTATTCTTCTGGCTTCTGCGCAATCGGGTCTCGTTTGGGTCGTGTCACGGTCACACTGGAGATCACAAAAGTTCGGATTTACTTGGAAATGTGAACGGTCTAGCAAACAATTCGGATTTTTTCAAAAAATCCGAATTGAGCATTAAGCCCTGCAGTGTGAACGTAGCCCAAATGTAATGAAAAATAAATGTAACTACTCCTTAATGTTAAATAACTCTTTTATTTATTATAACTTATTAAAGTGACAATTACAATCCATAGAAAAAATCTGTTTGCTTGTTACTTTAGCATAAATACTTTTAAATTTGATTCTGTCAGGTTAGGTTATATGGACAGTGTTTGAGTCCTAATGTATAGTTGCCCAATCCGATACTTCAAGTCCAATTCCCCCTAGATATGAATAAATACACACCAATTTTTATTTCTATTTAAATAAATGAAAAACTTTTATGCTCTCGTGGGCCACATAAAATGACATGGAGGGCCACATTTGGCCTGCGGGCCTTGAGTTTGACACATGTGGCCTAAAGGAAAGGAACAGATTGATTTCAGAACAAATCCACAGTGCAGCTTTATGTTGGATCCAATCACTAAATAAACAACAAACATGTAAAACATTAGCTGTTAAATGGAAAGAAGTAACATGTCTAGAATACAAGATTTTACTTTATTAGCATACGCTAAGATAAGCATGCATTCAATCAAGTTTGTATGGGATTGTGCAATTTAACATGACGCAGAGCTCAGTGCTGCTTCACTTCGCAGTGCACTGTGTAAAGGAATACAGGAAATACACAAAATAGCAATTTTTTCAAAATAAAAATGGTTAAAAGCATTTTAATAGTTAAAATTGAGAAATTGCATTAGTAGTACAGATGAGTGGATAAATATGTATCATCAGTACACCTCTGATGATGACAGTCATCAAAATGTAATTTTATTAGAAGGGAAAGAAATATTTGCACAAAAAAACACACAAAGTAAACGATTCACAAAAACTAATAACCCAGTTGTGTGGAAAATAAAATAAAGTCTTTAGCGAAACAATGAACCTGCCTCATTTTTTTACAAAGACTGATTTAATTGGTCAAATACATGAGGTCAGATGTGTCAAGTCTGGATTAAAATAATGATCACATATTATGATGTATTTGTACATGTCTTCACAAGGAGGCAGTATTGCTTTTCTGCTTTCTTTTTGGCCATTAAAGAAAAAAAAGTCACTTTTTGAAACGCTTTAAATGATGATGGAAATTTGAATTTTTAAATTAGAGGAAATAATTGTTGTCCTTATCTAATCAGTTGGTATATATTTTATAACAAAGGTGAATTTATGCATGTTAAACAATTAAATTCTAGTAAATAAAATTCTGAGCTTCTAGAATGTTAAGTCTGACCAATGCAAGTGGAGACTTTGGCTTCCTAATTTAAAAAATAACCAAATAGCTTGCAGTTTTAACCCTTTAATGCCAAAGATGTTGCCGCCAACACCTACATACCAGATGCTCATTGACATACCCTAACTCTGACCTTCTGCATGTCAATCCGCTGATTCTGACGTGGAGAAAAGAGGCTTTACATTAAAATGCAACACAGTAATATGCTGCTTCTCTCCACATTAGCATCAGCTGATTTATGTCAATTGCACGCTCTTGCCTCACAGAAACAAGGCCCCCCGTTCAAGTCCCAGCTGAGGGACCTGAAACAGAACACCAATGGGGTGCGTGCGTGAGTTTTCTCCGGGGACTCTGGTTTCCTCCCATTGTCCAAAAAATGCTTCATAGGTTCATTGGTTACTCTAAATGGTCCATAGGTGTGATTGTGAGTGTGCATGGGCGTGTGATTGTGACCCTGCGTCAGACTGGACACCCACAAGTGGCCGGGATAGGCTCCAGCAGCCCTGTGACCCCGAAAGGGAATAATCGGATTAGAAAATGAATGAAAAATTGTTAGCTTTTCTCGACTTCAGAAAATCAGCTGGAATTATGTAAATTGCGTAAATGGTTAAAGAGTAATGGTTATTTCCAAGAAGGTCAACACAAGCAAAATCTTTGGTGTTGAAGGGTTAATGTCATTCGCCACAAATATGTGATTGGATAAGCCAAAAAACATTAATATTTAATCAGAGACTTTTTCATGGTTGAAGTGATCCATCTTTTCTGATCAGAGATCTTGGCAAACACATACAGTTGTTTGCCCCCTGAAGGCGGTGTGTAAATGGAGGAAACTACTCCGTACGCAACTTCACCCTCACAGACCAACGGACCTCCAGAATCCCCCTGAAAAGTAAATGCAAATGTAGAGGCAACAGCAGATCAAACATCAGGTCATTCCCCTCAAAAGTTATTTTGCTTATGTCAAAAAAGAAGATTACTTACAGGACCTGGACCAGTTTTTCCCTCAGAACAGAATGAGTTTTCATTTGGACAATTTTGATCCCCAATCAAAGTTACTTCCACTTCCATCAGTTTGTTAGACGTGAGTTTAGCATTCATGCTTGTTTTTCCCCAGCCAGAGACTATGCAGTGTTGTGGCACTGGACTATTATGGTCTGCAAGAGCAATAGGTTTCACATAGTTGTTGATCTGTGCCTTGGAGCTCAGCTGCACAAAGAGAACAAATATAAAATAAATGTAATGTCATCTTCAAAGGTATACACAATTTTTGGCAAATTTAATTGATTTATTTCCATTTTCCATAAGACAACTTAAAAATAACATTTAAAATAAGGACTGCAAATATAGAAAAATACAATTGGTGACCTTGTTACAGGCTTGATCTCACCTTAAGAAGCATTAGATCGTTTACAAATCCATCTTCCCTGTAATCTTTGTATGGAAATGCTTCTTTTACTGTTATCTCCTGCACATTTTTCTTATCATGCACGTAATGAAGACCAAGATAAACTGTTATAAACCTGTATGAAAAATCAGATTAAAAACAAAAAAGCTTCATTTCATATAGGAGTCTGAGTTTGAATCAACAGCTCAGTTCAGTCGATTGAAAGTGAAGCCGTGAACTCACTCAGCCTGACAGTGGGCAGCAGTCATTAAAAAATCTTCATCTAGAAGGAATCCATCACAGTATTTGACTTGATTTTGTGATACGTTTCTCTTCAGAAGTGCCATGTAAGGCCTGCTATGAGGCTTTGCCTCAGAACCTCCAATGATTTCTCCTGCAAAGCCTGGAGAGTGAAAAAGCAATTTAAAGACATTTTCTACAAACCCTTAATATTAAACCAATTTGTTCCGTAATAATGTTTTCATACAGTTCTGAATACAATGATTCCCATGCTACATGGCACATTTTATACATGAAACAACACTGTTTGACCTTGTATGTAAACAAGGATAGCAGGTTTCATATATTTCTGATCATTTACACTATTAGAAATTACAAAGTAGAAGTTGCAGTTCATGTATTGGTTTAAATAAAGCCCATATGAACCAAATAAAAAGGCCAGTACATTTATCAAACTTGAACATGGTTTATTTAGTTAATGCACTAAAAAAGTCTGTCATCCTAATAGTCGAAGTGCTTTTTAAGTATAGGAATTTTGTTTTAGCACTTCTAGTGCCAAGAGACATCCTAAGGGAAGAAAAATAAAAGTCATACACATTTTTCACATATACCTTTTTTGTAATAATGTTAAACGGAAATCTTACCTTGACCATAAAAAAACAATACAACGGTCACCACAACCAGTTCACAGAGGAAAGACATAATTGGTTTCTGATCTAGTTACAGTTCTGGGTCACAATGAAACATTTCAGTTCAGCACTGCATCCTTTTATCAGTGTAGAAAGGAAGTGAGCAGAGACATATTCTAATGAGGTGATGACACAGTGACTTGCAAAAGTGTTCACGCCTACTGAACTTTTCACATTTACTTCTCGCATTACGACTACAAGCAAATATCTTTATTGGAATTTTATGCAAAGACCAACACAAAGGGGCATACAAGAAAGACAATTGACTCGATTAGTTCAAAATGGGCCCAAGTCCACAATTTTTCAAAATAGAGATTTTATATGTTCTATGGCCTTTAAGGGAAAAGCTATCTGATTATCTGCAAAAAAGTCCCAAGTCCGTTGTAATGTATTGACTATGCTTGACATTTAAAATGCATTAAACGCAAAATTCCTGGCTTTGGGCCTTTCTTGCATGGGTTTAGCTTTATCCCATAGATGGCAGCACTAGTTATCCAATATGGCAACGCCCCTGTTTAATTCAAGAAAGGGCCCAAGTCCAGAGACTTTATTTTGCTAGTCTTCTGATAAAAGGGAGGTGCTTCATATTAAAGCATTTGTAAACTATGATGTAACCCCCGTTACAAATACACTCAGTAATAATAGAGCATTTTACAATGATATAAAAAGGTCAATAAATATTAATAAACAACATGATAAAAACAGCTAAAAGTTGTGAGGATAAAAATATAAATAGTATTAACATTAATAATTTATAGGTTTTATTACTATTTTTGTTTAAAAAGAGAAATTGTTTTTGTTGTCGATAAAGTTTAAAGTTTTTCAAGAGCCCTCCCCAACCTGTGCGTTGCGTAGCGGAGAGATAGGCCTGTTTAGGGCAGAGACAGCAAGCACGCGCAGCAGAGTAGCCATTAGCTGAAAAACTACGGTGAAAAACTAAAATAACGGTGCAAACCTGTTGTCTAGCCAGACCGGAAGAGGGGTGTGAGCCAAATAAGATTTTATGCCATTACGAGACGAGTTTTGGTGAGTTTTGTTTTGTATTTTGCCTACTTTTGTGGCGTGGGTTTTGCCGTGATGAGGCGAGCCCAGTTGAGACCAATTTAAGTTGTGAAAAGACGACAAAACAGTACTTTTGAGTTATTTATAATTTTCTTTGACACTTCGAAACATGAATGTATTTTATTTGATGTATTTTGGGTATATTTTGTGTGAAAAGAAGCTAATTTTGCAAGTAGAGTTGGATGTATGAAAAAGAAAAAAGAGCAGCCGCCATTTTAAGTTTCTAAAGAGTCACGTAGCCTTCTAGTGCGGCTCCGCTTTCATTTTGGAGTGGTTTTATTTTGCATATGGACTAAAATTATTTTTATGGCCTGTCCTGCAGGCCAGGTTTTTGAGTCCCCCCGAGAGTAATTGGGAGACGGTTCCGGACCGGATCGTTCTGGACTTCTCCTGATCCATGGATGGCGAGCCTACCCAAGGAGCACGATAATCCGGACTGCCTGTAGAGCATCACGTGGTCCTTTACTTTTCCTCACTACTACAAAATCTCTGCCAAGGTCGCGGTAGGAGATTGAACACTAACTGTGGATCCAATATACTTTAAAGGAGCACTACCAAAACTGGATACGTCTGCTAACAAACTTTAAAGGATTTTGCTAAGCAATTGGACATTTAGAAAAACAGTTCTTTGTTTGCTTTGCATATTGAATTGTCTTTTGTTTGATATCTGATATTTTGTAACTTTAAAGGATACTTTTGGTGTAAATTTAAAGTGACAAAACTGATTTACAAAAAAAGTGAAAAGGGTAAATATAGTAAACTCAAAAGAAAGCTTAAACTAAATTTAAGTTAAATAAATTCAGTTCTTTAACTAAAATCCCTTTAAACCAAATGACCGGTCATCTTTAATTAAAATAGATTGAAACTGAAATTAACTTGAACAAAACCTTTTATTTGAACTTTAACAGAAAAAGTAAAGGAAAAAACAACATAAAGGGTGTTGAAAAGGTGTCTTAACATTACTTAAGAACCAAATTTGTATGTTTATTGTTGTTTGTCAATTGTTCAGTAAACTGCCGGCTTTTTCCATTCTACCTTTTTATTGACTCTTGGCTCTTTTATTCAATACACACCACTCCGTGCGAACCTATATTTGGTCCAGTAGCCTGACTACCTCTGCCTAATAGCATAGGTGCTACAATGAACTGGGGCTAAATCTGGGTTAAGTATTGATCATTTGGTGTAGCCTCCCTTTAAGCTATGCAATTATAATAATTTCCTGGAAAAACAAACCTCTTGGACTTTGAACTAACCGATTCAATTGTACATGAGTTTTTATATTTTCCCAACAACAATCTTAAAAGTGCAGTGAGCTAATTCACCCCCTTATTTCAGTGCACCGAATCGCCTTCAGAAGTTGCTTAATGATTGCTGACTTATCGAATGTTGACCTAAATTCACGACAACAACCCTAAACATAAAGCCAAGGCTACAATGGAATACTTTCAAATGAAAATTATTCATGTGTTGGAATGGCCTAGTCAAAGTCCAGACCTAAATCCAATCCAGAATCTATGGCAAGATCTAAAAACTGCCGTCCACAAACACTCTCCATCTAATCTAACTCGGCTTGAATTGTTTAGCAAGGAAGAATAAGAACACTGTCCAACTGCTGATGTCACTGTTGAAATTGAAATACATCACGTATGTCATACTTGGAGAACAATGACCGGATAATCTGGTAAACCAAAACTTTGGAGTTCATGCTGGATCTGTCAGATAACAAGGGATTGGAATGCTTTCCATTGATTTAAAGACAGTTTATTTCAAGTAAACTGAAAAAATTAAAAAAACAAAAAGAACAGAAGAAAAATAAAGATTTGGAGGACAGGAAAATACCTGTTCTACAGTACAGACCAAAAGTTTGAACGCACCTTCTCATTTGAATGAATGGGAAGGTGTGTCCAACCTTTTGGTCTGTACTGTAGTTTAGCTGAAGACAGACAGGAAAATGTCTGCCAACGTTTGAAAGACACAACAAAATAATTCATCTCTAAAACCCCTTATGACAAAGTACATTTCACAGAGAGGAACCGCAATTCTACTTAAGGAATGTTATCAAGTACCATGGGGGATCAGATTGTAAAAACAGGTTGTTGCTCCTACCAAAACCACCAACACTACCCATTTTGACTGTACCTTATAAGCATGGACAAAATTGGGCCTACCTAACCTAGGCTAAACACAAATATGCACAGGTTATCTATTATTATGCAACTGGAAATCTAGATGTTTATCCTTTATTCTATGCAGGTTAAACATATTGTAAGATGTCTGATGTCCCCATCACGTTTTTCTTGATGGGGAATAAAAAGGGCAACACATGAGGAGAAAAGCAATGGCACTATGTTCTTGTCAGGGCAAAGTATAAAATGTCATCTTTTGGGGAGGGCTTCACTCTCAACTTCTTTTTTTGTTTTAGAAACTTCTTCATAACGTATGTAATCTCAGCAGCTTTAGCTGAGCATCTTGTACTGCAGCAATGGACATGTTTTGTCAATACAGGGGGGGGGGACATTTGTCATTCACTGCAAAAGTTTTGCAAATTGTCCAATTTAAAATATGTTTATCAAAGGTTCACTTTTAACAGTGAGACTGAATGTAAAAAATAATTCATAAAGTCAGATATGAATTTACTTATATGATGATGCAGAAAATAAGTATCCGGTCAATAACTAAGTTGGAGCACTTTTTTAATGGTAGAAATTGCAGACTCTGACATGAAAGTCAGTGGTGCAGTTCATGCACAGCATTGATTTTTATCATCGACCATTTCCTCTCATATAGTTTTGTGCAGAAGAACAACAACTTGGCTATTTCACAGTGTGTTTCCTTAAAGCTCCTGAATAGAATTTCTAACTTAGTTTAGAACTAATGGAAGCGATGAACTATGGTACATAGCGAAGACCTTGAACAGTGAAAACAATCAGCATCCACATCACAGAGGTTATTGACCAATGCCCACTATGTACTGTAGCTCTGAGCTGCTTTCCCATAGTTCTCAGGATTTTTTGTACCCCACGAGGAGAGATCTTGCAAGCAGCCCCAGATGGAGGGAGATTGTCTGATCTTGTGTTCATTATTTTTTTTAGTAATTGGTCTAACAGTTGATATCTTCTTACCAAACTGTTTGCCTATTATAGATTAGCTAAACCGAGTGTGGTTCAGTTGTTCAATTGTGTTTCTTGTGTCCTTAGCTCTTAATGTTTGCCCATTGTGGAGAGGTTGCAGTCTGACTGTTTAACCCTGTAACATTGGAGATATTGCTGGCGACACCTAAATATCACAAGCTCTTTGACATACTGTTACTCTTAGACCGTTTACTCAATTAACATGAATCTGCTAATCCGGACAGAGATATTAATACAAGTAACAAGGAGACGGTAGAAAAGCTTCTCCAAGAATTAAAAAGTTTGTGAGGAACAGAAATCTGTTACTTAGGGGGGTTGAGGGAGTACCCAGATGCAGAGAAGAGGAGGCAGGAGTTCCAGGTGAGCAAGATCTTTAATAAATAATAACTAGAAACACTGAAACCAAAACCACTGCATAAGCAGGCAAGCCAAACTAGTAAACTCGAAATACTTGAAAAACCCACAGGAACAGGGGAGACCTAAGACTATGAAGCAGCACAGCAGGAAGGGAAAGAAAGCACTTAAATACATACCGACAAACAAGGCACAGGTGGAAACACTCAGGACAGATGGGAACCACAAGCAAAACTCGAAACAACATAACAGGAAACCTTTCAAAATAAAACAGGAAACTGAACTCAAAACATGACAGAAACAAAAGAGAACCAGAACACAAAACCAAAGAAACTAAAACCGTGACAATTTCTTGCTTCATTAATAGGTGCTAGACACTTTTTTTTGCACCAAAATAATAAATTCTTTAAAAAACAAAATCTGAATTTCTGGATTCTTTTTTTTTTTTACATTTTGTCTCCGACAATTGAAGTCTACTTAAAATGAAGAATACAGACTTCTCTGAACTTCTAACATGGAACGACCTCCAGGGTGTTTCAGACTGGAAATGTTTGTTGGTCTGGACGAATTGCTTAATTTGGTCCGGATTGAGTCCTGAACCTTGTGTTTTGTCTGTATTCAGACTGCCTTTCAACTGGACCTTTCTGTTTTGAACCAAAGATCTCTTCAGTCAATGGCCAGAAATTATGAGAGTTGGGCAAAGTAACAAAAGACAGAATGATGCATTTAGTATTTTTAAGTAGTAAGTAGTATTTTTGCAGTTTTTGTTGGGATAGTTCACATTTTAAACAGTATATTTTACTGACCAATATTGAACGTCTGTATCAATGTCAGGTACAACACTTTGCATGCTGCAAGGCGTTTACTCAGAAGATGGCGAGAAGATGATATGCTGATAAGTGTTCATGACATATACATTGTTGGGAAAATAGTGAGAAGCAATGTGTGTCACGTTAAAAGTTGTTTTGATGAACCTGCATTCATCCAACTAAATTTCAATGAGTTGCTGTGTCTCATTGTTGCTCCATGTTTGTCTTCTTGGATTGCTTCCTTTCTACTGTTTACATTCTGTAATGTAATGCCAGGCTATGGTGGCCTTTTTGGTTCAGTTGTTTCGCTCCGAGCACAGAGCCTATTCAGACTGAGCAAAACTCAGAGTGAACTGAAGCTCAGTGTGACCGGAATCAACCACATCAAGATATGGGTTCAAGAGCAGTTTCTGGTACTGGAACAGGGCCCATTGAATGTATTCAGATGGAAAATCAGTGGGTAACAGATACCTAACAGATACCAAGTAACTTTGGTGTTTGTGTGGCAGGATGAGCTAATTGAGCCACAGGTGTAGTCACTCATCTTGGTTCTGCTGATGAGCACCTGGCCAGCTACAAAAGAGGACTGAGCTGGCTCTCCCTCAGTTCCTGCTGAGATTGCCTCCTGTTCTCTGGGTTCTTGCTCCCCTGTCAGTGCAGTGAGTATTGTCACACAGCATATCGGCGGGTGACAGGAAGGGGCGAAGTGGAACGGAGCGCATCGCTCCCTGCCCCTCCCTTTAGGTGCGATCAACGCTGATCGGGTGTTTGGTGGAACCTGCTGCTGCTGCCTCTGTACAGAGTTTTAGTTCTTGTAGTGTTTTCGTAGGTGCTCTCTACACGGCCCCCCTCCCACTTCGTCTACGGCCAACCACGTGGCTGTGCAGGTGCTCCTGGGAGTTGGAGGCCAGTAGTGATGTGGGTGTGTGTGCGCACCTACCGCTTCCTGACCACCTGTACAAAGGACTCGGGTACACAGACTCTGGGACTTCACTGGTTTACCGTGTTTTGTTTGTTTGCACCTTATCCCCTGCATGTTACGGGGTATTGTTTGTTCCGTTCCAGTGTTGTTTGGGTGCCCGTGCTGTTAACAGGTGGGCTTGAGGCTCTTAATGTTATTTGTTTTACTCTGTTTTAATTATTTATATGAGGTTCTCACTGTTTTTATCTGGTTTTACCCTGGTTTTTATCTCTTACTGTTTTTATCTGGTTTTAATTATTGCTATTAAAACTATTTTTTTAAGCCAGAACCACGCCTCCACCTGGTTGAGTCCTCAATTTTGTTTGGTGTGTCCTGAACCGCTCATGTTGCCAAACTTGGTTTTGTTAGCAGGATCTGACACTAGGGGGAGGCGTGTGTTTCTTTTTATCTTTTTTACATTTTTTTTACTCTATTTTATTGCTTTTTAACTAAATTGAGTGAATAACGCTTGTTTTTTTTATTTCAAAGCAGCAGCGGGTTGTCCACGGAGCAATAGGGGAAACTAGTCATGGAGGAGCAACTGAGGGGACTCAATGATTTGGTTGCTATGTTGAGGGGAGAGAATGAGCGCTTAAGGCAAGACCAAGCAGCAGCTGTGCCAGGTCCCAGTTTTGCCTCTGCCGGTACTGCTCCAGTCCCCCCACTTTCTCATGCAAATGTTCACATAGCATAAAGACTAGTGTATATCCCCAGAGATCGGAAATGCCCTATGTTCAGGGAAAGAACTGGAATGGGGCTGGCAGAGTGGCTGGAGGAGGTGCAGGCGTGTATGAGGGCGCGTCGGTTGGAGGCATCAGATCAGGCGTATTTTGTTTGATCATCTGGAGGGAGAAGCCCGCGAGGAGATCAGATTCCACCCTAGTGCTGATCGTGATGACCCCGCTAAAATTATTGCCACACTACAGGAACTGTTTGGATGTACAGAGTCTTATGTTACCCTACAGGAGGCATTTTTCTCCCGTCGGCAACAAGACGGAGAGACGCTACAGGAGTTCTCTTTAGCCCTGATGGGCCTTATGGCTACTGTTAAGGAGAGGGCACCAAATGGTTTTCCGAATGCTGAAGTTTTGCTTCTTGATCAGTTTTTAGAAAACGTTTCTGATCATATGCTACGACAGGAATTAAAACAGTTTGTGCGCAGACAGCCTACGGCAACATTGCTCGAGGTCAGGGGGGAGGCTATCCAATGGGAGCGTCAGGGCTCCTCCGGGGGTGGCAAGGGCCGGAGTCAGTCAGTTTCTTCCTTTATTGGGTTTCAGTGTGGGGTTGGAAGTAGTGCTGGCGTGGTACAAAACTCCGGCAGTCATCAGAATTGAGTGAAATCAGGGACATACTCAAACAACAGCAGCAACAAATAAACCAGCTGACCCAAAGCCTCTTACCCATTCAAGGTTCAGCGCCGCATAACCTGCAGGCGGTGTCAACAGCCAGGCCATTTTGCCAGGGACTGTGATGGCGTACGTGTCAATTCATCATCACAGACAACCTTACTGGCTCAGGGACCAGTGGGGCAGACAAAGACCCAATTTCCATCGGAAAACTAGTGCCCGCCGAGCTGCAGAGACAAAGCTCGACAAGGGGGAGACAAAGGGGGTTAGTGGTTGGCTCGGAGGTGAACAAATTGATGGCCAATTGCCCACATTTGGAGGTGACCATGGGGGGACATGTTGTTTCCTGTCTAGTGGACACAGGCTCCATGGTTTCCACCATCACAGAAAGCTTCTTCCGGAAGCAGCTTGAGAGCTTGAGCCGCATGGGTTGAAACATCTTCATGACTGCCGTTGGTTGCAGTTAAGGGCAGCCAACGGATCAACCATCGGTTATTTGGAGCTCGAGGTTGAACTCTGTGGTGCACTGTTGCCTCAGTGTGGAATTTTAGTGGTAAAGGACTCTCCTGGTGCTTCTAACAAAACACCCGGGGTGCTGGGGATGAATATTATCAACCGTTGTAATGCCAGACTGTTCGACAACCATGGCGATGCCCTTTTTAGTCCCCAACAGGTAACTAAGATTCCAGGCACGTTGGTGGCAGCCATGCAACAGTGCCACCAGGGCACTGAAGGGGAGTCGGTCCGCCTTCACAATGCAAGAGTTCGCGGTCCCAAGGCCTTTTGGATCCCGGGTGGTACCTTGAAAATGATCCCTTCCACTTGCTCTGACCAGGGATCAGGTACATTCGCTTTGTTTGAGCCTTCGGAGTCAGAACTCCCTGCTGGACTTCTAGTCTCACCAGCTCTGGTAAGGGTACAGAAGGGGACAGTATATGTCCCTGTGGTGAATGTGAGCGCTGCAAGTGTGAAGCTTCCTCCACGTACAGTGATTGGTACGTTGGCACCAGCCAGCGTGGTTAGCCTACCCCAGGGAGTGGTTGAGACTCCTTCAATGGTGGCTACTATTGCGACTCAGGGGGCTGGGGCCTCCTCACCTAACTCCATCGACTCTGTGGATTTGTCTTCTCTGCCAGTGGAGGAGCAACACAAGATGAGATCCCTCCTCACAAAATACTCGTCCATCTTTTCAGCACATGATGCTGACTTGGGCTGCACCAATCTAATCACCCATGAGATCCCCCTTCTGGATGAAGTTCCTGTGCGGCAACGCTACAGACGCATCCCTCCCTCAGATTATGAGGCGGGGAAGGAGCATATTAACCAGTTGCTCGAGTCTCAGGTGATTAGGGAAAGTAGCAGTCCCTATGCGTCGCCGATTGTGCTGGTGCGCAAAAGGTATGGTAGTCTTCGCATGTGCGTTGACTACCGACAGTTAAACGACAAAAGACGAGGAAGGATGCTTTTCCTCTCCCTCGCATAGAAGAGTCTCTGGATGCATTAACTGGCTGCCGCTGGTTCTCTACTCTAGATTTAGCTAGCGGGTACAATCAAGTTCCTGTGGCAGAAGCAGACCGTTCCAAAACTGCCTTCTGCACCCCCTTTGGCCTGTTTGAGTGGAACCGCATGCCCTTTGGACTGTGCAATACTCCCAGCACCTTCCAAAGACTGATGCAACGCATGTTCGGTGACCAACAGTGTCAATCGCTTTTATTGTATTTGGATGACATTGTGGTCTTTTCCTCCACAGTCGACCAGCACTTGGAGAGATAAATTTGGTGCTTGGACGTCTGAAGCAAGAAGGCCTGAAGGTCAAGCCCAGCAAATGTGCCTTTTTCCAGCGTCAGGTGGACTACCTGGGCCATGTGATCTCTGACCAAGGTGTCTCCACTGATCCTCGCAAGGTGGAGGTGGTGGCCAACTGGCAAACCCCAGGTAACATTCCACAGCTGCGGTCGTTTCTGGGCCTTGCCAGCTACTACCGGCGATTTGTGGAGGGTTTCGCCAAGTTGGCCGCCCCCTTGCATGGATTGGTTGCAGAGCTAGATGGAGCCAAAGCCAGGTAGAGGCCAGGACGGAGTCTGTCAGCCCATTGGACAGATGAATGTCAACAAAGCTTTGAGGCACCCTTTATTCTTGAGGTAGATGCGAGTCATTGGGGCCTGGGGGCGGTGTCATCCCAGGAACAAAATGGTGTGGTTCGACCAATTGCATATGCCAGCAAAGGCCTGCGGCCCACTGAACGCAACCCAGCCAACTACAGTTCCATGAAGTTGGAATTTCTGGCCCTAAAGTGGGCAATGACAGAAAAATTCAGGGAGTACCTTCTTGGGCAAAAGTGCGCAGTCTACACAGACAATAACCCACTCAGTTATTTGTCAACTGCAAAGCTGGGGGCTATGGAACATCGTTGGGTAGCCCAGCTGGCATCTTTTGACTTTGTCATAAAATACAGGTCTGGAAAGAGCAACAAAAATGCTGATGCCCTATCCAGGCAGCATGCCCCAGGTACTCCAGACCTGGATCCTGTTCTTCCTGGCACTAGGCTCCCCGGGGATCTGCAGCTGACTCAAACATCCCCTTGGGTGGAGGCTTCTCAGGCAGCTCAAGTTGCTTTCCCACTCTGCAGTTCATTAGATATGCTAAAGTTGCAACAGGCTGACCTGATAATACAGGAGTTGTGCTCTTTTCGGGAACAGAAGCGTCTTCCAACACCGGAGGAGCGCAAACGGCTGTCTCCAGCTGTTATGACACTGCTCCGACAATGGGACCGTTTGGTGGAGCGGGATGGGGTGCTGTACCGCCAGGTCTTTCGCCCAGATGGAGCAGAGGAGGTCTTTCAAGTGGTGCTCCCTGCAGCCATGAAAGAACAGGTATTGACTGAAGTCCACCAAAAGCATGGGCATCAAGGGGTAGAGAGGACCCTGGAGCTGCTACGGCAGCGTTGTTATTGGCCAGGGATGTCTACTGATGTGACTGACTGGTGCCAGAAATGTGAGAGGTGTCAAGTTGCCAAGGCCAATGTGCCACCTGCCCGTAGTCCTATGGGACACTTATTTGCCTCCCGTCCAAATGAAATCCTGGCCATGGACTTCACAGTGTTGGAGCCCACTCGTAGTGGTCTGGAGAATGTTATGGTCTTAACAGACGTGTTTAGCAAGTATACTCTTGCTTTTGCCACCCGTGACCAGCGCGCTTCAACAGTTGCTGAGGTTTTAGTCACCGAATGGTTCTCTAAGTTTGGGGTACCGGCCCGTAGCCATTCTGACCAGGGCCGAAGTTTTGAAGGCACCCTTATTCAGCAGCTGTGTTCTCTCTATAAAATAGAGAAGTCACGCACAACCCCATATCATCCCGCTGGCAATGGACAGTGTGAAAGATTTAACCGAACACTGCATGACCTGCTGCGTACTCTACCCAATTCTCGTAAACGAGATTGGAACTCTTGTCTGCCACAGCTCCTTTATGCCTACAACACCACCCCTCATCAGGCGACAGGAGAATCTCCTTTCTTCCTGATGTTTGGGCAGGAGCCAAGGCTCCCTATTGACTTTTTGTTGGGTCGGGTCCAGGAACCCACTGGTGGTTCGGTGCATGATTGGATCCAGGAACATCAGTCGCGCTTAGAAGGCGCATTTGATGGTGTCCAAAGAAGGCTGCAGGTTGGGGCAGCACACAAGAAGAGGAACCACGACCAGCACGTAGGGAACTCGTCCTTGTCGGAGGGACAGCTAGTCTTGATTCGAGACTGTAGCACACGGGGACGCCACAAAATGCAGGACCTGTGGAGTGCTGTGGTCTACAGGGTCCTGAGAGCACCGGAGGGGGGGTCGGTGTACACCATTGCACCAATTGATGACCTGGGTAGAACAAAAAAAGGTCCACCAATCGTTCCTAAAGGCTATTGTGGGGGAGGTCCCCAGGCAGAGCAACAGCATCCCAATGGATGCTCCTCAGCCCAATCCACCACGGATAAACCAGGATGATTGGGCGGATGGGGAGTTATTCATAGTAAGGCCAGACCACCTTGGTAGGGCAGAGGTGGAGGAACCCCCCTCCGAGCCGCCACTAGAACCAGTTGCGACACAACCCAGTGTACCGGCAGCGGTGGGGGACAGTTCTTTGACGCAACCAACCGGCGCTGGTAGTAGCAGTGTGCCCTTTCGTTGCACTTCAAGGGCTACAGCTGGTCACCATTCTAACCTTCACAGACTCCCAAGATCTGTGGAAGGTCAACCTGGTGTCACCTCTCAGGCGGTGTCTGTTGTCTTTCGGCCATGGACATAGTCCATTCCTGCTCTATTTTATTTTTTTTCCTCTTCTCATCGTCGGGTTGACGATGCAAACTCTGGGGGTGGATTGTGGCAGGATGAGCTAATTGAGCCACAGGTGTAGTCACTCATCTTGGTTCTGCTGATGAGCACCTGGCCAGCTACAAAAGAGGACTGAGCTGGCTCTCCCTCAGTTCCTGCTGAGATTGCGTCCTTATCTCTGGGTTCTTGCTCCCCTGTCAGTGCAGTGAGTATTGTCACACAGCATATCGGCGGGTGACAGGAAGGGGCGAAGTGGAACGGAGCGCATCGCTCCCTGCCCCTCCCTTTAGGTGCGATCAACGCTGATCGGGTGTTTGGTGGAACCCGCTGCTGCTGCCGCTGTACAGAGTTTTAGTTCTTGTAGTGTTTTCGTAGGTGCTCTCTACACGGCCCCCTTCCCACTTCGTCTCATCCAACCACGTGACTGTGCAGGTGCTCCTGGGAGTTGGAGGCCAGTAGTGATGTGTGTGTGTCTGTGCGCACCTACCGCTTCCTGACCACCTGTACAAAGGACTCGGGTACACAGACTTCACTGGTTTGCCGTGTTTTGTTTGTTTGCACCTTATCCCCTGCATGTTACGGGGTATTGTTTGTTCCATTCCAGTGTTGTTTGGGTGCCCGTGCTGTTAACAGGTGGGCTTGAGGCTCTTAATGTTATTTGTTTTACTCTGTTTTAATTATTTATATGAGGTTCTGTTTTTATCTGGTTTTTACCCTTGTTTTAATCTCTTACTGTTTTTATCTGGTTTTAATTATTGCTATTAAAACTATTTTTTTAAGCCAGAACCACGCCTCCACCTGGTTGAGTCCTCAATTTTGTTTGGTGTGTCCTGAACCGCTCATGTTGCCACATTTGGAACAGAAATGCAGAGGGACAGACAATGACTGTTAGAACAATAGAAACAACAGTGGTGAACGGATTTTTTTCAAAAAGCAAGAAGCAAAGATGACATTGAGTGGATGAAGGAGCACACTTCTTGTGCAGACATCAGTGATGGAAAAGTTGGGGTTAGCAAGAATGTAGCCAGGCAGCGTAAGATAGTGGTATGATGATGACTCTGTTGGTGAAGAAGATGAAAGGGGAAGGACAGAGAAGAGTATCAAGTGGTGGAAATTAGAAAATAAGAAGAGTGCTGTGTGCCTTTTGGGAGATCAAGAGGTTCTTCAAAATGAGTTACAGCAAGCGACAAAGGAGACTGGGAGGAAGGAACCTTGTAAGTCATTGAGGAAAAAAAATAAAAAGACTAGAAGGTGGACTCAAGAAATGCAGGAGGATGTTAAAAAGATATTAAAAGTGGGACACCAAGAGGACAGCAGTCAGAAGTACAGGGAGATACAGTCCAAGGTTGGAGTTGGATATGGAAGACACCAAATAAAGGGTGTTTGAAGACTTGAATAACAGATTGGACACAAAGCAGAGATATGGATCCTTACAGGTGAGGCAGAGAAACAATGATTGAAGGATTTTCATCAGGTCAGGGAAATCAAGGACATGGATTTAAAGGTGTTGACAGGTTCCAAATGTGATTGAAAGAAGAATTTTGAAGATGAAATACATAAGGAAAATGTTAGGCAGTACAGAGGACTAGAGGAGACTGTTATGGAGCAGATAGTAGCTCAGTGGTCTGATATTGCAGAAGATGATAAGGTAAGTTATTGCAGAAGATGATGAGCTGAAAGGAAATTCATCCTAACAACAAGCCTGTATGGATGTGTACAGGAGAGATGACAGTGGAGTTTCTGTTTGGGTTTGTTGAGAAGATCTCAGAGAATGTTTTAGTACAGTAGTCCCCAACCTTTATAAGACCACGGGCGGTTATGTCTGTCGATATTCAGTCCAGTTTTCAGGAAAATCTATTTTTCCAAGATAAAATGGTCATACTCTTGAATGAACTCTAATTTATTAGAAGAATGTGGAATGTGTTCACAATGTTTTGGGTTGTGCTGTCCTCACCAAGTCATTACAGAAGTTGGAAATAAAGCACCAATAATTGACATTATGTTTAGCAAGTGATCATTGTTTAAAGCCAAAAGACAGAACAGAGGATTGAAAGAGCCGTATGTAGCTGCAGAGCCTCAGGTTGCAGACCGCTGGTACAGCACACTTGTGTGTATTTGACTTACTCTGTAAACTGTTTCATAATAATCTCTGTTGCAGTTCATGTGCAGCATTGATTTTTATCAAAAACCACTTCCTCTGCTTGAGCTACATGCAGAACAACGACTTCTCAGTTATCTGACAGTTAATGTCCCCAAAGCTTTAGAAACATATTTCTTACTTGGTTTCTCATTTGGGTGTATGTGTTTACCCATAGTGTACAGTGAATGCTTTGAATTTAAAATAATATTAGTAACCAGAACCACATGGCAATCAGGCCTACATTTTCAGTGTCAAGTGTGCTTTTGATTTGAAGGGAGTATATTTCTTGTTTTGTTTTAATAATAATAATACATTTTATTTGTTAGGCACCTTTCTAGGAGCCCAAAGTCACTGTTAATTAAAATGAAAATTAAAATAAAAGCAATAAAATGTACAGTAAAATATACATTTAAAATAGGCTAGGGATAACAAGTTATGGGGGGAAATGGGCAAGTTGGAAAAGGTGAGTTTTAGTTTCTTGGTGAATTGTGAGAGAGAGCCAATGTTTCTGAGGTCAGGAGGTAGTGAGTTCCAGTGTGGGGGCAGAGCAGCTGAAGGCTCCCCATAGTGACAAGGCAGTGGGGACATCCAGATGAAGGAGGATCCGAGGGTACGGGTGGATGTGGCTACATGAACAAGATCTTTTTATTAAGACACTTTAAGTGTGATATGGCTGACATGCCCAATTGGGTTGTTTGGTTGTGTCAATGGCAACTCGAAGTCACAGCAAAAAAGCATGTCAAATACCAGCTGGATAATTTTATGTAATTTATGAGCATTGTCTCCTTTCACAGTCCTAAAGAACGTCTTAATTATAGGAGATTTCTCCACCAAAAAACTGAAATAGTCAACATTGAATTGCTAACCACTACTAACAAAGAATATGGATTCTGTATGTAGTTTGCATTGTGTGAATGTGTGTGTGACTGGGTGAATGGGTCAGTGACTGTAAAAGCGCTTTGTCCTTGTAGGTAGAAAAGCGCTATACAAGTATATGCCATTACCATTTACCATTTCTGTGTGTTTACACAGAGACTTAGAGGTAATTTCTCATATTTCTCTTATTTTTCTCATCTCATATTTCTGCAATCCAACACACTTTTAAGACCAGAATAATTTTCAAGTGAACCTCGGAAAAATAAAGTAAATCATTTGTTTTTCAGATAATATGCATTTTGGATCTCTAGTCTTTATGAGAACGTACCTGTTATATGCGCGCCTTTGCACTCTGCAGTTTTGCAATATCCTGGCAATGTCCTGGTGTTACTATACCTAGATGTGAGAGATAAAGCACTGCAGGAAGTTAACTTAATCAATAGATCAACTAGTTTTTCAAAAGAAGAAGGGTTTGGGGAAAGTATACACTTAGAGCAATGTAAAAATTGTTAACATTTGTTGTTGAGTTTTTCTAAAATATGGACTTTATTTTTTTTTTTTAACTTGTTCTGTCCAACAGCTGAGCAGACAGATGGGAGCTGAAAGTTTCTTGTGTTGGACATATTTTACTGATACAATAGGGGTTATGCAACATTTACACACTATGTGTATATTTAAATAAACCCCTTTTTTGATTTAGGCTAAACTTTATTAACTCATATCTGTAACTGTGTTTTGTTGGACCAGACGGAAAAGAAAAGAAGGGAAGAAGAGAGAGGAATGTCTGGGGGGAAAGGTGTTGATTAAAGAGGAGGGGGGTAGAACCGTTTAAAAGTAATATCTTTATCTAAATTTGTATAAACCCCTTTTTTGTTACTTTATCATTTTTTATTTATTTATTACATTTAGTGTGTGTGGGGAGGGAGAGGGGAAGAATGTGTGTGTGTGTGTGTGGGGGGGGGGGGGGGGGGTAGAGAATAAAAGTAAGAGAGGTGGAGAAAGTGGGGGATACAAGCACTGATTTGAATGAGTCATTATTTTAAGCTGTAACAATTACCAGATCTGCTGGAAAGACAAATATTACATCCAAAGGTGAAATTCTGACACGAAGATGAGTGGAAGACATCTGTCCATCAATACACTGTGGGTTAGGAGGGGGGAGCAGTGTACACGTGGGGGTGGTGATACATGCATGCTGCCGACGTGAACCGTGTGATCATAAGGGGAACCAGATCCTTCCCAGCCAGACCAGAAGAGGGGGGAAGAGATCCCAGGCCGGAAGCACCCCAGGTGACGGGACCCAAGCAGCCCGGGATGGGGGGGGCGCCCACCCAGCCAGGTGCAGAGGGGGCCCCCCGGCACCGAGAGGCATAGGCGAACCTGCCGTTTGGGCCCCCAGGCCACAGGACAGGCATGCTTGGCCGTACCAGGTGGCAGCCATGGGGGCCACCGGGCGCTGGACACCGAGACGCGGACCAAGGACGAAGCCAGGGCCCAGAGGACCCATGAGCCGCCCATCACCCAGCCAGAGCCCCGTCTCCGAAAGCCAGCCCCGGCACCCGACCCAAGCAACCCAGAGATCACGTGCAACCACAGCTCCACCCCCCCCCCACACGCACACACACACACACTACTCTACCCTCTAAACCAGGGGTCGGGAACCTTTTTGGCCGAGAGAGCCATAAACGCCACATATTTTTAAATGTAATTTCGAAAGAGCCATACAATAATGTTGTCTCTTTCCCACACTGATGCACGGAGACTTAACCTCTTTCTAAGTTCTTCATTCTGCTTACTGTAGACCGCAACAAACGCCGTACAACTAATTCATCAACTCCTGAATCTCTCCTGCCGAGACGAGAGAGAGCGTTTCTCCCAACTTTATATTCACCTGCCCCCGCTCCAGCCCTCCCATTTCCCTTATTCGGCCCATAGCTGAACCCCATTGGTCCAAATTACCTAACAACAGGCTGAGCGACAGAACTGAGAGCCAATCAGATCTCTGCTTGATCCCTTCAATGAACCCCAGAACTTTTAACGCGGCCCGACAGCCAAGTTAAACTCAGTCCGCGACAATTTTTTTAAAACTAAATATACAAGTGAATGTGTGCATTTGATGTAATTTCAACATTTTTAAAGTACAATAAGTCTGTGGATCCTTTTTAATAACATTGTTATGCTGTTGCTAATAAATGATGAGTATTTCTCGTGGTAGTTTTGTTGATTGTCTAGTCTGGTTGATACGTGGTGAGTTTCTGCTTCATGCAGGCGTTGAGACTTTAAACGTGATCTTAGGTTGGTCTGAATGTTCTTTAGATGTGAGAAAGACTGCTCACATGCAGACGGGGAGCCAAACACACACTCACACGCTGCAGTGAGTGACGGGCATTGGGTTTTAGGTTTTTATAATCCCTGCGCGATTCACCTGCAGCCTGTCCCCACAACCCCCACCCTCTGCTTTCTTCCTCACACATCCCGTCCCCGCAACGCGATCTTTCTCAGAGACGAGAGCGCGCAGTTTTAGGCACGGCAATTCACAGGTTTCCGGGTGGTACAAACTCTGTGAAATAATAGATAATAGTAAACTGATAGTTTTTTCTCCAAGCACCTCTGGCATCGCATCGCGCCCGAAAAGGACTGGTCTAATGAAAAAAAAGTATAATTAAAGATTTGTCTGCGAGCCACATGTGACCATCAAAAGAGCCATATATGGCTCGCGAGCCATAGGTTCCCGACCCCTGCTCTAAACCCTCCTCCACCCAGCCGCCTCTCCCCGATGGTATATGCCAAGTAGCATCTACACTGCCGCGAAGAAATAATGACGGACATTCTAAAATATCCCCGAAAACGCTCATGATACATTTTCAGCTCTTGTACCAGTGGATAAAACTCCCCATGTTCTTCTCTTCTCGTAACTATGGGATGTACCCAAAATCGGCGTCTTTTCCGGCGTCTGTCATCATTCAACGGAACAATAATTTCTTCATCGCTGGAACTGGAGCTACTGGTGCTGGAAATATTCATGTTTTCTTTGTATGATTCTGACAAGCGCTTAAATACTTCCTCTCTTCTTCTGAGTGAAAAGCGACTTTAAAAAGCGCCACCTTGTGTACAGGGGGTATTTCTGTTTTACATTAAGCGCCATCTAATGTCAGGGAATGAAATTGCATGTTCGCTCTGCTCATCGTCAGCGAAAATCGCCTGGGTGTGAACACAAAAAACGTGTTGAAAAACGGCTGGCGAATATTCGTCCCGGTTTGTACGGGCCTTAAGCCCATACTGGAGGAATTGAACAATTTAGACTTTGTGTCTTTGAAATTTTTGCTTCATTATCTAGTCAAAAACAAACAGTAAGAGGTAAACGTTCCCTCTGAAAGGATACTTTGGTTAGCTTATCATGACGTTCATCATTTATACCACTTTCCTCAGCTGCAGAATGCGAGATGGTTGCAGGCTCAGCTGTTACCACAACAATGTGGTATAGAAAGAGTTGCTTTTGTTAAAAACAAGTTAAGCTTTAAAATATAACGAGATTAAAGTACTAATAATTGATTTAATATTTATATCTGAATGACCATGGTGTAAATGGGACAATACTCCTCCAGGGTTGCATTATCAAAGACTATTAGGCTTTAGGGACTCCGTCTGATGCGATTAGACCTCTGCTGTCCTGTTATTCCACGGTCCGGGTGAATGCTCGATTCTGATTTGTTGTTGGGTGTAGATTAAAAAGTAATGATCCACAGTAAAAATATGCACGCTTAAAACAGAGGTTCCGGTCACATAGCTTAAATGTTCTATATCACTGTGCTGGCTTCTTTGAAACAACCTTTTGTTTCATCATCTGGACAAAAACGAGCAGTAAGAGGTGAACTTTCTCTCTGAACTGATGCCAAAAAGGAGATCAGCAATAGTTTGAAGAGAAAGTGAATGTTAAGATCAGTTTTATGTGTGTTTAAGTTCAATGTGTGTTTCGGAGGCATTCCATATTCAACAGACTTACAATTATGAGTGCTATGTGTGACCCGGCACCATTGACCGTTGGGCTGCTCCCATTCGAGTACAGCGCCATGAAGGGAACACACTCTCTAGTGCATTGCTTCTCAATTATTTTTTGCGAGGCCCCCCACCCCCCGCTATATAACTCAACTTTCAACAAATATTTACTTTATTTTGCCACATAAACCCTGTTACAGTATAAAACAGAAAATAAGCTTAAAGTGCCTGAAATAAAAAATTCTGTCATTCCTTGTTTAAACTAAAACATTTTTGACCAACTGAACCTTTTAATGCTAAGAAAAATAAATCCAATGAATAAATAATATTAAATGTAAATTTACATTAACATTAATAATAACATGAACACAGCAGCACCAATTTATTTAACATTTTATTGTGAACAAAAAACCTTGTGCTGATTTTTTTTTTAAATTTTAATTTTTTTTTTTTAAATCACATTAATATAGTATTCTTGATCATAATTCATCATTTAGTTCTCCATGCCTCTGTCTGGTGCAGTGCGATTCATGTATTGTCCCTCTTTCCCTCTCCCCTCCTGGGGAGTGGGAGTGCTTCCAGACTCCAGTTGGCGCATCCGTGCTCCAGTTCCTGACCGTTTACCTCGCCTTTGCTCCCGCTCCTACACCTGGCTGTGGATCCTGCCTCTGGCTCATCTCTGGCTCGTCTCTGCTCTGTACCTGACCGAGTACCTCGCCTCTGCTCCTGCTCCTACACCTGGCTGTGGTTCCTGTCTCCGGCTCGACTCGCGCCTTTGACTGTCCCCACAACCACGGCTGGATGAAGCTCGTCTGCTGGACTTTATATATGTAGTTGTAGATTTCATTCTCTGTGAGGAAGCAGTCTAGCATTTTAAATAGCTCCTCAGCTGTGGCTCTATTTTTGACAGATTTACAGAAGAGCAAATCCTCACACAAAGAGTTTGTCATGCCAAAACGCACATAAGCAATAAATAAACTCTTTGTTGCTTTCAGTTGTTTCATCAAATTGTAAGGCAAACCTTTTGTCTGTGAGTTCCTGCAGATCATTTGCGATATCATATATGTGTCTTGCAATCGTGTCATTGGACAGTTGGATAGTTTTTATTTTTTTGTCAACAATGACAGAAACTATGTCTACTGCTGTAGGGAGTTTCAACTCTTCCGCTATTGTGTGAGGTTTTTTGCTCTGCACAATCTGGTGCGCCACTTTAAATGAGGCCAAAAGTGCTCGCTGGTTTAATGTTGAAGCGTTCTCAAAGCGGGATGATTGTTGGCCGTACTCCACACATTTTCGCTGAAAAAAAATCAAGCGGTTTGTCGACATGTTGAGGGTGTAATGTCTGTAGGTGACGTCTTAATTTATTTGGCTTCATGCTGTCCGCATGCTGTTCACAGATTTGTGAACAAAATTTCAGAGAACTGGTTATTTTGTGTATGTGGAAAATGTTTCACATCTTTGAGTTCATACCATTAAAAAATGTGAGCAATAACAAAAGTGTTGCGTTTATATTTTTGGTCAGTGTATGTGTGTTTGTATTGAAGTGTATATTTTGAGGGGTAAAGGGTGTGTGTACTAAGGAGGTGCAGTTATAATTGGCAGGTAGGGCACTGAGAGGACATCTGCTGATTACTCACAGTGATGTCCAAACACCCTCCCCACCAAGGGGCCCTAAATGTCTACGGTGCAGTTAAAATTCAACGCTTTTATCTGAAGTACTAAGATATGTGCTTAACGGCAATAAACTATTTATCATCGCACTTCTTGAAACAACCTTTGTAATAATCTCCAAGGCTGAATTCTCTCAGAACAGCATGATCTGTTAATGGACCATTAGAGCTGTGGATTTGGGTTCAACATCCTAAATATCTGGCGCCCGGACAATTATAAACCAGTCTTCATAAAATTCCCCCAAAACCAACGGAGGGCGCAGCCTCAGAAAACAAGTGGAGGGAGACCGAAGACCCGAATCAGTCATCATCATAACGAAACACCACTCCAAGCATAGAGAGGAGATACCAGAAATGCAAGACAGAGAAACATCCAGAACAAGGATTACGGAGGTCCGGGACTGAACAACCTAGAACAAGAAAACAAAATGAACAGATGACCGCGGGGAATAATGCAGATAGCAAAATTCAGGTGGCCCAACGACAATCGAGAACCGGTGACGAACGCAGAGCTCGCGGAAATGGAAGAAGAGGATTGGACCGCACTTGGACTTAAGTAGGACGCTAAACAGGTGAGTTGATTAGACTGAACCGCCCGCAGGGAGGAGTAACCAGGTAAATGCACTGCTAGAGTTGTCTGCCAGAAATACTCCCAGGGTCGTTCACTTCTTTTGTAAGTGACCATGGTATGTAAGGGATAATGGCATACGAAGTGTGCAATTATCAGAAATTAACGCACTTTACGGTAGTGTCTGACAGTTAAGGTTTCCACGGCATGTGTTCATTTCTGATAGCTGCACACTTCATTGGCCATTATCCCTTACATAACGGGCCCCTCATAAGGAATCATGCCTTTAGTAATTGATAATAGTTATAGATTAATATTGAGATGAATACAGTTACAAAAATAACATGGTAAGTCTGTCATTAATCGCAAGTAACAAAATAATTTAAAATCCCCAATATTCAGATGGATTTAGAATGTCATGGCTAGCTTGACGAGACAGACCCAGATGCTGGAACCCGGAAGGAAAACACAGGTGAGTAATAATGTTTTATTTTTCTTGGTCCAGAGTAATAGTTGGCATTGCGGGAGATCGGAAGATGGCTCGTGGCGTGACTGGAGGTTTGTCCGTGGCTCGTGACCGGAGGATACGACCGTGGCTCGTGGCGTGGCTGGAGGTCCGGCAGAGGTTCGTGGCGAAACTGGAGGTAGGTTGAGGCTTGGATCCGTGAGAATAGAGGACAGAGGTGACAACTCGTGGGAATGAATTCCTGAGCATGAGACAGAGAGCGAGATTTAGGCAAAAAGCAAGTACTTGAACAAGATAAATAGTGACCAAACAATGCACCATCAGGGGCAACGAACTGGCCATGAATGCTCGTCCAGGATCTTCTTAAGTAGGCAGGCAAGTGATGAGGTGAGTGGTATCAGCTGTGTCGCATCAGGAGCCAAGCAGAGAGGGGAGGGGGAGGAGAGCTGACAGAGGCACCATGACACATAAGTTGTTTTAAAAGTTTTATACCTTATGAAGTTACAGTATTCCCCCCTTATTTGTGGTGTTAGTGTCCAAAGGCCCCGTGAATGCACAGAATCTACAAATACGCAAATACTTCAGCTTTCTGTCAATGTGAGGGTGAGCGTAAGCTCAAAGAATAAATAGTGCTAGCCATTGATAAAACTACTACTTTCAATAATGCCAAATACAGATTTATTGAAGATCTTGGTGGAGGATGTTTGGATGGCCTTCAGCTGATCCGAAACACTTAATAGGGAGCTTATGGAGGAGAGCAAGGGAAAAATCTGCAGAATCCTCTGGTGGAAGATGAAGATAATGGGTGTCAAGTACAAGGTCAAAAAATAAGTTAAAAAATCCCTTATCCTTAGACATGGTCCAGGCCAAATCCAAATCCAGAGATCCAGTAGGTAGTACCTAAAAGAAAGAGGCAGATGAAAGGAAGAAAAAATGAGTCAAATGGACCAGAGGGAGACAAGGAGAATCCATTAATGGAGCAGACAGAGCTGTTTAAAAAGGACAGGGGACACACTGGGGAGGAAATTCATAGTGTAGGTAAACATGTTGAGAGTGGTGAAACAGAAAGTCCAAAGATCATAATCATATATGGGGCAGAAAGTAGTCCTAAAACAACACCAGTCAGTAGCTTCGTTTCCATTGACTAGAAAAATTGTGCAAATCAGATGTGCGATAATAAATGTTCCTAATGAAAACACGACAATGCTCTTCTTGGTAGGAACTGGCTGCCTTGGTCACTGCACAACGGGTGTTACAAGACGTCCAACAGCATCACACAGCTCATCAAAAGTTGAGTGTGTCGTGTGTAATTGTTAAAACTCAACTCCTCAGTAAAATCAACAACCACCATTTCCCAAGGTTGCTTCATCCGTAGCCCCTCCCACGTGTAAAGAGCTCACCGCTTCATGGCCTGAAGAAGACCCTGACGTCTCCTTTGATAGATGATGATGAGTGCTAGTGCTGTGACAGAGATTTGAATGTATCTGCTGTAAATCAAAGTATTGTTCACATCCGTGTTTCTGAATGAATTATCGCGTCAGTTGGTTTGTGTTTATTCCCATTATTATGATTTAATGGAAACCGTGTAATTGCAAAATTGTGTTTTTCGACATTTTAAAAATTTTCCTCATCTGTGTAATGGAAATGCAGCTAGTGCTGTAAAGTTTCAGAATGCTTTGTTTTATAATGTTCTAATATATCTGTTAGATTACCTCTTCAGTCTAGTCATGAGTATTCTCCTCATATATTTCTTTAGACCCTGAAAGTATATAGTTAAAGTGAACAACAACATTTCGTAAATCACGCAACTGTTTTAAGTGATGCACAAAAAAGTTGAAAAGCGGGAAGGAAGAAAATGTATTTGAGGCAAAAAAAACAGGTTTTAGTGAAGTATTTATGGCAGTAATAGCAAATGCAGAAGAACAATAAAAAAGAAACTGCTTTGATAGAACAGGCCCTTAGCCATTAGTCTGTTACTTTTATGAGGACCATGGGGCCAGGAGGGCTGGTTTAACCATTGAACACGGCAAATAGGAAGGAGGGAATGTGATAGTGGTCATCAATCAAAGCATTAAGGAATATGTATTAGGGAAGAAGAAAAATAATAATAATAAAGGCAATAGAAAGACAGATATTCTCTGAACAGTCACAACAGTTCAAAATGTGAACACAAATGAAATGACATACAGGAAAGAGAGGATCAAATAAACGGCTGAATGGACTGCACCTGAAAATGATACTTTTTGCACAAGATACTCTTAGATGAGAGTATCAAGACACTTTTGTTGTAGTTGTTGTTTTTCAAATGTTCTTGTTCCTAAACGGTTGTTTGATTGGTGATATAAAAAAAAAATTGTATCACGTTTGCAGTGGATCACACGCCACTTTCGTAGCTGTATTTATCTATAATGAGAATGTCATTTTTGATGTCCTTTTTTTGCTGTTACTTCTGAATGTTGTTTTTGCTGCCACAGATAAATGAATCACCCCATCGTGGGATAAATAAAGTCATTATCATCATCATCATCATCATCAAAAACATTTTCTATTAAAGCATTGCGATGTTTTTGGTTCCAAAATAGTAAAAATTTACTTTATTATTCTGCCCAAAATGACCTAATTAGAAAACAGATTTTTTTCCTATAAAAGAATAATTATAGTTTTGCAAGAAGCCTTTTGTCAAATACGGCTGTAAAGTCCTTCCAACAGATGTCTTTCTTAACTATAGTGAAGGAAATAAATATTTGATCCCTTGCTGGTTTTGTAGGTTTGCCAACTTAAAAAGAAACTGACAGTTTGTCAACTTAATGGTAGGTTAATTTGAACAGCGAGATCGAAAATCTCAAAGAAACCCACTTTAAAGAATTTATATAAATGCATATATAAATTACATTTCATTGAATTTAAATGGGTTGCTCCGGAAACCAATCTAATTGAATTGTCAAATATTACTTGGTTTTCTGAAAAGTTTGTCACAGACTTTCACCTATATACTTTGTTGATCCCAGATAGTTTATAGAGAAGATTATTAACATTATGATGTGATGGAAAACAGCAGCAAGATCACATCTGTTTAACTAAAGTCATTATTATTTTATCTAAAAGTCTCCACAAAGACCATCGTCACATTTTCACTCATCACAGGAATCCGCAGCTGTTTTGGTAACTGTGCAATTTCAAACTATAATGTAATGTGTGTAAATATCTATTTTTAAACAAAACCAACATACTTTTCACATTTTTTTTCCAAATTTGACCCTTGATTGTAACGAAAGTGCATTTTTTAGAATTTGTGAGAAAAAGACATTTTTGACCGGTTAAACCCTGTAATGAAAGTAATGTCTTTCTCACATAAGACAAACAATTTCAAAGTGGCAACTCTCATGCCACCTGATAGTAATGGAATAAACTAATATCAGGAAAAGTTTAACAACTTAAACATGTCATTTTGCAGTAACTATTTCCCCGTATTAGGCACTTGACATTGCTTTTCTGGACAGATGCTGCAGGCCAAAAAGGACAAAAACATTTCAAAGTTAATTTTTTTTAACCCCAACAACATTTTTCAGGTTCTAACTTTGGCTCCTCATCTGACAAGCTAGTCTTACCACACTGACCGCGGCACCATATTTTTATAAACCTAAGAATGAAAAAAGAGAGAGAAACTTGCTTGCCTTAAACTATGTGAGATCTATGGCTGTTTTTCTCTTCTGCCTGAACCACTCCAATTCAAAAAAGACATGCTGTCGTTTTGCCGTGGACATGGGATTAGTATTCAGATGTATCAGATTTAAACCAGTATAAATGAAAAATGGTAATTCCAACAGGGTAGTCAGACCACATTTTTTGCAGGAAAAGCAATATCAGTGACAAAGCTTCCAGACTTGAGTTCTGAAAGTTGTCTAAAAGAAGCTGTCAAAAATAAGGTTAACTGTTCAAACCAGATGTTCACATTTGTAATTGCGCAGATGTTTTATAGCCTTCAGTTACATTTAGTTATATGAAGTATCTTTTAAAAAACACAACGTTATTACTACCAACTAACAATACAAAGGCCAAACATAACCCTTTAACACCAGAGTTTTAGCTCCAGTGTTGACATTTTGTCGACACACTGTAACTCTTCTACCGTTTACGGAACTACAACCGGTTACGCAAGTAGCGTAAACGGACATGCAAAAATTTACATCAACAAAGTTCTTTCACAATCAACATAAATCAGATGATTTTGTCATGGAGAAAAAGCAACTTTGTGTCATTATGCACACTTTACATTAGTAATGTGTTGCATATCAGTGCAAAGTTATTGAGACAAGTTGCTTTTCTTTGCATCAGAATCAGCTGATTCAATTGAACCTTTAGCTGCAGCCTTAAGACAGAATGAAGATATAGAGGGAATTAAATTTAAAAAAAAAACATCCATCACAAAATTAGTCATTATGCAGACGATGCATTGCTCTTTCTCTGAAACTCAGAATTGTCAAACCCCAGAGCAGTGGCAGTTATTGACACTTTTTGTTAATTTCTGAGTACTCCATTAACTGGAGCAAATCAGTGCTATTACCACTCAATGGTACTATGATACTTTGCTGCTTTAAATATATAGTTAAAGACAGGGAATAGTAAATATCTTGGTGTCAATTACTCATCCAGCCAATCAGACTTAGTGCAATTAAACTATATACAGATATCAAACCAGCCCAAAATTATGTCCATCCACCTAAAGCAATTTTTACCCGCAGTCAGAATAAAAACCACCATAACATACAGGACAACTTAAAAACATACAGGCCGACTTAAAATGATGGGTCAACCTGCTAATATCACTCATGGGCAGAATAGCTTCATTTAAAATGAAAATCCTACATAAAATTAACTACCAGTACCTGTTTTGATCCCTGTACAACCACCTGAAAGATGGTTTAAAATATTAGATACATACAAATGACTATTTCTTATCCTACACCGAATAAACAGATTCCCATATGGATCAATCCTGAAATCCTAATAAACAAGAAAATGGTTAACTTCTCAACATGGCAGACTAAGGGTATTACACAAACTGAACATATAATTCAAAAAAAAACTTTTCTCTCTTTTGAAAATTTGAAGGAAATATATAGAATAAGTAATAACTTCTTAAAAATCAACAGCTGAAGTCAGCAATAAGCACAAGGTTTAAATTGAATCTGACAAATTTGATCCCACCGGAATCAGTGAATATGTTTTTGAATTTATCATCATATAAACTTCTGCTGAAAGTATATACATTTCTAAGTAACATCGGAAACAAAGTTACAATGCCAACAAAAATGGGAATTAGACCTGGGGACTGTGGTACTATTTGGTCACAAATTTGCTCAAACACCTTTAGATTAACCTAACGTTCCAAATCTGCAGCTCATACAGTATGAAACTCTTCATAAGACTTACTACACCGGGCAACAAATGTTTAAGATGGTTCTAAGAGACACTGACTCCTGTGGTTTCTGCAATAGTAACACCCTGGATGGCTTTATGGATGCCATGTGCCTCTGCACATCGGTTTCACAGTTTTGGGAGGTGTGTGAAGGCTTTCATACATTCAGCTGGCAGGTTGCGTGCTGTTTCATTTAGCAGTCCATTTCAAGGTCTTTAAGAGACATCTTAGCATGCATACTCTCAATCAAGAAACAACCACACTGCGAAGCTCAGAGCAAAAATAGTACCACATATCTTGTGGTAATGCATCTTACAGAGATGCTACAATTCTAACCACCGTATGCTCTGTGACTAGTTTTTCTTCCTTTTTGAGATATTGGTCCTACACTGGGCTTCCAATCTACTTAGAGCTTTATATTTAAAGCGTGTATGAAAGAAAAGGAATCTAAAGTATCTTTTAGTGCTTTCGGTGAGTTTTAGAAATTCGGAGTAAAACTGTCCTCAAAAAGTTCTATTTCAGGTTAAATATGACTAAAGAATGACATGTCTTTGTCAAAATATTAAAGATGTTAAGCACATAGCAAAAGAAACACTTCAGCGACAGGATTTAACAGAATAAGCGGCTAGACAAGCATGGGCTGGTGTTTTGGATTCCACCCTAGCATTTGCTTAGATAATGAACACCACCTGGAGAGAAGCTCCTCCAGATGAGTAAGGAGTCTTAGGAGAATGGTTGCAGACGAGATGAAGCTAATGATGGATGATTTTGCTCCAGTCTGCTGTCTGATCAAAACCACATTTTTTCCGCACCAAATTTCATCCCATGCAAACTGTAACATTGTTCTTGGTTTATGTTCTGCAATGAGAAATTTATGGATGTTGTCGTGCTACGCAATCTGGCTTATTTTTCATTTAGGCAAGTTTGCGTGATAAATAACTCCAGTCTGCTTATTCAAATTGTCCAAAATGCATAGTTTTCGTTATCTTTGTATTTATTGTGTTTTTCTTTTCAAAAGTTGGTCTCACTTTACTTGTTTCATTCAATTCTTAACGCACCTCAGTTTGTCGTGTTGTGAAGTGATGGTGTGATGTCACTGCCACCTCACTGACGTTCTTTACTTTACTCTACAGTTTCTACAGAAAAGAATCATTAACTGATGCTATCTTATGCTTAAAAATAGTAATAACTATAACAGTAAAGGTTTACAACAAGCCAAAAAGGGAGCATCACTTAGATTTGTCTTTAATGGGCATGGATCGGTTTTTCCAGCTTTCTTTGAGATATTTCAGCTTTAATTTGAGGGTTTCCACAGTAAAGATTGGAAGCAAATGATAAGCGGCTTTGTTATTTCTTAGATGATGGGATGCCGACTGAATCGGTTCAAATCCCAGGTGGGACCTTTCTGTGTGGAGTTTGCATGTTCTACTTGTGTGTGTGGGGGTTTTCTCCAGGCACTCCGGCTTCCTGCCACAGTCCAAAAACATGGGTCATAGGTTGATTGGTTACTCTGAATCAGTGTTTCCCAACCCTGGTCCAGAGGGCATACTATCCTGCATGGTTTGCATGTTTTCCTGCCTATGCACACCTGATTCAACTCATCATCAGGCTCTGCAGAAGCCTGAGAATGGCAGTCATCAAAGGCAGGTGTGTTTGAGCAGGGTTAGATTGAAAAAATGCAGGACAGTGTGCCCCGAGGACCAGGGTTGGGAAACACTGCTCTAAATTGTCCCTTGGTGTGACTGAGAGTGGGTGTGGTAGTGTGATTGTGTGGCCCCAAGGGCAGGCGACCTGTCCAGGGTGTACCCCGCCTTCTTCCAACAGTAGCCAGGATAGGCTCTGACAACCTCATGACCCCAATGTACCTATCATTTTGCCAGACTCTTGCCAATACACACCCCTAATAAACAGGCATCTGGAAAGTCAATGGCTGCAGATTACCACTGGCAGAGGCCCTTTGAAAGAGCCTGCCCAAAAAGGCAACCATGCTGATCACCTGTCAGATCCCCACAGGTGGAGAGAGGTTTCCCACTTAATTGGGTGGTTTTGATTCTGAATTTGTGTTCCAATTTTACTTTGGGCAGGTAGACACAGTTTGATTTGATAATAAAATAATTTGATAATTGGGTCAAATCGGGGTTTTTTAATTCCATATTTAACTACATTTCAACCAGAGACGCGCCATCAACTTTCATCATTTTCACGTTTTAGTTTCTTTACTTTTGTTTTCTGTTTGTCTTTTGTTTCTTCATGGTTTGAGTTCACTTCCTGTTTTATTTTGTAGGATTTCCTGTGTTGTGTGTCATGTTTTCGAGTTTTACTTTTGGTCCCCATCTGCTCTCATTGTTTCCACCTGTGTCTCGTCAGTCTCGTCAGTCCTGTATGTATTTAAGTCCTGTCTTTTAGGTCTCCCCTGTTCCTTTTTATTTGATATGTATGTCGAGTTTCGAGTTTGCCTGCCTGAGGGCCTCGGGAGCATTCTGCCAGGAGGCTCCCAAGGTTCTGGTGGACCCCTGAATGGTCCCAGATCCCCTCTTTCTTCAACAGGAGTCGTGAGAGGCGGCCGTCATCGCCGCTGCCGCCCTCATCGTGAGTCCTCACCTGTCCCCGTGGTGGTGTCAGATGTTCTCCAGCATCAGTCCTTCATGGACCCGCTGGACCAGGACATGTGGCTTTGGGAGGACTTTTGCCAGGAGGAGGAGGAGGTCGAGACCCATTGGACTTCGGACAGCTTCCAGTTCCCGCCCTCACCTTTGACGGGAGTCGTCTGAATGTGACTCCCGTCGTCGTCGCCGCCCTTCTTGACGTCCCGTCTCAGTTCTGGAGGTGGTCCTGGACGCACCCTGGCCTGAGCCACCAGTCCCTGCTCCCAGAAGGGTGCCAGACAGAGGGATGTCGGACAGGAGGGTGACAGAAGCACCCCGACCCATCCCTGCTTCTAGGAGGGTGCCGGAAGCACCTTGGTCTGAGCTGCCAGTTCCGGCCTCCTGGCCCGAGCCGCCGGTTCGAGCCCCCTGGCCCGAATAAAACAGGACTTGAACTCAAAACACGAAGAAACAAAAGACAACCAGAAAACAAAAGTAAAGCAACTGAAACCGTTACAATTGTAGGATGTAGACTTCTAATAAAATGAATGTGTCCAGTAATCTGAATTATAAATACCATTCACAAATTATTCTAATAATTTTCTTCTTTTTCATGCTAAAAATCTTTTTGCATATTTTGCATATTAGTTAGAGGGTAGGTTGTAAAGTGTGACAGCGCCGAGCTTTGCCTCACATCAGATTGCGCAATCCCATACTTAATAATAATAATAATTGACTTTATTTATCCCACAATGGGAAATTCTTCTATGCATTTGACCCATCCCCTGGGGGAGTGGTGAGCTGCAGCTGAACCGCACTCGGGAGGCAGTAGCGTTAAGGGTCTAGCCCAAGGACCCCCACTGGATGATGTTAATTGCTTGCCATTGATATGGTAATTGCTCCAGGAATCGAACCCTGGATCCCTGTGTTGCAGCCTTCTACCTTACCTTCTACCTCACCAACCAAGCTACCCAGCTGCTAACCGGGTTGAATGGTGCCTTTAGTTTACTCAGTGTATGCTAATAATTGAACGTTTTATTAAACACTTGTATTATACATTGTTGACAATTATCACATGTCCCTAGTGTTTGGATCTGATGTAAAGCCGCACTGAAAAAACATAAGGTTAAGCAAGGCAGTAGCTCTGCCTTTAAATGTAGAGGGTTCAATTCAATTTTATTTGTATAGCCCAAAATCACAACAACAGTCGTCTCGATGGGCTTCGAAGTAAAACATGAACTTAAAAGGATCATGAATACAAAGAGTTCAATTGGAAAATACTAAAATAAACAAACTGGGGATTGTTTGTACGTTATCCTTTCTCTTAGCTTTCATGCTAGCGTCATTTCAAGACTCAGACACGGTTCCCTTCGGTCTTGATCTTATGAAGGTGGAGGAGAAAAATCTGCAACTTCCACAGAAGGTTTTGTGGAGAAACTGGCATCACTTTGCTCCGTACCACGCAGTGGGACTACATTACCTCAAATTCATCTCACTGTCAATCACAGATAGCCAATACACCCCCCCTGATCAGCCTGAAGTCACTTTGCTGGACCTTAATTTTATTTTAATAACTCAAATGTCATTGATTTTATATTGTAACCATATTTCTGCTTCTAACTTATTGGCCAGGTCACCCTTGCAAAAAAGATCCTCATCTCTCTGGGTTTTATAGCTGGTTAAATACTACACAACAAAAGATGGTCATAGAACAACAAAGTGCAAACATTCACCCTTTATTGCAGAGTAAAATTCAGTGAAAACATGGACAGATTAAAACATCAAAATTTAAGCAAATGTGGGATCTCTACTGATTTGAATTTTATTTAAACTGGAACTAATTTTCATAACTTCCTTACATACAATGAAGTCCCTTGAACAATACAGCAGTATTGATTTGAACTCTGTCTTACTCCCCTCAGTCTCTCTTCTTCTGTATGTAATTATGTCGCCTAAATTAAGTTCTAAACAAACGGGACAGTAAAGATATAGGTCCACTCCCACACGGGCTGAATAAAACAATGGGTTGATGTTGTCTTGCAGTTCCAACATTTGTGGACCCAAAAGAGGACTGTCCCATACCAGGACATTGATCCCAGGATGAGGTTCAGTCATGGATCCACTCTCCTCCCATTCAATCTCTGGAACCAGCATACCCTGACAAAAAAAAAAAAAAAAAAGATACTGTTTATGAACAGCACTGTTTTTTTTAATGTTTTAGATTATGTAGGAACAGAGACCCACTAATAATAACTTATATTGTTTCTAGCAGGCAGACCTCATATCTCCATAACTGTTTTTAATTTGCAAATAAGTGACTTTTAACAAAGTAGTGAGATTAGTACATCTGATAGCTCATAATGCCATGCATTGTGATGCATTTTGAACTTGCAGATGTGCTATTCTTCCTACTTGATTTAAAAAAAAAACAATTTAGGGAAATTGTTTGCACCACACAACAATAATCCTTTTCATTCATTTTCGATGAAAATTCACTGTAGTCATTGTGATTTCATTATACTGTTCTTGATACTTTCCACTTTAGTCAAACTGCACACAAATCAGTTGTCCAGTACAGTGAGATTAAATAAAGCACTTACCCGGGGATCAGAAACAGGGTTCTGGGTCAAGCCCAACTGCCACAGCTGATTTGGTGTCATGCTTTGCTTTTGCTTTTAGGATGATAAAATATGAAATAGAATAGAATAGAAGGGTATTTAATAATCCCACATAAAAACACACACGCATTACAAATAGAAATATCACAAATTAAAAAGATTGATAAAAAAGGTAAATAATTGGAAAATCAGTGGGTAAAATTAATTAAAAGAAATTACTTGTAAGATGCCCTGCCAGAGAGTTGTAGTGCCTGATGGCACAAGGAACAAACGATTGCTTTAGTCTTTCTGTGGAGCAGCACTGGGACAGCTGACTGTTGCTGAATGTCCAGGCCTTCCACATCAACAGGTTGCCTCCCCTCCACATCAACAGGTTGCCTCCCCTCCACAGCAACAGGTTGCCTCTCCTCCACATCAACAGGTTGCCTCTCCTCCACAGCAACAGGTTGCCTCCCCTCCACAGCAACAGGTTGCCTCTCCTCCACATCAACAGGTTGCCTCTCCAAGATGCTTGACAGTCAAATGATGCAACCTTTGAAGGATGTCACGCTTCAGTAATTCCTAGAGAATAAATAATAACACGACAAACATGGATTAGATAATTTAGCTGTCTGAGATTAAATTACATAACTTTCAAATATTTGAAAGGGGATTTTTTTTAAAACACTCCTGCTATGATTACTTGAGCTTGTAGTAAAGAACATCATTAAAAAAAATCAGAGACAAGACACTGATCACAGGAAGCCTGTGTGGAATATTTACAGTAACTTTTACTCTTATCACTGTTGACAGCTGATTTCTCCCATCCACCCTTTCTGTGACTACTTATCGACTACAAAACAGACTAAAAACATAATGTTTGGGATTCTTGTCATTTCGTCATTGGAAGTAAAGATACAGGGAATTTAGTGGCTGTCACTCTGACACAATCTCACAGGGTTTTACAGCACAATACGGGTTCTAACGTTAGAAACTTAATGAGGCTTCTTTCATTCAACAGTGGATTCACGTCTGTTATATTTACAAAATGCAGTTTTCATGATGAATGTCATATGAATTAACTTTGTTGCACATATCCACACCGTCTTAAAGTCTGGGTTGTGAAAATACTGCGTCTAACTTTAACCCGGATCGCGTTTACATAAAGGCAGCACACGGAACAACTAGCTAGTTAGCATAGCATAGCATCAGTGTTTAAACAAATCACCGTCTCCAAATCAATACTTTTTATTAAACTTTCTTTGCTGCTGTAAATCCGGCATGTTTTTTTCCTTAGTTCCGTCTGAATCATGTTAAGACCCTACAGATTGGTAATAGACGCTAGCTTGAACAGACACCGGCTTGAACTTCACTCACACTCACAGACAGACACAACTTGAGTCGAAAGCCGGCTAGTTTCGAGGCCCCTGGTTGGTTGTAGTTACTCGTGTTGTTTGAAGAGCTGGTATGCCAAGTATAAAACTTGACAAAACCATCATAAGTCCTCCCCCGCTTTAAAACCATAAAAAAATATGACCGCACAGGCTAAGCTAAGCAAAGCTAAGCTAATTTGCGGTGGGGTACTCTGCAAACGACTCGGCTGAAGTGTTCATAAAGCATTCACACATGTCACTTGGCTAAGGAGAACGCCCCAACTTAGTATTCAATAACATTACAGGACGTACAATGAGGGAATGATCAAATAAATGCATTACTTACGGGCTGAGACTGATCCCGTTCGGAAGACTTCTCCGCCATGTTTGCCGCCCGCGTCCTTTCAACTGCTGAGCTGAACAGCTCCCTCCCTCGTCAGTTTGAAAGTGAGGAGTGTAAGGGGCCATTCTTCTTCTTCTTCTTCTTCTTCTTTTGGTTTTATTGGCGGGCGGCACCATCGTAAAGGTGCATTACCACCACCTACTGCATTGGACTATAGGTCAGAGTGGGGACTACCTAACCAACCATACAGAGAAAAAAAAATAAAAATAAAAAATATTAAAAATCCCTCACCCATCCCTAGATTCTCCCCCATAACCTAGTTCTCTTCAAAAAACCTATAATCACACCATGTAACTTTTCCTCCCCTCCCAAAAGCTTCTTTAAACTAAGGTGTTCACCCTCTTTCAACCGTACCCTTCTTTCCAGTTGTCGTCTTTCCTCCCCATACAGTTCACAGTGACATAAAACGTGCTCAACTGACTCTTCCCCTTTCCCACACTCACACAGACCAGTTGGGTGTTTCCCTATGAGATGCAATGTATTATTTAAACCAGTGTGACCCATCCTCAACCGTGATATTATGCCACGATCTCTGGTGTCTACTCTGATATTCAGACCTCTCCCTACTTTGTCCTGAATTCTAAATAAATGTCGACCCTTCCCCTCCTTTTCCCATTGTGTCTGCCATTCGTCCATAATATGCCTCCTAATAATCGCCCTTATTTCTGTTCTAGCTAATGGAATTTCCATCTCCATACCTCGTTTCAACGCCCTTTTACCTATGTGCTGGTACCCACATAAATCTAATGTTTATTTCCAATTTTTCCAACCTGAACAAACTCTCATAAATTTCATACAATATATCTGATCTGCTATCAGAATAGTAAGACTTCAGAGACATCAAAGCTGACAATGAGTCTGAACAAATAATACCATCTCCAACTCTATTCTGTTCTAACCAGCTTAAACTATATGATATTGCCAACATTTCAACTGTAAAAACTGAAAGATCCTTTTGCGTCTTAATTCCGATATATTTCCCCAATGTAGGGATACAGAAAAAAAACCCAGTTCTCATTGTGTCTGGATCTTTAGATCCATCTGTATATATTGGGATAAATGAAGCATGGACCGTGTCTAACCTATCTGCTGTTATCTCATCCCAGTTTCCCTTCCCTTTCCTACCCTCCATTGTTCTATGGAGATACAAATCCACTTGTATGGTTGGAAAAACCCAGAAAGGAGAGGTCAGGTACAAAAATGTCTTAACTAGGGTTTTACCATGAATGTTTTGCTTTTCTCGCAAAACTAGCTAATTTCCAAGCAATACTTTCTTTTGACCCATTACCACTTTCCCAACAAGGAGCAATAGCTCTCCTAACCATGTGTGCTACATCTACACAACCCTGTATTTTCACCCAATAATTAAGCATCAGTTGTTTGATTCTGAGAGTCAATGGTAGTTCCCCCATTTCAACTTGTAATGACACAGCAGGAGTTGACCTCATAGCCCCAGTACATATTCTCAATGCCTGTTTTTGGATTACCTCAATCTTATGTAACAGCGTTTTGCAAGCTGTATTATAAACAATGATTCCATAATCTGTGACTGACCTAATCATAGTAATATATATTTGCTTTAAAGCCTGCACACTAGCTCCCCACCCAGTACCTTTCAAGCATCTCATTATATTTATGACTTTCTTACATCTCCCTACTATACTATCAGTATTCTCTCTCCATTTCAACTTTGTATCAAATATGACTCCCAGATATCTAAAACTATGCACTTGCTCCATTGCTTCTCCATGTAATTTTAAGTTCAAAACAGTATCACGTTTCTTAGTAAAAACCATGCATTTTGTTTTAGTCACTGAAAACTTGAACCCCCAATCATATGACCAGTTTTCCACCTCTGTAATAGCGTCTTGTATCTTTCTCTCCACATAACGAATATTCCTTCCCCTCTTCCACAAGGCTCCATCATCTGCAAATAATGCTTTCCCAAATTCGCATCCAATTGAATTAAAGATATCATTAATCATAATTAAAAACAGCACAGGGCTAATCACACTTCCTTGTGGGGTTCCATTATCCACTATATACCTATTAGAAAAGGACTGTCCTAGTCTAACTTGTATATATCTATCAAATAAAAATCCCTTAATCCAATTATAAATTCTTCCACGAAGTCCTAACCTACCTAATTTTATCAATAAACCCTCTTTCCAGACCATATCATAAGCCTTTTCAATGTCAAAAAATACTGCCACTAAATATTCTTTATTTACTTGGGCTTTCCTAATGTCTGCTTCAAGGCAGACTACAGGGTCCATTGTCCCTCGACCTTTCCTAAAACCATTCTGGTATTGGGACAGTAAATTTTTACTTTCCAGGTAGTAAGACAATCTCTCATTTATCATTCTTTCCATTACTTTCCCAACATGTGATATGAGTGCTATGGGCCTGTTATTTTCTGGGCTGCTCGGATCTTTCCCAGGTTTTAACATAGGAATAACCACAGCCTCTTTCCAATTAGTCGGCAATTTACCTTCACTCCAGACCCTATTATACATGTCCAATAATTTCAACTTCATTTTTCTACCTAAATGTTTTAACATAACATAACTTATACCATCCCTACCTGGTGATGTGATTTTAGATTTTTGTAGTGCAAACTCCAACTCAAAGTATGTAAACGGAGCATCCATAGCTGTCAAATAAGTGTCACCATCAAATTCCTGATAGTGCTGTTCCCTAATTTCATCTCTCCTCCCTTTCCTATATCCTGACAAATTCTCATTACTTTGACTTCTCACAAAGGTCTTAGCCAACATTTCAGCTTTATCCGTATCTGTTATCGCCAGGTCATCACCCATATTTAATACTGGATATTGCAACTCTCTCCTTATACCCTTCATTTTCCTAATCATACCCCAAACCGTACTAACCGGAGTTGTTCGACCAATTGTATCACAAAAACCACTCCAGTACTCCCTTTTCTCCTTTTTAATAATCCTCCTCGCCTGTGCACAAAGCCTCTTATAGTTCAATAGGTTTTCATATGTGTGAGTCTGTTTTAAGAGTCTCAAACCCTTATTCCTATTTTTAACTGCTATCTTGCAGTCTTCAGTCCACCATGGAATATTTCTCCTCATCATAGTCGTTTCACTTCTTGGAATTGTCTTTTCTGCTGCTAAAATTATTACATTTCTAATTTTCTTTTCCATTTCTTCAGCAGTGCTCTCCATACTAATGTTTGAATATTCCTCACACATACAAGTAAAGTCATCCCATTTAGCTTTTTGAAAAAGCCATCTTCCTTCCTTGTCATTACTTGATGGTTCTCTATCTCCACCAACCCTAGAGAAAACAGGAAAATGGTCACTCCCCATAGTGCTGTTGTGTACAGTCCACTCACAACACCCTGCCAGGACACTTGAAACAAAAGTGAGATCTAATGCTGACATGTTCCCTGTACAAACATCTATTCTTGTTCCTCTCCCATCATTGAGACACACCAAGTGTAATTCATCCATCAAATCCTCCAACACCTCACCATTAGCATCTGTCACCTTCCCACCCCATAATGTGCTATGTGCATTAAAATCCCCACAAACAATGACATGCCCATTGTCTAGATCAGTGTTTTTCAACCTTTTTTGAGCCACGGCACACTTTAACCTTGACAAAAATCCCGCGGCACACCAGCATCCAAAAAAATAGATAAATAAAAAAAAAGAAAAAGCTCAGTCTGTATTGATCTACAGCCGCTCTGCAATCTCACATGCATTTTTGTGATAATTGTTGCAGAAAACGCTGGAAGCTGCAGCTGTTTTTTCTAAAAGATGTATTAAAAATTAACGATTCAAAAACTGTTTGATGTGTGTTCGTTGTTTTAAGACGTTAAGAGGAGAGACTCATTGTGCGCTAAGACAGTCACTTTACTGCATCATGGGAGATGTAGTGCCCGTAATCCGCCGACCGCAGAAAGACCAGCGTCTTTGAGCTTCATGGTTTTGTTCACTTGTTCCAGTCTGATACCAGATTATATGGAAAGCTACACCGCTAAAGACGAGCTTTAGCTGGTATTTTTGTTAGAACAGAGAGACTTTTTTGCGCTAAATCGAAACAAGGAAGTGAATACTTTAACCACTTCTGATTGGTCAGACTGATGACATGTGATTAAGCCTTCAAGAATGATTGGTGGAGACAGTTAAAGGGGCGGGACTTTCCTTACACAGTTATAGCTGCAGCTAAATCGCGGTATCCCCTTATTCTTATCAAAATGTCTTTAATAGAATCAAATAAACACAAAGAAAAAATAATTTTATTATATTTCATATTCTTAACTTCTCAGTGTTTTATCAGGGCCTGTTTGGATGAACAAAGAGCTGATTTCCTGGAGATGGTAATTGCTTTTAGATCAGTTAATGAGGGCAATTTCTCACGGCACACTTGACCATCTCCCACGGCACACTTGTGTGCCGCGGCACACTGGTTGAAAAACACTGGTCTAGATGAATAAGTGATTTAAGAAGACTGAGATCTAACTTTTTGCATGGATTATAGTAATTAATAACATACACTCTCCCCAGACCAATATAAATTTCAATGCCAATACATTCTTCTTGTGTTCCTGTTTTAATCACCCTGTAATAGAAATTGTTTTTAATAAAGGTGGCACAACCACCTCCCCCTCCCTCTGCTCTATCACACCGGATTCCCGTATATTGGGAAATTCTAAAATCTAAATTCGGCCTTAACCACGTCTCCTGAATACATATGACATCTGGTTTTTGATCCAAGTCATCTATACACTTTTTAAATTCCTGTCCATTCGCCAACAAGCTCCTTGCATTCCATTGTAGTACAAGAACCATTTATCCCACACTTCCCACCTCCTGACTAGACTGGGCACTGAGGTTGTTCCGAACCTCTTCCCATGTTAACTCATTGATGTCCAAATGATTCGCCGCTGCTTTCACAATGATTTGTATTCTTTCTGTTTTCGACTTAGTTTCCATCGTTGCATTTATAACTCCAGCAACAAACGTGACTAGTTTCTTCAAATCTAACCAAACTTTCCCCCCAACATTCCTGTCCTGTATACTATTAGACACCTAGTGTATGACTCCTGCCTGTCTATCAGAACCCTTACCAACCATTTTGACTGCATCTGCATATGAGATTCTATGTAGTACTTTGGTTTTTTAAATATGGACTTCTCTTTTCATGACCTGACAGCCTGCATATGCAGCACTATGATTCCCCCCCACAGTTACAACACTTTGGTTTCAACTTGTTTCCACAGGACTCATAGCCATGATCTTCTCCACACCTGGGGCATCTCTGCTTGCCTTTACACACAGCAACAGTGTGTCCAAACCTCTGGCAGTGAAAACATCTAACAGGTTTAGGAATGTATTCCCTCACAGTATAAGACATGTATCCCAGGGATACTCTATCCGGCAGGCTCCTTCCCATAAACTCAAACAGTATTCCCTCAGAATCCCTCCTCACACCATCCCGAAAAACACTTAATCTCCTTACTTCTCTTATTTCTGCCCCTCGTAGGTTAGCTTTAAGTTCTGTAATGGACATCTCCACAGGTATGCCCCAAATAACTCCCCTCCGCCCCTGACCTCCCAGTCCTACCTTGCTCATACTAACAACTTTATGTTTCCCTACTTCTCTCATTTTAGAGGCCCTGTCCCTCTGCTCCTCACTCCTACAAACAATCAACAGGTTCCCATCTCTCAGGACTCTAGCAAGTTTAATATCCCCCACTTGATTCTTCAAGATAGTCGTCAGTTTTATCGGGCTCAAAGAACCTAACCCTTGTCCTTCAGAAAATCTCAAAATTACTTTATAGCCATCCCCTCCTTCTTCGTCACTGTCAGTCGACATCACCCTTCTTTGTTTTCTAGCATCAGCTCCATCAAAACTATTTCCCCTCTTTTCCCTCCCTGTTTCAATCCCAAAGCTCATCTCCATGCTATCCTCACTTTCACATCCCCCGTCTTCTCCCCACTCCTTCCCAGTCACAACGCAGCTGTGCCTACCCGCCGCTGCTTTAGCGTCCAACCTTGATTTAGCCATGTTCCCCGGCTATTTCGAAAAAACACCACCGGAGGGAAAACGCATCCAAGTAGCGATGTTTGCGTCCCGTCTTCAACTTTGAATTTCCGCGTTCGAAATCCCCGGCAGACGATTTCCTCACATCCGGCTGTCGTGAATCACCAGCAAGGGGCCATTCAATTGGCTCAAAGCGAACTCACCTGCTTTGCCGATGAGTTTGATTGACAGATTCATTAGCCAATGGTGACTTTAGTTGACCTGCTCTGTCAGATGAGTCTCAATATTCACCGTAGAAATATCTCTCACACACACGGGGAGATTCACAAACGAGAACGGGATTTTGAATGCACATTCTGCAGTTCGAATGATCTGTGAGTTCACATCACATGTGTAACTAAAAATCACGTTTGTGAAGCACTTACTGTGCATTTCTGATACATTTATTGTGAATTTCTAAAATGTTTTTTGTGAAAAACAGTGTGCACATTTGTGAGAAACACTTATTGTGCATTTGTAAAACATTTAGTGTGCATTTGTGAAACACAATGTGTGTGTTTGTGAAACACAGGGTGTGTATTTTTCCGAATTTATTTTTCCCGTTTGCATAAAATGACATTTGTGAATCGGAGCGTGTGTATTTGTAAAAGCGGTTGTGTGCATTTCTGATTATTGAGACTGAATTAACTCCATAAACCACAGCCAGGTGTAGGAGCAGGAGCAGAGACGAGGTACACGGTCAGGTACAGAGCAGAGACGAGCCAGAGATGAGCCAGAGGCAGGATCCAGGTTCACATAAATCACTGATAATTGTAGAATATTTTGAAATTATTTTGTGCTTGATTTTAAAGTTAATGATCAGAAAATATATAATCGTGGGACTATGACAAAAATAACGACAGAGAGCGCCATAGAGCGAGCAATCTTCTAAACGGGGTTTTATTATTGTTATGATTATTACTAAGTGCATGTTCGCTTATAGTTTTTTAAATCCGTGTGGGCAGTGCTTCATACTTGGCCGAACTGACCCGGAAGAAGGGTTAGGATAAGGTTAATAAGTTCTGGACGGTTTCTCAGGACTCTTCATTCAAAAGCCGCCTCTGCCTGTCCCAAAGCCGGACGGACTGCGGTTTATTTTTTTGATTTTGGCTAAAAACAACATAATCATGATCAACAGACTACTGGGAATGCATTGACAATAGATAAAAAGAGGATCGGAGTGGGACTTTAATCAAAGCATTGTTCAAGGAAAACTGCCTTATCCATGTGCAAATATTTGAATCTCATCTTGGTCTAGCTGGCAGATTGTGATCCAAACCTAAGTAATAGTTTCCCTAATCGCTTCCCTTGGGAACATGGCATTACTATTTCTTTCTTTGCACAGATATCTTACATTTAAATGTTTTGTTATTCACATCACATCTGTTAGATGGTCTGATTTGGTATTTTACACACCACCAAAGTTTTATAGTGCTTCTCTTTTCTACACATGGGTTCAATCATCCCTTTTACTTGATGGAAGCTACATCTGCAGCTTTTTGATCTCAACACTCGTGGCCCTCTGGCCCATGATTAAAGAAGTCAGTGATGGGGAAATGCAGTGATATATGTTTTAGGATGCTTTTGTTTATCGCAGCAAAAAAGTAGTTACCTAGAATTTGGCGAATAACTATGCGTCTTAGTCATCCACATAAGACAATAAAATCACTTTTCTCATGAAAAGCAATACATTTGTTTATCAGCACCTTGTGGTTTCTCTAAGCACTTCAGTTGACATGGTTTGCTAATATCTTTGCTCTCTCTGCACCTGATTCCAGAGTTGTCTGTGCTTACCTGGATTTCTGACCTGTTTTTCTGTCCCGACCAATGAATTTCTGCTGCTGCTCTGATCTGCCCTGGGCTGTATTTCTACAATCCGGCTGATGTCAAGACCGAACTGTCTATCTGTTATCAACTCCTGAGCTTTTATTCCATGGGTTGAACAAAAAGATTGCATAAAAATGTGAAAAACTAAAGCATTTTTTAAACACAATCCCTTCATTTCATGGGCTTGTAAGTAATTGGACAATTGACTTTCATGCTATTACATGGGCAGGTGAGGGCAATTCCCTTGTTATGTCATTATGAGTGAAGCAGATAAAAGGCCTGGAGTTGAACCTCCAGGAGGTAGGTGTATCAAAATCCAAGTCTACCATCAAAAGAAATTAGAAAGAATGTGTATCTGTCCAAATATTTATGGTCCTGACTGTATTTCATTTGGTTATCCTACTGAGCAGAATCTGTGTTTCCTGGTGTTCTGCCATACTTCCCACAATGGTGCCCACTGTAAGTTGTATGTTGAGTAGCTACATTGTGAACTTGAAAGACTCTATGCTAAATAAATAAATGTTTTGTATTATTATCATAATGTGTAGTGCAAATATCTATTGTGTATGTAACTACACTATCACTCATGACACATGGAAAGCACTTGATCAATTTGTCCAGCCAAACCAACAGTGTCAGGGTAACCCCTTGTGCTTTCCTAAGCACTTTAACATTGGGAGTTGGGTCATCTAGACCCACTAGACAGTGCTCTGAACCTTTTTTGATTTGTGATCTTCACTGGTGTCCATGGATTACATGAAATCTTTCCACCTTTATCCACCTTTGTCATGGTAGGGAGAACACGTCAATGTAAGGGTGGGTCATCTAAGATAGCACAAGGGTTAATAGTGTACTCTACGTTGTGCAGTGCACATTTTTGCTTCTGTAAAGAAAGCCATTAGCTGAGAATATTTAATCCCTTTGACAGGTTAAACTGAACACCTATAGCTGTACAAACTGTTAAATAAGGTCTGAATTCTAAATGAGTTATGTAGCAGTCTAAAAACATGAGGGAATGAAATTTTGTGTTATATCGCATTATCATCAGTTAATTGGGGTCTCTAAATTGTTCCTAAGTGTAATTGTGAGTGTGTGCGGTTGTGAATCTCTGTGTGATCCCAAAACTGGCTTGGATAGCTCCAGTAACCCCATGATACTTGGAAAAATGGATGGATAATATTAACAATTCAGAGTTTAAGCCATTAATGACAAGTTTACATCCACAGGAATAATTTACTACAGGCTGAATTTGAGTAATTCTCAAATTTATTGATAATATTGCACTTCAAAATACAAAGAAAGTTTACAAACATCTATTAATACAAAATTCGTTTGAGCAGTGAATAAAATTATAGGCATAAGTGATGCAGAATGCAGGAACACTGTTCAGATAACATTTTGTTTTGCAATAATAAGGTTATATCTTACAATAAATAATTATCATTATAGAGGTTTTCTAAGTGAAATCAATGCTTTCCTTGGAAAAGGTTTTGGCCTCTTACATCTGAAGTAGGCACGGGAAGACTTTTGACTGATTGTAGTTGTGCCGTAGGACTATAATAACAAAAATGCTTGGTTTAAAACCTACCCCACCTCTGACCGGCATGGCCCTCTGTCTTTCTCAAGTGCATCTTCCTTTGTAAGGTTTTCTGAGTCTACAGAAAAGTTTGGGCCGTTTCAGAAAAACAAAAACTTCCCTTTAATTTCTTTATGATGCTAAATGAACAAGTTTGTTAGAAAACAATAGTCAATTCAGACAAATTCAACAAAGTATTTACAGTGAAGTACAGTACATTGAAAGAAAGTAAATACCACAAAAGTCATATAAAATCCATTGTCATTTCCCAATATTATGTATTCATTTAGGAAATTACAACAAAACTATTTTAGCCTGTTGTACATTTACAAAAAGACAAAATGATACCTGCCTTTTAGAAAGAAAGGAATACATCTTAATACACAATTGTTCAAGTCTCCATTTGCTTCACGATTACAGTCAATCATACAATGATTTTGTTGAATGGTGTCTACCACAGTCTTTTTATTGTCTTCAGGGAATGAATGCTTTTGATCAGACAACCTTTACCCTGAAGTTTCTTTAAATTTGCCAATTTTTCACCATTTGCCTCAAAATTAAAACAAAATAACATAAATCCCTCTGAAACTGCTGTCAATATAAGTTTAGATGGAACGATCTTAGAAAACCCTCCTTCTATGGTACTACTTATTGGTACTGCTGTTCTCGCACAGGCACTGTTCTCCTGGCTCCAGAGCTCATTCTGCGACTCTGAGTCCTACCACGCTGCTCTGAGGGAAAGACCACCTGGGTAGCTGACCTTTGCCTTTGCTCACCCTGAAAGTCTCTCATGTCTCTTGCCATTTGAGACAAAGTCTGACCTGGGTTGGTTTGCAGACGTTGAAAGAGACTTTGCCTGTTAATTTTCCTCTCTGGACAGCTGAAGGTCAGTGCTACTCCAGAGTCGGACTTCATCTCTCTGGAGAAACCATCTGAGGTACCATCAAAGCAGCGTCCAATAGCAATCTCTTTGGCCACCCTTGGGTTCTGGTCGGTGACAGTGTAGATGCCATAGTTATGTCCCAAAGGATCCACAGGTGCCATCATGGTAAAAGAATGAGACCCATTACTCTGAGTGAACGGTGGATGTTTAATTAGGTATTCCTGTAGGAGGTTGTTGATATTAATCCTGCGACAGTTACCCTGTGGAAGCACTGATATAAGGGATCTGTCTACCTCTGACTGATCATATAACATGCCACTACATTTAAACTCAACACAAGCAGCCGAGGTGTTCGCCTCTCTCATGTCACGAGTACTGCGAATGTCTCTAATGCCATAAAGTTTGTCCTTTGTTTCTGGGTGTGTTCCTCCATGGTTCCTTGACCTGACCATAACTTCCTTCTGCCCATGAATTCTGACTTTAATAAAGCATGCTCTAAACTCCTGGGGGTTAGGCCACCAGGAGAGATAGTCTCCTGTCCATGACGTCAAGTCATTTTCCTCAAAGGGAACAACATTGTATTCATACTTGTCTTTTTCCACTCTAAAAAATCTAAAATGATTTGCATCTATAGGGGCATTTTCACAAGCTATCATACTCTGATATGGATAAATTGGTCCATTGGTCTCATCAAGGTTGTTTTGGTTTGGCTTTGCCAGATTGATTTTAAAGGCTGTTTTCTTTAGGGCAGAGTCTGTGTGATCTGAACGCTGGTAGTCTAATTTATCCAGAAAAGGCTTAGATACTCCAATAATGTTTGGATTCATCTTTGGTGTGGATGGAGCAGCCTCAAGCTCCTCTCCATTTAGCATTGCTGTAACATAAGCTGTGTAAGCATCGGGCCTCATAGCATCACAGAAAGCTGGCAAACAGGCTCCATTGGGCCCAGTTATAACACTGTCGAAGCGTCCCCATGCCCTAGGGTTGGATGAATAGCCAGGTTTGGGTTCAAGGTTTATCAAAGTGATCACAACACCTTCCAACTGTTCAGTAGGTAGGAATTTGTCACTCATGTAGGCACGAACCTTCACATAACACCGCCTGCTTTCAGGCACATCTAAATTGAAGAGTCTGCGCTCTCTTATCTCCATGTTTCCTATAAGGAAAGTGCGCTCCTCACGCTTGCTCCGTCCATGACCATCTGCAGTTGTTGTGCTGTAAGAGAATTTACTTTCCTCCTCCCAGACCCCCGTGTCTGGGTTTAAAGACCACAGTTTCATTTGAGGAATGTGCTCTTGCATTTTGACATGCTGTGTGTCAAGGAGGACTTGAACAGCTCCTGCTCCAAGAACTTTGTTGCTGGAGTTATCTCTGAAATCCACTGAAAACATGCCATAAGTCCTCAAAGGAAGCATGTCACCTTCATCGTCTACAAAGTTGAGATCCCCAGGGGTTGCAGCGGCTGTTGTAATGTTTCTTGGGTCAATGAATGTAACGCTAGCTTTCACAGTTCCCTCATACACCTCTCCAGTGTCTTTATGAAAGGAATTGGGAGGAATTACTAACTGTCCTATTGGATCTTCCCCTTTAATTTCTCCTAGATCAATGACATTTGTCTCTCTGGAATTAATATCAATTGGTTTTTGTTTTCTCATGACTTTTACATCATGATAGATGGATCCACTTTTTTTGTCAAAGATGAACACCTTTGGCGTGTTAAGAAACGTTTCAGTGGGATCAACAAAATTTACCACTAACCTTTGTGTGTCTTGAGCGATTTTCAAAGTAAACCCTCCTTGGTATCCAGTAGTACCCACTCTTTCTTTGCCAATGTAGATGTGCCCAAATCGCAGAGGCTCATTATTGTCAGCTGTCACCACTCTTCCACGAACAATTACTGTTGGCTGCATACATTTCTGACAGATGCATTTTGTCACCGCCCGGATAGGAAGACTGTAACTACCACAGTCAATGACCCGACTCTCCATACTCTGAACCCCACAGCAAAATCCAGCTCCATCTTTGCAGCGCATGTCAAACTCCAGGGATCCAGCACATTTGTTGTGTGGGCAGCGGCCAGCATTGTAGTACTTTGATTGTGTTCCAGGTTGGACACAGTCCAATGGTAGCCTAATGAGATGTGCTTCAGGAGTGGAGTCGCATGCTGGTGTTCCTTTAGCTGTGAATCAAATGAAACATTAAATTATGCTGTTTAAATTACAATTTGTCTAGTCATAAAATAGAATTGGATGTACACAAACCACAAGAGATTGGTCCTTTTTGGTGATTAAACACCTATATTACTTTTAGAAATGGACATTCTTAAAACGTTAATATTGTTCTTGTTTTAACTGATATATTCTTTAGATCAGACAGAATTCAATTTCATTTTAGAGGTCTTTTAGTAGATGTAAAATGAGTCAAGGCCCGTACACACCGGGACGAATATTCGCCAGGCGTTATTCGCCAGCGTTTTTCGCCACGTTTTTTGTGTTCACACCCAGGCGATTTTCGCTGACGATGAGTGGAGTGAACATGCAATTTCATTCCCTGACATTAGATGGCGCTTAATGTAAACAGAAATACTCCTGTACACAAGGTGGCGCTGCGCAACTTTACGCTTCTTAAAGTCGCTTTTCACTCAGAAGAAGAGAGCAAGTATTTACCCGCTTGTCAGAATCAAACAAAGAAAACATGAATATTTCAAGCACCAGTAGCTCCAACTGGTGCTTGGTTCGGGGATGTTTTAGAATGTCCGTCATTATTGCTTCGCGGCAGTGTAGACGCTACTTGGCGTCTATCTTCTTCGCTGGTATGTGTGCTCAGAAAGGCAGTTTTGTGTTTGAGCGCCCCCAAGTTGTGTTTTACTGTAACTTCAGAAGCTCCAGACACGTGAGCAAAAGCGCCATTCTCATTGGTCGAGTAGATTTCGACGCGACGCGTCGAAAAAAAAAAACGAACCCGAGGCGTTTTTTTTTTTTTTGACGCTTTAACGCGTGGCGTTTTTTCGCGTCGGTGTGCACACTCTCGTTGGTGCCCTTTGTTTAGTCACGAGGCGTTAAACGTCGGCGAAAATCGCCGGCGAAATTCGTCCCGGTGTGAACAGGCCTTCAGGTTGAGTTTTAGGAATTCAGTCTTTAAACATAGATTTTATGATATCCCACTAATAATCAATAAAATGACATACAGACACATTCATTCGAAATGCTTTCTTTAAAGGTCCTGTAAGTTGCCACGCTGGTTGCCGAGGTACAGTGCCTTGGAAGGGCAAAACACTTTAAACCTAATGAACGCAATATTACATTTACCCCAAGCAAACAGATACTGAACAAAACACATTCAATTTACATTTCTATATAAAATTACATTTTACAAAATGATGCTAAATTTATCAAAAAAAATTACATTTCACAAAAAACAATTTACAAGAGGGAAAACATCTACAAATTTGGAAATAAATTAAAGGGTCTATATCATGTGTTTCTTAAGCCTTTTAGAGTAAACTATATCCATACACATGTATATGATCATATAAACCTTTGACACGCTAAAGAACAAAGTTTTTATGAAATAGTAGTTCTTTTCTGTGAACTCACAAGAAGCGAAAGGCGGGGTCATTCACTTGTTGTGGGTCCCGCCCATTTCATGACCTGTCAATGGCATCATGGCGTTTCATTTCTGTTTGAAGCCGCGAAGGGGGGTCTAAGGGCAGGGATGCCAGTATGGCTTAGTCAGTTTGTTAGTTCATTTTAGTATTTTCCTATTGAACTCTTTGTATTCATGATCCTTTTGAGTTCATGCTTACTTCAAAGCCCATCGAGACGACTGTTGTTGTGATTTTGGGCTATACAAATAAAACTGAACTGAATTGAATTGAAGCATCATCAATCTCCATATCAAAAATCCTCCTCGCTTTCATGGGGATCATTTTCCTGGAGACATGCGCACCTTTCTGTCTTTGCTCAAAAATCCATGTTCAAACCAGTTCTTGTCGCTCGCTTTCTTTGCACCTTCGCCAGGAAATCGTTTGCTGCCGTCTTCTCAATATCACCCATCTGCCTGCGCCATCCTGGGAAACGTTTAAGTTTGACCCCAAAATGACGTTCAGTTACCTCACCAGAATGTTCTTTGGCGTATGCCACTGCACAAAGTTTAAATGCTACATTAAAAGAGCGTTTTTGGCCATCGCTGCACTGGCTTCCAACAATTGGAACACAATTACCACAGACGCCCGTAGTCTGCACGACTGTGTACATCCCGGGGGGGGGGGGGGGGGGGGGGGGGGGGGGTCTTAAAGGAGCAGGAAAGTGTTTAGCTGATCAGCGCTAGCCCCGTGGAGAAAGTGGGTGTATCTATTAGCCTGTGCTGGCAGTGCAGACTCTTCCTGGAAGGGGCTGTTCTCACTTTTAGGTATGAATATGAGAACCCACTAGTTTTGGTGGATTGGGAGGGGCTGGTGCTCAGACCACGGGTTTTTAGAGGAATACTCAGAAATGTGTGAAAGGATGATAAAACCACTTTAAGGTTTTTCATCGTAAAAAATGAACATTATAATACACTTAAAAGCTCAAAAGGTTGATTTTGCACGATACAGGCCCTTTAACCACTTTTGTCTCGCTTTCAGCAAGGGTCTTGGTGACCGGGCACTCCCCCTCTTTTTACATTCCATCATCCACCACTGTAGAGAACAGACACTCACCTGAGCACAGGTGTCAGCTCATATTGCACTAATAGCATGACAGAAGTATGTTTTACGTGTGTGTTTGTATGTGTGTGTGAGCTGTATTGTGTACATGTTGACATGTTTGTATGTAAAGATTTTTGGAACCAACAGGTATGTTTGGAACATTTGAGTGTGTGTGTGGACAGGCCTCCCCCTTTTAGATTTTTTATACATCTACACTTGAAAGTAGTGATGACAAACCTCCAGCATCTTATTGCTTTGTGATTCAACCCTCTCCTACTTCTTATTCATCCTCCAACGCCCTAAACCCCTTTTCTCCCCTTCCTTTTGTTCCCTTATCGCCCCTCTCTAAAATCCCATTCTCTTCTCTTTTTTTCCATCCGGTCCAAGAAGAAATGTATACAAACATAATGAATATAAATTTATATAATAATGTAATATAAATAAAGTTTAGCCTCAAATACAAAAGGGGTTTATTCAAATATGCACCTTGTGTGTCATAAGATAACCTCATGTTGTAACAGTAAAATCTGTCTAACACAAGAGCCTTCAGGTCTCATCTGTTTGCTCAGCTGCTGCACAGGCAGGACAAGTTAAAAAAAAAAAAGTTTTTATTTTTTTAAGGATAAGAGATTTCCCAATTTCTGGAAAATACACACCTAACTTCTGTTTGGTTTTGTAACTTTATAAATTGTAAAGGTAGACAGAAACTAAACAAGTCCTTTTAAGTTTTGATTGAGTCTGTAATGTATTGCTGTTTTTGTGTAGGGCGGCAGTGGCTCAGGCAGTTGAGAAGGTCGGCCAATGATCGAACGATCGGCGGTTTGATCCCCACTGCCTCCAGCCAACTGGGCTCCAACTGTGTGAATGTATATGAACGTCCCGGTGATGGTCAGAGGGGCTGTGGGCACGAACTGGAGTTGGAGGATGCGACAGAGGAGTAGACCTCTGTCAGTCTGCACCAGGACAGCTGTGGCTACAACAGTAGCTACCATCACCAAGAATGAATAAAGAGTGAATGAATAATGGACACATTGTAAGCGGTTTGAGCATCTGGACAAGTGCAGATAAATCCAATCCACTATAGTAAATTAGAGACTTATTGCTCACTTTTATTTGCTTTTAGCTAGTTCCTATTCAGTTAAAAAAATGATTTTCTTTTTACCTTTAAATTTATTTCAGAGTTTGTTGTAAGGTTTTCCCCCTGAATTTGTTTTGTGAAGTAAAATGTTAATTTGTTTTGGTTAAATGGACAATAGTTCCTTAAAATTTAAATGTGTTTTGCAATTCCCAGCCACTGCACTGAACTGACATTTGAAGAGGCATTCATTACTTACTACACAGCTGGAAACTGGAACAACTAAAGGAATGGTCTAATGGTTTAATATGTACAGTAATACCTTAAATTGATGCAATTGTTCACATACCAATTACAGAGAGGATGGCTACAGAGGACTTGATGCTGCCTGCAGGATTGCTGGTTTTGCAGTAATACTCCCCTGAATGCTCAAACTTTAGATCCTGCAGCATAAGGTCCTCTTCATATTTGTAAATCTTTCTGTCAAGTAGTGTCCCATTGTGGTACCTAGATGTATATTTGAAAAAAAATTATTCTTTTTGAAAACATAACAATTTTCCTTATGTTTGTTTCAGGTTTGCTTTGACCAATGCTGTGATAACCGTCAGATTTTTCTCACCAGTAATACTTGCTGGGCGCCGGTGATCCTGTTGCTGAGCAGCACAACAGCACCCGTCCTCCTTCATAACGCACTTTGTCCTCTGGGTGCTTCACAACGTAAGGCTTTTCTGTCCAAAAAGAAAATGCAAATATCCTGATGATTATTGTTCTGAATTTGTAATGAGCTTTGGTGATTGATGGTTCAAAAAATTAATTTTCAGCCGCACAAAATTTTGTTTTCTATTTTGATCCCTGAATATGAATTTTAGATGAGATTCTTTTTTGAAATAATAATCCAAAATTAAGAATGTCTGCTTGTCTGCACTTACCAGCTGATCTGAGGACAGCCTTTAACCTGGACAATCCAGTAGTGTTACTAGAGGTAGAGACTATGGTTGGGACATACTTCTCCTTCTTGATGATGATTGAAGAAGAGGTGGAGGAGCAGACTCCTGCGAGCACAAACTGCCCTTTAGCATTGGTTTGAGCATGGAGGGCTTTAGAATGGCTAGCCAGAGACACTCTGGCTCCCTCCACAGGGACTCCTGTCACACTATGGACGTCTCCATGCAACACGTGGTCCTCGCACACACAGAGGCTGCAGTCCTCACTAGGATGGCCTTCCTCGCACACAAGCTGGCATTTGGCTGTTGTGAAACAATACAATGGCTGATGACGGACACCATCATACAAACACGGCAACACATTTGAGGGGTTCTGTGGTTTTCAATACCAGGGCAGGGTGTCTTTCCACACTTCTGTATATCAACAGAACGACCTGCACACTGAACAGAGACTGAGGTTCTTACACAGGTCCGTCTTCTGGTTCTTTGACCTCCACCGCAGGTAACTGAGCACATCCCCCAGTGACCCCATGGACTCCATTTGGCTGAATCACACACAATTACACAAGATGGTGAGAGAATTGGGAATAATTTCTTTCAGATCATCTTTTAGCATCAGTTGTGGTGGTTCGACTTTCATGTCAAGGTGTGTGCATCAGGGTCATTTGTTGAATTCAGACAAAATGTTGGAATACGCTGCGGCTGTATCAGAATCCCTTTACTACTCACTACTTAGTGCAACATATAAGGTGTTTGCCATTTTGTACTGTTGTCTGAATCCACAATTCTATCCGGTGCCCTGAAAATGTCCCGGAAGTCTCTGCAAAAAACCATCAGCGTGCATTGATATTCACTAGGTGAATAGATACCACAATGCATTGCATTTGAACTATTTTTCATGTGAAAACAACGCATTGTATTTATTCTTTAATTTTTTTTAAAACCATCCAATTTTTCTTCTTTAGAACCCAGTATAGTTTCATAAATAGTCTTTGTCTAAATGTTCCTATTTATTAGGTTTTACTTTGTGAAATCGGTGATGTCATATTTGATGTTAAAAAAATAAATTAAAAAAGTAGTCAACATGCTGTCTGAATTGCTTATAAAATCCAGGTCACTAGATAGTCCCGCGACCTGTCCAGGGTGTACCCCACCCATGACCCTGAAAGGCAAGTTAAGAAAATGGATGGATGATTGGATGGATGGATGGATGGATGGATGGATGGATGGATGGATGGATGGATGGATGGATGGATGGATGGATGGATGGATGGATGGATGGATGATTGGATGGATGGATGGATGGATGGATGGATGGATGGATGGATGGATGGATGGATGGATGGATGGATGGATGGATGGATGGATGGATGATTGGATGGATGGATGGATGGATGGATGTATGCATGCATGCATGGATGGATGGATGGATGGATGATTGGATGGATGGATGGATGGATGGATGGATGGATGATTGGATGGATGGATGGATGTATGCATGCATGCATGGATGGATGGATGGATGCATGTATGCATGCATGCATGGATGGATGGATAGTCCCGCACCATCGTTTTTTTTTTTTTTTGTAGTTATGTAGTAAGGAGGAAATTAGGACACAGCCTCCGTTTTTGAAGTTCAAAATCCATTGTAGTCTGAGAAGAAAACATTTGGCTCTGTTTTAATGCAATATGGTCAAGTGTTTCACACATGACCTGTTGTGTTAAACTGTTTTAATATCTGAGGCAGGTTTTTAATAAAGGTATTATTGGAAAAATGGGGGGGGAAACTGTTGGCAAAGGGGAAAAGTCAGCATTAGTGAACAGGTTCTTTCTTCTCAGTTCAGCTTTAAAACATGGTTCCACTTTTGTTACAGCTGCTGATAGATGCTGCAGTCCTCACCTGTGCATTGTGGGGTTGAACACTCCCTTCTCTCTGAGTGGTGTCCCTGACATGCTGGAACAAACAAGAGAGGCATGGGCTGAGAACTCAAACATTTCCTCTGGCGCACCTGGATTCCCACATCACTACAAACTGTGGCTGAGCAGGGACCCCATTCACTCCATTCAGTCCAGTAACTCTGCACTGTAAAAGAAAAAAAGCTCTTTTAACCATGAGAGACCAAACGATTTCACATTCTAAGCAAACTAGAATGGAATATTTATCAAGCGTTACTATTGTCAACAGGACTACCTGGGGGACACTGAAAGCGGACATGGTAGTTCGAACAGATGTTGCCTTTTGGTTGTTCTTTGTTGATGCACCAAAAGCCCTTCTCCAAACTAGAGTGCACCACTTCACCAGTGTCTGCGGCTGTCAGCCAGTCAGAGGTTCGAGCCTCTATGGCTGTAGGCCGTGAACAGACTCGCTCTCTGTAGTAGAAACGAATTGCTTCCAATCGCTCATAGTCTCCATTTCCACCGGGATGGTCGATGTTGAACCAAGATGTCCACTCGGTCACGCCTGGAAGGGAACATTCAACAAAGTAAGGAAAGCGTCAAAGAAAACATATATAATGATGGTATGGGCAACTGGCCTTCATAAAAGCCCAAGCATCTAACCAATTTCGGCTTTTGCAGCATGAGCAATGCATCTTCATAGGGACAGCTTCAGCGGGAAAGGCCACTAGAGACTGACTTTATATGCACCAGAGTATTGAGGCAGATTTTCCTCTTTTTTGTCTTTGGCATAGAATGAAACATAAAAGTCTATATTAAAAAAGTTTAATCATAATAAAAACCAACCTTTTCCAGATTTTAGGATATTTACAATTGCAACCTTTTTCCTTATTTTCCTCTTAAGTCTCTAAAATGTCACCATGGAGAGACTAAAATTGATGGGAAAACCAGTGGAAGCCAAGGTTTTAGGCCTGTGGTTGCTTCAAATATGGAACCAGTGTTGTTTACACAACTATTCCTAAACTGACTTTAAAACGTGAAGAAACTACAAAAAGTGATGGTACTCAGGTAAATCCAGTATTTAAACACTGTGCAGTTTCCCCAATACACTAAAAAAGGTTTGTGAATACATATAACATTGAATTTATAGATTATGTGTAGTTATGTGGTGTAAAAAGATTTCATAAGGTTCAGAGAATTTCCACCCTAAAAATGATAGTAGCATTTAATATAAAAGTCTTTTAAAACAACCCTTTAATGATGATGACAGCACTGACAAACAGAAGTAACAGAGCTCTTTACTGCATGTATTAATCAGTATAGTACAGAAATATTAACCTCTTTATCCAGGTAAAACCATTTAAAGACCCTCTCCCATAAAAATTGTGTTTTCTGTGTTTTTAACATGTTCTTGTAGCATTTTTCTGATGTAAATACAAATTAGCTCAAAATTGCATTTCTGAGTATTTTTTTTATTGAAATGTTGAGAATCAGGAGAGTATGAAAAATGCTGCTTGGAAAAATGCTTATTTTGGACGAAGAAACTACCCTGGGAGGAGCCAAAGTCTTCCTACTCTGCTCTATTCTGATCACCCACCTGCAGACAAATAGATCCATGAACGTCTTTGTTTTCCTCGTCTGAGCTGGAATCTGGATCTAAACTGTACGGTTGGATGGTTCCACTGTTGATTACCATTTTTGTCACACCACTAATGTTAGGGTGTGAGGGCTGTAGGCTAATGGGAGAGATTGTAAACAGAAAATGTAGTTATGGGTGATGGGAAGGGGGCCTGGTTGCACTGCCCCAACAGTCGCTCCCACAACTCAGAGGTGAATTTCTCAAAAACTCCTGCCGCTCTGCCGAAACTATGTCCCAGACAAACTACAATAGTATTTTTTTTTGGCTTAAAATGGCATTATAGTAACTAAAGGACGACTGAAAACACATTCACAATCGTTAAAAGATGATCGGAGTTGGATTTAAATGACAATAAAATAGGAGGCCAGTTGTTACAATTCATGGTTGATCCTGGATTATATTTAAAAGGAAAGATCTAACTGCCCATTTTTTTGTTGGAGTAGGAGAAGAACCATAGATTAAACTTTACCAAACTGGCTGCCCTTACATCACAGAGGCCTGCGGTTATTGATGGCAAAACAAAAATCAGTCTGATCAAAACAATAATAGTCAATGTTAGCGGAGCTGGTTAGGGCGATACTTCGAACAAATCATGCATTTTGTGGCACAAAGCACCAAATTTGGTGTGAAAGTATCTTAGTCGGAAACCTCTGTCAGAGAGGTTAGTCATAAAAAAAAGCCAAAATGTAAAGATGGCAGTCATCGTGTGATTAATAAAGTATCATTCAATTCTATTGTTATAAACATAAACAATGTCTATTTGCCCCCATCTCAACAATGTGGGCTGTTCATGCACAAAATGCACTTTTTAAACTTGAGGGGTTCCTACAGAATACTAGTATTTGTATTGTTATTTATATATTTCATAATCTTGTTTTTTTTTTTTGGCTATGTGCCTATGGTACATCCATGCCATACAAGTTTGTACCACAAAATGCACGATTGTTTTAATAAGCAGATCTTCTCCTGTCTGTTTCTTTTATATTAAACGAAAAAAATAGTTTTCTTTTGTTTTTGACAACCCGATTTTTGGGAAGCACGAAAGCATGAGTGTGTGAATAATGTGAGAGCTGTGGACGCACACGCATTCCTCCTTCATCGTGAGCCTGAACATGGAAATGTTTCTAGGGAAAAAACATTCTTTATGAGTTTGGCCCTCAAAGGACATAATGTGCTGGATTTGAAAAGACTCAACAGAAAGAACAATTTTGTAAATTTGTTTTTACATTCTTCAGAGCTACTGTAACATTGGGTATAGATTCTAGAGAAAGGCCATTTATTTGTTAACATTTATGCTACATTTTTGTTTTTTATATTATTGGTTTTTATATAATTCTATTTTCGCTTATGTTTACTTGCTACGGTAACAAACAAATTTCCAACATGTGGGATCAATAAAGAACTTCTGATTCTGAACTGACCAATCCCAAATCCCGTTCTCATAAAGCCTTTTTTCAGCATGTGTGTTTCCAGCTACCATCTTACTACTATATTTTGGCATGTGAGGCATCCAGACTCAGTACCTGTCCTCTGTGTGTCGCTGAACCGGTTGGAGGCCGTTCTTTTGCTTCGGTCTGAAATGTTCCTGGTCCTCAAGGAACCTGCACAGGTTTGGAAGAAAACAAAGAAAAAAATTAATATTTTATTTTTCTGCAAAAATTGCAGAAAAAGTTCTTTCTTATCTGACAGGAATATCATTTAAACTTATTACGGGGTTACGTATTGTGGTGCAAAATTACCGTCTTTTTGCCCTCTATTTAGTGTGTTTTTCTTGCTTTTGATGTGTAATTTTCATTTAAGATCATTTTCACTTGAAGCTCGTTTTGTTCCACCATGACGCTGAGAAACTAACAGAAAGACAAAGACTCCTGAAACTGAAGCTCAACAAAGCTTACATGGATGTGGTCATCTGTTACTCCCAACAGTGGAATCATGTCATCAATAAAAGAACATAAAATAAAACAGTAATGTGAAACAGATGTTTAGCACAAACATGGCAATGTTAGTATGATATAATCATCCTTGAGTCACAGTCAAATGCTTTCTGATCTACTGCCTTTTAAGATGGGAGCAATTTTTGCTTTTTGTGAAAGAATTGATCTAAAACGTGACATTTTATCTTTTGTCCTCTTCCTTTAAAGTATGAGGGTGGAAAAGTCCCATTTAATGTCAGCTAGAGTTCTTTTCATTTAAGAACAGCTGTGGGGTTTTTTCCTGGCATTTTTACTTTGAGGTAAAATCAGTCGTGGAGAAATTATAAACCTTATTGATGCCAACCAAAAGTAATTCCTACAAGATTTTTGTGTTTGTGTCTGCAATATGTGGAAACACTGCAGACTTTATTAGCTGAGAATCCAAAAAGCAGGAGCGGTACTGATCCCAGTCTGTGCAGGTTTTATGGTTCCCGTCAAGTCTTTACTGTCATGCCAAGTCTTTCCTTTCAACCTTTACATTTTTATTTACATTTCCTGATAGATTTAGCAAAATATCACTGTTGATTTTAATGTTTTTGGCTTTTAGAAAATCCTTGCAAGGTTTTTGAGTTAGCCGCTGTGTCTGAGACAGTGGGTTGACTTGAGAACCACATTCAAATGCTTTCTTCTAATCTGTTCAGCAGATGTACGTCTGTCTGTGGATTCAGTTTCCCAGGTCAAATATTCAAATAGTTTCCCCATTATTCTTCTACTGGATAATACATTTTAGTCTTTTTTTGCATCCCAGAAGCAGTTATAGAAGTGTTCCATGCTCTGTCTTCGCTGACTTTAATGTTCACAGTTATGCAAGTGTTTTTTTTTCTAAAAGGTGCTGCAGGTTAGTGTTTGCTAGACTGTCTGAAAGAGAGGAGCGTTCATTCCTGCTCTAAAATGCAACCATTCCTTTCTTGCTTTTGCTCCTCCGTAAACGGAGCTCATTACCTCCCTCCCTCACACCAGAAGAAGAGAACAGCAGAGCTCCTGATTTTAATTTCAATGTGTTTCAAAATAAAAAAAAAGCCAATAGCAAACAAGCACTTGAGTTTTATTAGACGGATGATGGAATATAAAACTAAAGAGAAAATCCAGATTAGCAAAAACGGAAAAGAAAAAACTGCTTAGAAGTAGTTTCTCCAGGATGGGATTAACAAAGTGAATGCTGTCTTTACAGAAATCAATTGGAGAAATGACTGCTCATGCAGGTGTGAGCCAGCACAGGTCAAAGGTTTTGAAAATCAGTACATGTTACCGGCTGAGTGGCCGTCACGGCTCCATGTTGTAGCACGTGACTGAAGAGTTCTGCTGTTGTTTAAAGCCAACAGAGTCAGGCTGTAAGGCCAATGGTTTCCTCTTGTTCCTTTCCTTAAATTCTACTCTGAAGCATAAATCCTAAAGTGTAAAGGCTGTTTGTTACTTTTTGATGTTTGTTTTCAAATTATTATCATCATCATAGAGATATTCCAGAAAAAGATTGCTCCTAAACCAAAATACACCCCATCTATGGTGGGCCAGTTCCATTATGTATTCATGTGTTCAATTTTAATATAACCCTATAAATGATCATTCATAAATCCAAAATTACAAACTTGATTCATATAGAAAGACAAAACAAGCTTCCAGATTACTTATCATAGTTCCGTATGTTGGCTTTCTCATCACCATGACGTCTGACAGCTTCTACATCCAACATCTGACTTCTATTTGGCTTTGTGTTCAGCCTTTCACACCACATCTGCTCATTCACAAGACAATACTTTATAAAGCATGACTGCACAGAAACTGTTCTTTCTTATTTTTTTCCACTTTCATGCATCACTTATTTATGCTAATCAACAGAGGAAAAAGAAACAAAACATAAACCCCTGAGCTCCGTCTCATGAAAGCCAAAGGTCGCCAGCCAGAGCGACTCTATAAAAGAACTGGCTTAACCGTTCATAAAGAAACCTAACTATCACATCTCACTCAGTAGAAGGACCTGTTTTCTACCACAAAAATAGACTACTTCTCTGAACTCATCTCCACAAACAAAGGCAACTCCAAAAAGGCAGAGGCAACTCCAGGCTTATTACCGCCATTATTCATTCCTCACAATCAACTGCTACCGTCCCATCACTTTTTAAAAGGGCAGCTTTTACCAACCCTTCAAAAGCCGGTTCAAATCCCAGTACAATTTTTCAGTTTTTCAGTACAATTTCGAACCTTCCCTTCATCTCCAAAATTCTAGAGAAAATTGTCACCTCCCAACTTTATGACCACTTAAAACATAACAATCTTCTGGAACCTTTTCAGGCCAGTTTGCGCCCCTCAAACAGCACTGAAACTGCTCTCCTCAAGTTCACCAATGACCTCAGTGCAGCGGATTCTGGCCTCCTCACATCCTCATCCTCCTTGATCTGAGTGATCTTTGATACCATTTCTCACTCCATCCTCCTACAAAGGCTCTCCTCCCTCTGCATCACCTCCTACCCCCTCCATTGGTTCCACTCCTGCCTCTCAGGCCACACCCAAATCATTCAACTTAAATATTTAAATCTCAACCTTCCTCTGTCTCTTATGGTGTCCCACAAGGTTCTGTCTTTGGTCCTCTTCTTTTCATTACTTTTTCACTGTTTTGCCGATGACACCCAGCTCTATGTATCAAGCAGACCTGCCTCCTCTCTTCCACCCTCCTCCCTCCACTTCTGTCTATCTGAAATCAAAAACGGGTTCACCTTAAACCTTCTCAAACTCAATAGTGATAAAACCGAGCTAAATAAAGCTTGTGTTCCTTCTATCTGAGTTTTGTGCATTCTGGGGTTGAGCTACATCCTTCCAAAAACCTGACATCCTTTGATATCTGCATCACTCAGCCGAACTTTCTTCTGCTCCTCGGTCTCTGTCTTTTTGGGTTCTGTCCTAAATCATTACAATGACTTAAAAAAGGAAATCCTCTGTGTTTAAACCGTTTCATGGTTTTACATGGTTTCACTTCCTTTCCTAATTTGTTTCGTAATGTAATCTCTATTATTGGAATTAGAATGAGCCTTCATTGTAATTGAGGGGAAAGGGGGGAATAACATGGAATGAAAGGAGACAATGATGGCCAAAAGAGCCCCCATAGACAATGTCATAAAGCTGGAATCATCTCAGACTGGTTTCCTGAACATGACGATGAGTTCACTGGACTCAAATAGCTCCACAGTCACCAGATCTCAACCAAATACAGAACCTTTGGGATGTGGTGGAACGGGTGATCAGCATCATGGATGTTCAGCCGACAAATCTACAGCAGCTGTGAGATGCTGTCATGTCAGTGTGGACCAAACTCTGAGGAATGTTTCCAGAACCTTGTTGAATCTCTGCCACCAAGGATTAAGGTAGTTCTGAAGGAAAAAGGGGTCCAACCCGATACTAGGTGTGGACCTGATAAAATGACCAGTGATTGAATATTTCAAACTTAGATAAATACTTTACTGGAACTCTTCATAACATAAACGGATGAGGATATTTTACTGCGCAGCAGAATACTACACTAGCTTGAGTAGGAGGTAAACTAAAACAGTTCCGTAAAGTTAGTGAAAACCTTTAAACTGACAGCAAGTGCTCAAGTGCACAGGTTTGGCTTAAACAACGACCTCAAATCCATTTTAAAAGAAAACAGATCATGTTTGTTTTGTTTTTTTACTTTTTAGTGAGCATTGCTCTCTAAGACATTTTAATGGAGATATAAATTACATTTAACCAAAATGTTCAACAGTTCTGAGCATACTAAAGCTTCAGTCACCATATTTTCTAACATGAATAATTATCACCTATTTTTACAGTCAGCTATTTATTCTAGTTGATAGTTGCACTATTTTTGCTTGATTGTTAAGGCGTGTCTGCTCATGCACTATTACCAGAAGTGTTGGCTCAGCCATCCAAATGGTCAGAATCAGGTGTCCTAATCTCTTGGCCTGGCCACAGGTGTATCAAATCAAGTCTTCAGGTATGCAGACTGTTTTTACAAACATTTGTGAAAGAATGTTCTGTTCTCAGTAGCTCAGTGAATTCCAGTGTGGAACTGTCATTGGACGCCACCTGTGCAACAAATCCTGTAGTGAAATTTCCTCACTCTGAAATATTCCACAGTCAACTGTCAGCTCTATCAGAAAAACATGGAAGAGTTTAGGAACAACAGCAACTCAGACATGAAGTGGTAGACCACATAAAGTGATGGAGAGGGGTCAGTGGATGCTGAAGCACATCATGCAAAGAGGTCCCAGACTTTCTGCAGTCATTTGCTACAGAGCTCCAAACTTTGACCTTCAGATTAGTCCAAGTACAGCACTCAGAGAGCTTCATGGAATGGGTTTCCATGTCAGAGCAGCTGCATCCAAGCCACACATCACCAAGTGCAATGCAAAGCATCGATGCAGAGGTGTAAAGCACGCCACCACTGGACTCTAGAGCAGTGGAGACGCCTTCTCTGGAGTGATGAATCACACTTTTCCATCTGGTAAACTGATGGACCAGTCTGGGATTGGAGGTTGCCAGGACAACGGTACATCTGGGACTGCATTGTGCTGAGTGTGAAATTTGGTGGAGGAGGAATTATGGTGTGGGGTTGTTCTTCAGGACTGGTAAATGGTAAATGGCGTATACTTATATAGCGTTTTTCTACCTACAAGGATAAAGCGCTTTACAGTCACAGTCCAATTCACCCAGAACACACACACATTCACACACTGGTGGCCGCTACGCTGCCAAACAGAGGCGCCCGCCAACCACCAGAGGCAAGGTGGTGTTCAGTGTCTTGCCCAAGGACACTACGACTCGTGGGCGTGCAAGGCGGGAATCGAACCTGCAATCTTATGATCATGGGACATATGTGAGTCAAGCAGGTTAGACAATGCTATTAGTAATAAAGTGTACTTCACATAGGTGCTCTGTTTAAGTGTTAAATGATTAACAAAATAGAAATTGGAGCAAATCGGGGCCTTTTCATTAAATTGGTCCATCTTTTAATGTGTTACAAAAGTATCGGGCCAGGACTCAAAATTGAATATCTTGGAATCAGATCAGGACAAAAAAACCTCATCAACTTTAGTCCTCTGTAGTTTCCACAGGTCTGTAGGTCTTACTTGTTCCATTAATCCAGTTACATTCCCCTATGCTCCGCCCTGTTCAGGAATGTTTTCACCACTGACATGTTCATTCTTTTAGCAAAGTCAACCACCATCTGTCCTCATCGTCTCTGTCACGTCTATTAAAACATGGCCCAATCATCACTCTCTGCCATCTACTGGATTACCTCATCTGTTCTTATTTGCTGTGTGAGTCGGAGTTCTGTGTTTCCTAACATTTAAATAAAACAATCAATACATTTGGTAAAAGAAATTACTTTTGAAGTTACACATAGAAATGTTTATCCATATTTTGCATTCTTAGTTGTGTCAAATTTCGCCTGGCAGACAGGATAGGATAAAGGTTCTGGTTATAATATGTCAAGCTATAAAATGAGGGAAAAGATTTAAAAATGACATGGCTTACCCGACAAACTGCCTTAGCTTATCAGGTTGTGTAGTTTTTGCAGCTGCAGCTTGGCTCTAAGTGGTATTTGGTGTTAGAATTGATTGATGTGACTGAGTGGGCTTTTGTGTGTGATGATCCATTAGCCATGTCATATGGAAGCTGTTACGTTTTGGCTAGCCCCTGGCTTGAGGTGTATGTGGTTTCAGAAAACTTTGCTCTTCCTCCTCAGCCCAACATTCCTCGATCTCAAAAATCTGTCTGATCTTCAAAACATCTGTTGCTTCTTCAAATTAGCTCATTTGTCCCTGCATGGCATTGGCCTGTGATGCAATTCAGCCACGTGATTTACGGATTTGTAAAGAACTTGGATGCAAAAAAGGAGATCTTTAAGGAACCCAGAACAGACTCTGTTAAAAACAATAAGGTGGTGTTGAACTTCTGCACTCTAATAGAGAAAAAGAGCCAATAGTTGGAAATAAATGAAATAATTAAATGAAACAATTCTGCAGAGACCATGTCATTTCAACAAGAACTAATTGCTTGATAAATGAGTGTAAACAAGAAGACTAGAAACAGAAAAATGAAAATGTGGCATGGCTTTGGTATTATTATTGTTAGAATTTGTACATTTTTCTTTAATTACATTTACATTATCTTCACTTAAGTCCGCTGGCTAGACAGAGTTGTGTTTGAAGCAGACAATAGTCAGCATCTGGAAAAGCACTCCTAATTTTTCAACAAAATTTAAAAGAAAAAGCAGACGGGAGACAGGAAGCTAGAAAAACGACGGTCCTCAGTTTCTGTGTGCATTCCTTACAGCTGCCATCTTTAAGTAGGACGTTAGCTCATAGGTTTGAAAGGTTGAGGTGAAAAGTTAAGGTGTTTGATGGAGAGGACATAGAAATTAGTAGAGAATGTGTAGATGAAGTGACATGGCAGGGAGGGATGCAGAGGGGAAAAAAGGTAGGGAAAGTATTTGTCCAAGTGAGACAGACTAGAAACAAACTGCAAACAGATGAGGACAAAAACAGAAGGAGGCTGCAGATAATACTGTGCTGGTGCATTAAATGCTGTGAAGCGTCTGAGATGCTCATCAAACAGGAAACCGAAAATTAAAGGGGGGGGGGGGGGGGGGGCATTTTACCTGCAGTCTTTATTTTTTGTTTCCATCATTCCATTTTCTCATTTAGTAAAACACAAAGCCAGTGAGGGTGCAAAACTGAGCAACAGTTGATGATTATAGACCACAAAAAAAAAACAAGTCAGAGCTAAACTTGCTTAAAGCATAGCAGTGCTGGAAAAAAAAACACACTCACAAAGCACGTCTGCTAACATGTTGATCGATAATACTACCATATTTACAGTACAGTGTAGAGTTTGGGGACATACTTATAAAACAATTCTACAGTGTATATCTTACAAAAAAAAAAGCTATTGGAATAATTTAGAGTGGATTATTGGACACATACAAATACACTATTTTTAAAGTTATTGAATTTATGGGAACCAGTGAAACTTAAAACAGCACTCATCATGTGTAACCCTTGTGCTATCGCACTTTACCATTGGGAGTGGGGTCATCTAGACCCACTAGACAGTGCTCTGAACCTTTTTTCTTCAATGATTTGTGATCTTCACTGGTGTCCATGGATTACATGAAATCTTTCCACCTTCATCCACCTTTGTCATGGTAGGGAGAACAAGTCAATGCAAGGGGGGGGGGTCATCTAAGATAGCACAAGGGTTAAAGCCAGAATCAACTTACTTCCAGTAAACATACAACACTGCATACGTGCTACAAAAAATGAAATGTGCTTATCAATTTGTGGTGTGGACTTATGGGTTGGCTGAAGGTTTAAATCAAAGCAGAAGTTTACATCTATTCAAAAAAGAAATACAAGATGTCACCAATGGAACTGTAAGGCTAGAAATGATCACTAAAAATGAGCAAATGTCTCATTTCCTTAGGTGTTTCACAGAGGGAGTTTATTTTCATTTTGTGTTGGAAAAAATAAAATTGAATGAAAGAGGATCAATGCATCTGGTTTCCAAGGTGACTGGGTTTAGATCTTTGGTGACAGTTGACATCACATTTGTGGATGAAAAAAGGCTAAATCACATCACCCTACTGCTTAGTGTGGTAGGTCTTTGTGGTCAGATATTTACCACCCTGAGAACTCACACCCCAATATAAAGTGACAGACACTATACGTAAAACTGTACATGTAAAAAGGATAAATACGGTAAACTGAAATAAAATAAAAATAAACAATAGTGTCCCTTAGTAAGACCAGTGGATTTTGAGAAATAAAATGTGTGAAATAAAAAATGCAGTGCAGGTTTCTGGTGATGGTGCTTTGTTGATAGATCATAGATGGGCTTTGATATGTGAATAAACCTCAGACAACATCTTTGTCATCAGATCCCCCTACAGCATGAATTAGAGCAGAGGCACATGTCTGAGACCTAACACCAAGTTTTATTTCTTGATCTATGCCACATTTTAGAATGCTAGCTTTGATCATTTGTCAGAACTAAACATAGCAATATTTTCTTGTCAATCCTGGCATAAACATGAATATTTTTTTATCATACGCAGATCAGCTTCTGGCTTTGGTAAACCTTTACTGTTTGAATAAACTATACTGGGAGTTTTCTTTGCTTCTCAATCCCACAAGCTAAAAAAGACAATGAATCAGAGCTATTTCTCTGAAATGTACTAAATCTTACACACACCTTTGGACGTCTCATACTGGATTTGTTTTCTTAAACCATAGTTTTAAAATTCTTTTTGGGTTATTCAAAGCCCTGTTACACTTTTTATACATCAAGCTTGCTTTTACATTTCCATGACTTTTTGAGTTTCTGGTTGTGGCAACACCTGACGGGATGTGTTGAAAGGTAAACAACAACATTTTTGTATTGTCTGTGCAGTAAATCAGCCATGACTTACCTTGACCCAGAGTCACATAGGCCAGCAAAGACAGCAGAAGTCGCAGCTTGTTCAATTCCAACATTGTTCTGACAAACGAGATTTCTTTACTCAGATTTTCTACAGCATTGATGCAAATCTCAGGATGATTGAAAAGCTTCTTTCTCAGCTTTCTGATGTCCAGCTTGAAATCCACAGACAGGAGTGATGCTGATGGTCGAGTCTTGCTGCTGCTCCTTCTCATGAAAATCGAGTAGCTAAGCAGAAAACAGAAGCTTTTTATAAGAAAGGCATCAGCAGTGCTCTCCAGTTCAGCCCCTTACACACTGGAATTGGCCAATGAAACTTGGCAAATTGGTCCCTGCCAAAAAAAAAGGGAGGACCTGGACGGATGGATGGAGACAGAATCACACACACAGAAAAAGGCAGAATGTATGTAGTTGAGATGAAACCACTGAAGTGTTTCTTCTCATTTGGCTAAGAATTGTGTCACCTTTGAATCCTATTTTTCTTGCTGTGGCTTATTTCAGCTTTCTTTTTTTTTAATTAAGCTGTTTGTCCACAGAACAGAAGTGTGTTCACACACATGTGTGTGTGCAGACATGAGTGTGTCTATCTAATGTGGTTTCTGTTTTGTCGTGCAGAAAGCTTTACCTTCAGACTTTCTTCCAAAATGCTTTATTTTGCCTTGCTAATGTTTTAGGATCATGTTTTGCCTTGAATGTGCCCATTTCATACATGTAGTAGGTTCTGTGATATGGAGTATCACGTTTTCCATTTGCCTCAGTCTTCCTCTCTATTTTCTCTTCTCACATGACAGATGCTACTTGGTCCTCGGGTTTAAGTCCAGGTTTGGTTTAGTAACTCAGAATCGTTGCTGGTTGTACAGCAATGCACTGAAGGCAAAGAGCCCAGACTTGAACTTGACAGTTCTCTGGCTCTTGAACAATCGTTTGCTTGTAGAGTAAAGTATTAGTACAAGTCCAGTGTTTTTGTCACAGTACAGGCAGACGGCTGGATCCAAATGCAGCAGGTTTATTTGCTCAGCTAAAAGTCCACAAAGCTAAATCAGGGTCAGACAGGCAGGAGTCAATCACGACGAGCATGGGAGCATCAGAGAAGAGACATGAGTAGTCAGGATCCAGGCGAGATTCGGGGCAGGTTGCAGACAAATGGAGTCAGAGACAAAACAGGGTCAGGAAATCTGAAGATCAGGTCTGGATATAATGCTTGGTAATGCAGGCAGAGTGACACAAACAATACTTTGTACTGAGTGAGGCTCAGTGCAGAGCTTAAGTGAACTGTGATTCATTTGGTGAATGAGAGTCAGGTGTGCAGCACTCAGAAACTGAACGCTGGGGTTGCTGGGAAATGTAGTGTGTTTAGAACTCTGGAGATGGTTCCCGCAGATGATCAGAGTGGGAGATGGAGTTCTGACTTCTACCAGCTTTGCACAGAAGTACTTGAGTAAAATTAGTTATCAACATTTGAAAGAGTGGAGCCAAGTGATGTTTTAAAAGACAGTTTAATTGAATTTTTATTCTAGTTAAAAAGGAATACCTCATTTCAATGTGAACATTATCTGACTAAGTAAAAAGATATAAGGGGTGAAAATTAGAACTAAAAGCTGTAAAAAGCTTAAAGTCCCAATCTGATGGTCAAATGGTCTCTCAAATATAATAATGCCGTTTTTAGCCAAAATCCAAAAACCTGTGTCATTTTCCAGGACTTATTTTCTCCAGAGCAGCAGGGGATCACTCGAAATTTACCAGCTCTGGTCCATAGGGATCTAAAATTAGTAATCATATAGGGTTATCCAATATTCCCTGGACATAAGTGCAGGTGATGCCTCTTGTTTTAGTCCAAATCTGACGAGCATAAAGGAGACAGTTTAAAAAAAACACAGTATGAAGCAGTAAAAGACAGAAGCGCATACTATATTTTATTTCCAAAAATATTCAGAAAATACTGAGCAATGACTGGGCCCCTAAAAGAGGTCAACTTAATCTAAACTTACACATACATAATCAGCAACCTAACAAAAAATAAATCCTCCCATACAGCTTCAAGGGCTCACCTTGGAACATGTATTGTAGGGGATCAGTTCACATCATAAACACTACACTCGGGGTGAAAACACATCCACTAACTTAACACAAAGGAAAAGAAAGTTCCATTTCTCCATGATGTCACAGCCTATAGAGCCGTCCATTCCCTGTTGTCCATTCCTCATTATTGTTGTCCAAATAATTTCAAACAAAACAAATTTCTGATGTCACGCAAAGAAAATACTGATTTAAATCTTAGTGAATGAGCTGTGTCTCCATTGGGTTGTGCTGGCGCCCATCACACATAGGTTGGAATATTTTTACCTTGTTTTTTCTCGTGTCTCTTATTTTCCTTGTTAGTAACTTTATCTAGTGTTGAAAAGAGGAAATATGCAGGATTGTGCCTTTGATAAATCTGCATTGTCTAAATTTGTTCTTAGTTGGTCTTAAGATTTTTTAAAAAGCATTCAGAAGAGACGGTTTTCTAGAGCTGTATTCCTACAATCCAACCAGATCGATCTGTCTGAGGCAAGTTGTTAATCAATTCAATCTATATCTATTAAATCGTTTGAAAATGAAATTAATCAATTATAACCCAGCCAGCAAGGCTCCTGGGAAGTGGAGTCCGCTGCGCTCCCCACCGGGCGCCTGGCTGGCGTAGCACACCAGTCCACTGAGTGACTCGACTAACTTAAGCCAATGTGGGCAAACACAGGTAGGGCCACCACAGAAAGTGCAGACAAACCCAATCGGGGCCCACATTTTCTGCCCACTTTTATACCATATGGGGCCCACTTGGCCTTGCTGGTACAGTAGATTTTTTACTATAACGTAAAAACGTCCAAGTATTATCACAGCAGACAACACATGATGTCATAAAAACTGATCATCCATCATTCCAGTCCAATGTGTGGACAGACTTTGAATAAAGTCATGTGACCATCCAGTGTCTAGAATGTTCTAAGAATGTTCCCTTTGGATTCTTTGGATGTGGAAAAACAACAGTGGTGAACTTTAGGAAACTAACATGTGAATGGATTTGACATTCATTCTAGTTTACTTGTTTGTTTGGACACAGATTTCATTTATACTTGAAGATCTGGAAGAAATTTCAAGAATTTGGAAAACTTCACTGTTCAGTAGCAGGAATTTCTGTCTGAGTCTCACTGCTGGAAGTTTGGATAAAGATGATCTGGATCCGTTTATGTCAATGAATCAGATTAAATCGCATTGTTCAAAATGAACCAATATTGACTATGAATTGGATCATCAGCTACAAATTTTGATACAAATCGAACCATTGTTCAAATGAATAGTTATACTTCTACTAATTTAAACGAAAGCTTGATTTTGTGGACGAGGATGGACCTTTTTCTTTTTTAATTTAGGTAATTGCAGGGAAAAAGATGTCGTCAACCAAAAACAGCAACTCATTTAAACAAGAATTTTTTTATTGCAAAGTAACCCCTTGTCATCTTCAGAAGCCAACTCATGGAGTGAGGTCAATTCAAGGTAAACAATAATAATTCTTATAAGAAAAAAAACATTCCAGCTAATAGCGTTATGGAAAAGGAATCTTTCTTGGGAAAACCAATGCTACACCTTTTACCAGCGGACTCCTCGTGGCTTTTTCTTAGAAGTCATCTCCCATGACCCGGTTTCTAATTATTCTCTTTCTGTGGTACCTCAGCTACACATTTGCCTAAATTGAATCTAGATCTAAACAACTAAAATATGGACATTAATAACCAACAGTAACAATGTATATAAAACCAACAAGGGTCCAGTGGCCACACCACTCATGTTTTAGAGTTACAATTTGACCAAGAAGTCTGTACCAGGGAAGTCTGGGAGATTGAGCTCGTATTTTTTCTGAATGTCATAGGGCAGGAAACGTCCAACCAAAAAATGCTTTCCAAGAAAAGCACTAGCACATTTCTTTGGTGCCATCAGTGAGATGAGGGCATCGGGGTTTATGCCATCTTGGTTTGCTTCTTCTGCATCCCAGCCTGCCAAAAAAGTAAGAGTATTTTTAACATGTCTTCCTTTATGAAGTACAATATATAAATTGTGACATTGGCCCTCTGTATGCTTCCTCACAAATAATTTTTTTTCTCTTTGAATGGGGCTCCTTTTTCACCATTTTATCACCCACCTGCCTCAGGGTTCATTTGTGCACTTTGACCCTTACCTGAAGGCACATCCACACTGGCAATGGGGATCCTGACTTGCTTCAGGGTAACAAGAATGCCAGAGTATGGTTCCTTAATGTTGGAACAGTCTGCTTCAGGGCCCAGCATGGCATCAATTACTAGGTTATAGGCATCATTTATGAGCTGCACCTGAAAGAAAACATCTCAGCATTAATGTCATAGAACATTTGCATCCTAAACTCAGCTGTGTGAGTAAGATTGTGTTTTGTTTTGCCTCTGGAACTTCACCTATTCAGGCAATGAAGGCCGGCTCATCCTAAACAAAAAACTTCTGCAGATTGCAGATTGTTTAGAAACATTTGCCTCTAAGGCTGTATAATGAACTAGTCTTCTCTAGAGCTACTGCATGGTAGCTAGTAGATAAGGTGTATTAAATGTTCTACAGCTGTGCTAGTTTCCAAATTGCGTTGCTTTAGCACAGAGCCTTGCTTTGCTGCTGAGTGGAACTGATAGGCAGCAGATTTTGCTGTACCTATAGGAAAAGCTGTGCAGCGAATAGCATCATAGCTGAATTGGTCCAGTGGGAACTTGCTACAGACAACAAAATGGTGCCCAGATATAATAAGCCACATCTGGAAGTCCCCATTCTGTCCCCAACCCCATTTCAGTCAAAAAATACTCTCTTTTTTTTGGTCGAAAAAGACTAATTTAACAGGCGACCCCAACAATTTTGTCCTTTTTCCATTTCAATCTTTAACACCAGAGATGTCTCTTTTAAAATCTACTATGCTGTTCGCCATACCGTAACTCATTACACAATCAATGGGAATCAGCTGATCCGCGGAGAAAAGTGGCTTTGCGCCTGTAAGCAAAGCCACTTTACTCCACGACAAAGTACGTAAACACTGGAGCTAAAGCTCCAGCCTCCTGCTGGGTTTACAAATCGGAACCTTTTTGTTAATATCCTTTTAGATAGGAATCAAGCGATTAGTATCTCGCACACTAAACCGTTGATTCATATTAAAAAGTAGTAAAGTAAGTAGTAAAGTGAAATCTTGTAGAATTTCTGCTTTTGGCTAGTGATGTCTGGACACCATCTCGTCTGCAGCTAGGCCCCCTCCAAGTGTGTCGCTCATTTAAAATGTGGCTGACCTCTGTGGGAAGATATGAGAGGAAGGGGATGTCCATCTTCTCACACTGCACTGTGAAGTCCTGGTGCAGACTGTGCGGAGAATGTTTCGGGTGGTAGACGGTCGGCTCAAAATTCTGCATCAGAGAAGGAATAAGGCAATTTTGAAAAATGATACACAAGAAAGAGGAATGACCAGGAGAAAAAGGTTAGGTACATTAAAAAGGTCTCACAGCTGGCAGAATTTGGTCATGCAGATTTAACTTGAGGTTGGGGATGAGTGAGAATGCTGTTGATTGTGTGAAAGTGTAGTTTCTATAGTCTGCTTTCTGAATAAAAAACATTTCCCCGGCACTAAAAGGGTAGAAATTCAGATCTGTGCAGCCTGAGAGGTTTGTGAAACACAACAGGAAGTACCTGTGACCTATGACCTTTACACAGCCACAAAACCTGCAACACCACCATGTGCCTGCAGTCTGTCTGCTTCCAGGTTGGATTGTGTTCAATTCTTCTTTATATATCTTTTAAAAATGTAATTATCTATTGCAGGGCTGGTCCTCAAGAGCCACAACCCCCCCTGTCATCCAGTCCTCCCTGAGCAGCTCGCTGCTGATTGGCTGACCCAAGTGATTCCACATCCTGATGGACTGAACACACCTGGTTTAGGTAGTCAGCATCAGGCAGTGCAGGGAGAGCTGGAACACAGGGAGGGTTAAGGACCAGGGTTGGTCAGCCCTGGTCTATAGTGATGAAACTAAGTATAGTTATAAGTAAAATATGTGGGCAAACAGTACATTCTACCTCTTCCACTTCGTGATTTATTTTCCTTGTTGAGCCAGTAGTTCTAAAAAACCATGTGGAAAGGTCAGATTCAGATTTTTTTTATTGAAGTCTGACTCTGTTTATCTAATGTCAAAGTGTTCACAGTAGTCTTTTAAGTATGATGATGCCGTTTTTTAGCTAAAAGAAAAAGAAACCTCTGTTGTTTTCTAGGAAATAGTTTTTGCAGAGTGGCAGGAGTTCATCAGTAATTCGTCTCGGTAGGTAGGAATGTTGGCACAGAGTGAGTCTGTCCTTGTTTCCCATCATCCCTTTGTTTACACACTGTCCTGCTAGCTTACAGCCCCTCATAACCTTTGCCTAACATTACCAGTGCAACAAAAATGTTGAGGAATGTTTTAGCTATTCAGTCGTCCAGTTTAGACCCAGATTTCAGTTCAGACAAGGAAAACAAAGACGTTCATGGATCTAGAATTGTAGCAGAGAAAACAAGACTTTGGCCCGCCCACGGCAGTAGTTGGGTCATATGTCTGTGCTTTTTCAAACATCTGGTTTTAATCTGGTCCTAATCCTACGCAATTAGAATAAAGAAATACTCAGAAACAACTTTAATCTTAATTTTTTTTTACACATCTCTCCATGATGAGAAAAATGCTACAAGATCATGTTAAAAACACCAAAAACACAGTTTTTTTATTGGAGTGGGTCTTTAAGATCTTAACCCGTAAGAAACCATGGTGACATCAGTGTAACAGAAAAATATCAGACATGTGTTTAGTGGTCCACTTTGTTTGTGGAGTATTCTACATGATTTACTTTTTTAGGAAAAATGGGTCTGGGTTCTTATGGGTTAAAGCAGAAAAGTTATTTAGCTGTAGTGTTTTAAAAATGACATTTAAAAATAATTCAACCAAAAGAGCATGTCCTTGTGGGCCTTTTTGATGATAATACCAACATCTTGTTGGGTAACACTTTATCCTCCTGGACTGTGATACTTTGCTGCTGTTTTACTTTTTAAAATAGTCATATGAGATCTGGAACATTCATTTAAACAAGCCTCATTTTCCCATGTTCATAAAAACAAGGAGAAAACCAGATAATCATGTAATGTTGAGTACATTATCATACTTATATGAAGTGATGGTTTATGGAACATGCTGCCTAACCATCATGTGACACATTTTGATACAAACAAAACCCCAGAACCAAGACCTTGAGATATTTATTTTTTTGTCTCCTGAAGTTTTTTAAACCTTTATTTTTTTTCAGTAGTCCATGATGTTCTCTCCCTAAACCAAAGGTGTAGAAAGGACTTTTTCTTCATGTTAACATGAAGAAAAAGTTTGCCCTGTGGCTAATCAATCATATCTGCACTCTGATGCCCTTTACAGATCTGCACCACAGCTTCAGGGCTGTTCAAGTCTGCTTCTCATGCTTGTGCCTGTGTGTCGTCTTGCTGACAGGGATTGTATTGCTCTTTAAAAACATGCATGCCAGTGCAGGGAAAGGCATCTTTTGTCCAAAGTAAGCATTTTGGTTTCTCAGATTACATCAAACTCAGATGAGTGTGGTCCCAGTTGCTGTGGTGTGCTTTGTAGTCCATTTAAAAATCAGCAAAGTGAGACTTTATTTATTTGGAAAAATTTCTCAATGATATAAATTTGTCAGTACAAGTCAAAAAATAAAAGGACATGGGGTAAAGTCATTAGAAACTAAAGCTGCATGTAGTAGAAGTCAGTCTGTGTGAATTTCCTTAGGAAAGGTTCAGACACTTTAGTCTCTGACCTGGTTTTTGGCTTGAAAACTGAGTGGAAAACTAAGCCTGAAAAGAGGAAGACTATACTGGGAGACATCAGACTTCACAAACACAGTCTGCTCAAACATAGTTTTAGTCTAAACTATTAACACGCTTGTTAATGTGGCGTGTAGAACACATGTGGTAAAACGTGTTTCCATTCAAATCCAAAGATTGACCCAGTCCTTTTCCTCCACTGCAGTCGATCTGTAGTGTTTGAGTTACTCTTCTTAAAACTGGATATGCAGTAAGTGTGTGGCAGACATAATGGTCATGACATCACACTGCGGCTGCGGAGGCAAAGCGGGTTGAAGGCAGCCTTAACGGGAGTGACAATAGCATGATATCATGCCTGTCTGAGTAGTCTTGCAGAGAAGGTAATGTGATAACTGCCCTGAGACGTCTGCAGGAGCTGAATGAAACTCTGTAACACATGAGGGCCTGAAAACACTCCTGCCTGTTAGTGCAACACAAGGGAGAGTCACTTTTTTTCCATTTGAGCTGGATAGTTATGATTCACCTTCACCTACGGTGCGTTTTACTTACAAACATGCGCAGGTGTCGTGCACAAACAAGACCAATGGAGCCTTTTTGTTCTGGACCGCAGATCACCAGCACTGTCGGCTGCTTCTTTGTGAGAGAACTGAGAGGGTAAGCCTGAAAAGAAAGTGTGAAAAAACAAAATACAGTGTTCCAAGAGCAACATTAAGTGAAGTACTAAACCTGAAAAATGACAAACAGATCAAATGGGACATTTAATAAAAAATGTCATCAATGGAAAACAATAAGGGAGGAGGAACATAGCTTTCCAGTAATGTGTGTTAGTGTGACTCCAATTTATTCCTCCCATTCAGTGCAGGTTTACGCTATCTGTACCTGTAGGCCAGCTATATCATAAGATAACTATCCTTTTCATAGTGACAGAAGGCTCTGGTAAATAACCTTGAGTGCAGAGGAAAAAATACCAGCATCCTCTTTGAGAGATGGTTCCTTAAATAACCCACTTTCTGTCCCAACTGGAGTGAGCTGCTGGCATCTTCTCTGTGTTGTTCCTGCAGTCCCTTGTCAATCCCACACATCTGTTTTCAACCAAACAGGCATTTGCTTCCAAAGACCCTGACAGTCCAAACAGGTTCCTCTTTTTAGCCTGCAGATTTTCCACCAACCCCTGCAGCAGTAAATGGCCCACAATGGAATTTTCCTTAGCTGTACTGTTAAATTTTGCCTTACTGAATCATTCAATGTGATGAATTTATCATCTGATATGGTCAAGGCCAATGACTCTAAGGAATTCCAGAAAAAGCTTTTGAAGGTTTAGGCAGAAATCTTGTTTATTTGAGTCCAAAAATGTGGGTCAGAACAATAAGTTTGGGACTTTATACCCCCGTTCATCCACTACAAAGTAAAAAACAGTGCATATTGCAAAACCAACTATTTACATATGAAAGATAACATACAGAGTTCCCTAGTTTATCACGGGGGTTACAGTACGTCCCATAATTAACCTGCGAATGATCCGCATAATAGGATTCCAGATGTTTTAAGGCTGTAAAACTCCTCACTGCACACTTTATCCACTTTTCTCAGACAGAAATGAACATTTTCACACTTTTCTCTCTGGTTTAAACTCTCAAAGTTCAAACCTTCATAGAAAAATAAGTCCAAGATTAGAGAATGAAAACAAACGGAACACATTCTGCACAGGAGACGCGACATGGAAGAGATTGACTGACAAGATCTACAGCCAATCAGGTTGCAGAACACAGTGTGCTGTAAAAAAAAAGCTTGTAAATCAACAGGAAAAATCAGCAAAAGCTGAACTGCAATTTAGCGAGGAAACTGTAAGGCATTAAAAGAGAACAAATGAGAAATAAAGAATGTCAGTTTTACAATGACTGACCAGTTTTCCCTGACTCACAAGCATACAATTAGATTTTAAGAGGTGAATAACTTTACTAACAAAAGGCCTTCAGCTCTCATCTGTTCGCTCAGTTGTTGGACAAAACAAGTTGAAGAAAACTAACAATGAAAAAAAGAAGTGAATAATAATACAAAGGAAAAAATGTCTCTAATATTTTAGTATATTTACTTTTAATCTACTTTATTTGCTTTAGCTGGCTCGTGTTTATGAATATCAATTTGATGGGAATATTAGTTTGATGTTGAAATGTTTTTATGTATATAAAAGTCATTACATTTGATATGATGCCAAAACAAGAAATAGTTGTTTCATCAATTTCTTAGAAATCATCATTTGCAACATAAAAACTTTGCTTAGAATCATCACGAAAAACTGAGGACATGGAGGACAGAAACGGCTGATGATTGCCAAGTTAAAGCAGTAAAGATTCAGATTATGGGACAACAAATAAAAAAGCTTTTTATTTTGAAGCTCGGGCAGCTGAATGTGGTCATAAACATATACCAAGAAGATTCAACTACACAAGTAAGCTAACCCAAACGAATCCATGGAAATGAGCACCAAACGCATAAAACCTTTACATTTACTGAGTCTGTGATCAAGTTCTAGGATTTCATAGAAATGCTGCAGCGTAAATGTAGTGTGGCAGTAATGAAGCAACAGCAGGTAATGACCTCAAGCCACTGCTGATAAGAGACCAAACACTTAAGCAACACTGCATGTGTGATTCACGTATAAAACCACACAAAATATCAGAATCATGGAAAACAATCAGGTAAGAATTTCCTTCAACAGATAGCGTGATAAACACCCACCCACATGTACACACACTCACAAACACACACCCAGACATACATACACACACCTACACGCACACACACACATGGACACACACAAGTAGGTCTGAACTAATATTTTTCGGAGGATTTGTGTATTTTTTAATTTTGTTGTTGTTGATTTGATTCAACTAAAGCAGTAAATCTGAGTTCAAATGTGATTTCTGAGGAGAGCCCGTTTCACTGTTACTGAAAACATTGACTCACTGAAGGCACAGAAAAATTTCAGGCACCTTTTTGATCCGATGCCATCAAAGACTAGAAAAGTTGACGATTAATTTTTTTAATTTTTTAAATCATGCTAAAACAGTTATTCATTAGTCATGCGATGAGGTTACTGCAGACATCAGCTCTGATTATTTGATTGCTATGTGGCTAATTGTTTCATGAAAATAACATTTCACAAAATGTTTTTCTTGTGAGGCAAATTCCTGACTGCATAGTTTGACCCAATTTTTTATTGTTATAAATGCATTTTTACGGTGGCCGACAGAGCTCACACACAAAAGAAACAACGCAACTGCATTATCCGAAGCACAACATTACCCGCAACACAACGACGTAAACCGCAGCACAACGGAAATGACGGAAAAAGAGGAAATGAGGACTTTTTTTTCCTACCAGCGGAAAAAAAACAATTCAGTTTCAAACTATTCGGTACAACAGAGTTTTAGGGCCGCCAAAAAAAAAGAGTCAAATTACGAGATTTTCAACTGTAAATTTACGAGAAACAAAACTCGTAATTTTACGAGATTAAAGTGGAGGTGAGCATACAGAGCAGCAAGTGAACGCCGCGCTGCAGCAGAGCAGACAGACTAAACTTAGTTGAACAGGTGAGCTGAACGTTTATTGACAATGTTCCAAATGTTTGGAAGCTCATTTGTTTGATTTATGATTCATTAATGTTTTATTTATTGATGGTGGTTTGCAGGATCTCTGCAGCCCGATGAAGCTGTCTCCGACGGCGTTGGTGTGCAGCTGTCCACTTCAATCCTTTCTTCCTCCATTAACCCTTGTGCTATCCTACGCACTTAACGTTGGGAGTTGGGTCATCTAGACCCACTAGACCAGGGGTGTCAAACTCATTTTTACCGAGGGCCACATTAGCATAGTGTCTGTCCTCAAAGGGACAGATATAACTTATACATGTAACTAAATGTAATGAAAAATAACTTTACCTACTCCTTAATGTTAAATAACTCATTATTTTTTTTATTATAACTTTTTAAAGTGACAATTCCAGTTGCATGTAAAACATATGTTTGCTTGTTACTCTAGCATAAATCCTTTTACGTTTGATTCTGTCAGGTTAGGTTATATGGACAATGTTTAATGTATAGTTGCCCAATCCCATATTTCAAGTCGTAAATTCATAAGATAAAAACTTGTAAATTAACGAGATTTTTATCTTGTAAATTTACAACTTAAAATTCGTAATAAAAAAAAAAGACAAAGAGCGTTAGATGCAGATGTCCCTATGTGGAGAGCTGGGTAAATTTATATTTTTAGACAAACGTGTATTTGTAATAATTTATGTTATCTAGTAAGAAAACACCTTAATCTAGTCCAAATATCACGTAGCTCTCAGGAGCAACGAATTGTTTGAAACTGAATTGATTTTTTTCCGCCGGTAGGAAAAAAAAGTCCTCATTTTCTCTGTTTCCATCATTTCCGTTGTGCTGCGGTTTATGTTGTTGTGTTGCGTTGTTGTGTAATGCCGTTGCGTTGTTTCTTTTGTATGTAGTGTGAGCCCTGTCGGCCACCGTACATTTTACATGGATTCCTATCCACCAGCGATGAGATGATGTGCATTACTTTCAGTTAAATGAGTAGCTCTAAACTGATTCAACCATCTGTATTTTTCACTGCAGTCTGCCATTGGAAAAGGTTTGTTCTGTACCCTCTATTGATGGTGGATGTAGATGTAAAAAAATGGTATATTTTTGGAACGCTGTTGTTGTTGTTCTGTGGCTGAGAGGAGCAGTTTGAAGAACTCTGGCTTTATTTTTAAGAACGCCATGCGTTTAACATCACAGGGGGTCATCCTCTCCCTCCCTCTCACCCATGATGCAGAAATCAACAACACAACAGGATAAAACAACCAAGAGCAAAACACAGAAGAACAGCCAGACAACAAAACACAAAGGCAAAACACCCACAATCAACCCAAATCCACCCAGACAGGCAAAGGGACAACTCCCCGCACTGCCACACCTGACAGCAGGCCCTATGTGTCTGTGATCATCACTGCAATATATACACACACGCATGCACACACATGCACACCAAAGTATTGTCTAACCTGCCTTGACTCACATATGAACTGAAGTCCCATCCATTCCTAACCCATAGAGTTCAATATGATCCTGGTCCACCTTTTGCAGCTTCAACTCTTCTAGGAAGTCTGTCCACAAGGTTGAGGAGTGTTTCTAGGAATTTGTGACCATTCTTCCAAACAGCATTGATGAGGTCACACACTGATGTTGGTGGAGAAGGCCTGGATCTCAGTCTCTGCTCTAATTCATCCCAAAGCTGTTTTATGGGCTTCAGGTCAGGACTCTGTGCAGACCAATCCAGTTCATCCACACCAGACTCTGTCCTCCATGTCTTCATAGACCTTGCTTTGTGCTCTGGTGTACAGTCATGCTGGAAGAGGAAGGGGCCGCTCCAAAGTGTTCCCACAAGGTTGGGAGCATGGAATTGTCCAAAATGTTCTGGTATCCTGAAGCATCCAGAGTTCCTTTCACTGGAACAAAGGGACCAAGTCCAAGTCCTGAAGAACAACCCCACACCATAATTCCTCCTCCACCAAATTTCACTCTCAGCACAATGCAGTCCCAGATGTACCGTTGTCCTGGCAACCTCCAATCCCATACTGGTCCATTAGTTTACCAGATGGTAAAGTGTGATTCATCACTCCAGAGAAGGTGTCTCCAGTGCTCTAGAGTCCAGTGGTGGCGTGCTTTACACCACTGCATCAACACTTTGCACTTGGTGATGTGTGGCTTGGTTGCAGCTGCTCTGACATGGAAACCCATTCTATGAAGCTCTCTGAGTGCTGTACTTGGACTAATCTGAAGTCCAAATGAAGTTTGGAGTTCTGTAGCAAATGACTGTGCAGAAAGTCCGTGACCTCTTTGCACTATAAGCTTCAGCATCCTCTAAACCCTCTCCATCACTTTATGGGGTCTACCACTTGGTTTTTGAGTTGCTGTTGTTCCCAAAGTCTTCCACTTTGTTCTGATAGAGCTGACAGTTGACTGTGGAATATTTCAGAGTGAGGAAATTTCACCACTAGATTTGTTGAACAGGTGGCGTCCAATGACAGTTCCAAGCTGGAATTCACTGAACTCCTGAGAACGGCCGATTCTTTCAAAAATGTTTGTAAAAACAGTCTGGATACCTGAGTGCTTGATTTGATACACCTGTGGCCAGGGCAAGAGATTAGGACACCTGATTTTGACCATTTGGATGAGTGTGCCATTACTTTTGTTCAGGCAATGGAGAGCAGAGGATACAGTGCTGGAGGACAGATCCTCATGGGAGGACAAACCCCTGCATGGGATGTACCACCGGACCATAACTGAAGTGGCTGATATCAAGAAGTCCTACCAATGGCTAGAAAGGGCTGGCCTACAGGGCAGCACTGAAGCGCTGATCCTGGTAGCTCAGGAACAAGCCCTGAGCACCAGAGCGATAGAGGCTCAGATCTACCACACCAGACAAGACCCAAGGTGTAGATCTACCACACCAGACAAGACCCAAGGTGTAGATCTACCACACCAGACAAGACCCAAGGTGTAGACTGTGCAAAGAGGCGCCTGACACAATCCAGCACATAACTGCAGGATGTAAGATGCTGGCAGGGAAAGCATACATGGAGCGCCACAATCAAGTGGCTGGAATAATATACAGGAACATGTGTGCAGAATATGGACTGGAAACCCCAAGGTCAAAATGGGAAACACCTCCGAAGGTGGTAGAGATTGAGAGGGCAAAGATCCTGTGGGACTTCCAGATCCAGACTGATAGGATGGTAATGGCGAACCAACCAGACATTGTAGTGGTGGATAAAGAACAGAGGAAAGCCGTTGTGGTGGATGTGGCAGTGCCAAGCGATGGGAAGCTCAGGATGAAGGAACATGAGAAACTGGAGAAATACCAGGGACTCATAGAAGAACTGGAGAAAGCCTGGAAAGTGAAGGTGACAGTGGTGCCTGTGGTAATTGGAGCACTCGGGGCAGTAACCCCCAAGCTGGAGGAGTGGCTACAACAGATACCTGGAAAGACCTCAGACCTCTCAGTCCAGAAAAGTGCAGTGCTAGGAACAGCTAAGATACTGCAGGACCCTCAAGCTCCCAGGCCTCTGGTAGAGGACCCCAGCTTGGAGGAGAAACCACCCGCGGAGGGTGAGAGGGGCTAGAGGTAAGATCTTAAGCCCGAGTCAGAACCGGGTCGGGTCGGGCACTAAGTGACAATCATTACATTCGGGTCGGGTCGGGCCTGGCTTCTCTCTCGCTGACTTTTTTAATAAATATATTGTAATGGCTGAAAAGAAGCTCCTTAGGCTGGCGGTTGTCAAACAGCTCTTTATCAATGCTGTATGTCAGAACGGTTACCGTACGAACCGAAATCTTGCTTTTTTTTCTGCCAAAAATACTATGGGATAAATGGAAATTTCGGGTTTGCTTCGGGCTCGGGCCTGCAAATCAAGTTAATTGGTCGGGTTCAGGTCCGGTTCGGCTTTAATGCCCGCGGGCCGGTGTCGGGTCGGGCTGGATTTTTTTAGGCCCGATCTTACCTCTAAGAGGGGCGTTTTTATTGTTTTGTCTAGGTTTTAATGTTTATTTAATGAAACCAAACTACAGTCCAGCGCCTCATTTGAATTACAGACTAACTTCTTGCATGCTGTTGCTTGCTAGTGTTTTAGGTGTTGGGAAGGCCTGAGACTGATAGAGAAACACTGTCTGGAGCTGGTTGTTGCGGCCACTCTCTGGTACATTACCGAGATTACTTACAGAAAACCTATCATTCATCTTGTAACCACAGGTGTAGGTATGAGAATCTGTGCATGTTCTTGTTTGTTTGGTAGCCAAAAACCACAAGCTGGCAATGAAATTAGTGAAAGTGCACTGTCTGCATCTCCTTCTACAGTAATTTTCCCCTAAATAGCTGTGATGTCATGTAAATGGTTTGGTTCGGGCAGCCGTGATCTCCAGCATACAGACCATGTTTGTCTAGTAAATCTAAGCTGTTGGTCTGATGATGAAGACCAAGCTTGAGGTTAGAAGAGGAAATGATACTACAGGGGAAGTGCATGTGGTGGATTTAATAACTCGCTCTACAGGGGGAACATTTAGTTTTACTCAGGCTCCAACACAACTTGATTTGCTCCTGCTTTTTTATTGATAGTTAAGGCTGAGGTTATTACTTTCTCCTATTGGTGTTGCTTTTAAACTGCTCATTTGGGCTTCTGCTCTTCATGTTTAGTCATTCCTCTTTCAAACAGCAAAAGCAGGATTTCTTGTATCTGGTAACTTGGATGCTGATTCACCAAACACAGCTAAGCCGGTGCTTAGGTCAGCGTGTTGCTCCCAGCTGTCCACTGACTCAATTCTTGTCTCAGTTTAACAGAATCCAGACCACAGCTCAGAAAAACTGCAGCCACACCAGAGAGAAGAGCTGCTGTTGGAAAAACAGGCCCCTCCATGCGGTGTGCTCAGGTGTCGTGCCCTAAGGTGAGCTGCTCTAAAATGACTACTGCAGCTTCAAAATGATAGCATGAAGTGTCTTTATATGAGCTTTTGAAGAACCACTGAGTTGGATGTTGTAGAAGCTTTTTTACATGTTTTGGGGATGGAAAATTTAACAGTTGATCGTTCTATAATGCAAGAGTAAAGCAACACAAGAAAAGCAAAAGAAAGCACAAAAATAACATTTTTTAGAACAATTTATACACGCTAGAAACACACTGTTTGTTTCCCTTTTGGCTTTTCCCATCAGGGGTCGCCACAGCGAACGAGTCGCATGGTAAACTTGGCAATGTTTTAAGCCGGATGCCCTTTCTGACGCAACCCTCTCAAAGCAACCGGGCTTGGGACCGGCACAGAAGTAGAGAAGGGAACAGGGAGCAGCCCGGAGTCGAACCCTGGTTTCACGGACACCAATACTTCATGTTTAAATGTGAAAAAGTAGAAAGGACACTAGCTGCGTTTCCATTGACTGAGAAAATTGGATTTGCAATAATGATACACTTTTTTTTTCTTAATGAAATGAGTCATGTGACCAACGACCGGATGGCAATGTGCTTCTTGGTAGGAACTGGCTGCCTTGGGAGCTGCACAGCGGACGTCCCACAGCATCACACGAATCATCAAAAGTGGAGCGTGTAGTGTGGAATTCTTGGATCCACAGCTCCTTTGGAAAATCACCAACCACCATTTTCCAAAATGGCTTCATCTGTAGCCCCTCCCACATGTAAGGAGCTCGCCACTCCATGGCCTGAAGAAGACGCCAACGGCTCCTTTTGAGCGCTAGTGGCAAAAATGTAAATGTATCTGCAGTAAATCAAAGTATTGTTCACATCCGTGCTTTTGAATGAATTATCCTGTGAGTTGAATTTGGTTTTAATCACATTATTATAATTTATGGAAACAGTGTTATTGTAAAATTGTGTTTTTTCAACATTTTTTGAATTTCAAATAAAGTTTTGAACATATGTGTGATGGAAACACAGCTTGTGATGCTTGGTTTGACTTTAAATGGTACAACAGAAAAATCCACAGAATGATCTCTCTTAAAAAGTGGCTCTTCAATGAAAACAGACATTCATACCTGTGAAACTGGATGATCCCCGTGATTGCACAGATTGATATCACCCAATGAATGAAGGTGGATTCGATGATGCGTAATACACGTCTCACCTTTCACTGTTTTTTAGTTTTTATTATTAAGAAGAAATGAGAGGAGGTCCAGACCTTAGCTATGGCCAGAGCACACGCTTGTCCCCAAAGCTCGATCAGCTGCTGCTGTCCAAACCTATAGTCCCTCAGTAGTTCTGCTTCGATCGCTGCTGCTTCTCCTTTGCTGACAGAAACAGAGCAGAGTACATCATTATTACCTGTGGAAGTCTAAGAGAACAAACTTTCTCTGACACAGGTGAAGCTGCCTGAGCAGAAAAGTGGTTGGTTTATAAATAAACAGCAGCAAAAATCTTTTCATACCATAGGCTCACATTTTATGTTGCAATTGTTACCATAATTTAAAGATAAACTGTCTACACTACCACGCAAAGAGCATACAGACAACAAGATTCTTAATGTCAGACCATGAAAAGATTGTGTGGAATCTAACAGAGAGGCATCAAGCATGAACTGCTTTTATAACATGTGGTCCATTGTTTTAGGAAAAATAAGACCTTTTAGTTAAAAAGACATTAAAGAAACTGAAAAGGATGATGCAGACATTATCTGTTAACACAAAGCAACAGAGTTAAACAGAAAGTTCTGTACGGACCTCCACTTAGAATCTCTATCTCTCTACAGACACCTAGTGGTGTTCCTTAAAAACACATTTAAGGTGGAAACGCAAAAACATTTTTTATCAATTATTTCCAGAAAAATGAGTTGGAAATCCTCCCCACAGAAATCTAAAAGTCCACAGGAAAAGCAACAATATGAGCATAAAACGTTTTTTTTTTCAGCAGTGAGTGCAAAACTCCCATGCACTGATGGACACTGCCAAACCAACCAACCGTTTCACTCCCCCAGAACAACAACTCATTGTTTGCCCCCGGGACCACAGCCACCCAGGGAGGCCCCAACACTGACAGGGCTAACCCGAGGAGAGGGCCCCGGGGACGACCATACGGGAGGGGCAAGAGGGGAGGAGGGCTCCAGGCTAGGCTAAAGGATCTAACAGGTTTTTCACACCAAATTCATTTTCAATTTAAATTGGGTAATTTGGCCTCCTCCCTTTACAAAAAGCCAGAATATATTTAACAAAAACTTCCATTTTAGCATCTCCTTTGGAAGTTGACTTTATTTGAAAGTGCAACTAAATTAAGCTGCAAAAATGTTTGTAATGCAGTGGGGCAGATGTTTTGTGAGCTGCGCTGGAATATCTCAGTAGAAGAATCTCTTCTCCCACTTGATAGAGCCTCTGTTTCAGGCGTTCAAAACAAATCCGCCGTACTTCCACTTTTGTCAGCAACAGTTTTTGCAGCGTGTGGTTTGATGCTCCAAGTCTGAAGTCAGAAAACCAAACCAGTTCCCATTACTGAAGAAACTGATCCTGTTTTGGGAACAAGCTTGTCTTTGGTAGTTGCCGTCAACAGCTGGACTTTGCGAGAGACAGTCGGAATGACCTTTTCTGATTTTTGGGTAGGAACCTGTGGTTAGATTATAACATTAAAGAAAAGTAAACTACTGTAAGTGACAGTAACAGTTCAGTCACAACTTTCATGAATTTTTGTTCACCATCCTAATAAGCCAGATTATGAATGACACTTTGCTATTTTTGTCTTATTTAAGCAGCAATTGTATTTTTAGTTACATTTTGTCCTTTCATTGTCTTTGTATTTTAGTATTGTTGGTCTTGTCTGATAATTAGGACTCCACTCTTCCTAATTTGTAAAAATGAAAAAGGAAGGGCAGAAGATAGGCCAAGTTTTTTTGTGCAAACTAATTCATTAATGTAACTATCTTAACATTCAGAATTTGTAACTATAAAAAGGCTGCAGAAATGAGCACAGACAGTTACATTATTCTCTGTTCTAAGTCTGCAGCGTGGATGTGTGTGTGCATGCGTGTGCATGCGTGTACGTGCATGTGTGTGTGTGTGTGTGTGTGTGTGCGTGTGCGAGCAAACCGGTGTCTCCATGTGGGGATCTTGGCATTTACCCATGCCAGTTTAGTGACAGCAGCTGTCACCCACAGCTCACCTCAGGGATGTTTCCTGAGTCACTGTGAGAAACGGATCTTTAGAAAGTTCATTTTAGTCCTCAGATTTTCTCTGTTTACAATCCTGCATTTGTCCCATTGAGCCAAATTAGTTTTACTTGAGTAAGACATTATTCATACATTTTTGACCTTTGAAAGGGAAGCATGTTAAAACAGGTCATGCTTTATGTAGGTTGGAAAATAGTGGTGCCAGAGACCAATGAAGGGTTATCATTGACAGAATCTTCTGGGTCTGTAGATCACTCAGAAGCTTCCATTATTGAGGAGAGATGACTTCTTTGTGGCTTTTTAAAAAACGTGCTTTGGTTGTGCTTGTTATAGTTTTAAACAAATTAGTTTTGAAAAATCAAACGTGTTTTTAAATCCACTAAACATTAACCTGCACGGTGGCGCAGTGGTTAGCGCTCTTGCCTCACAGCAAGAAGGCCCCCGGTTCATGAAAAAAAAAAAAACACAACATCAATGGGGGACCTTTCTGTGTGGAGTTTGCATGTTCTCCCCGTGCATGCGTGGGTTCTCTCCGGGATCTCCAGCTTCCTCCCACCGTCCAAAAACATGCTACATTGGTTGATTGGCAACTCTAAATTGTCCATAGGTGTGAGTGTGAGAGTGAATGGATGTGTGATTGAGGATATTCTACCCTGCGACAGACTGGCGACCAGTCCAGGGCATCCCTTGCCTACCCCCAAGTGGCCGGGATAGGCTCCGGCAACCCCGTGACCCCGATAGGGAATAAACGGTAAAGAAGATGAATGAATGAATGAATAAACATTAACCTGAGTCAGAGAAGCCCTGGTTTGGGTTGACATGTTTAGGGCTCAGGCATGAACCAATTGTAGCAATTCTACATAGAAAGTCGACTCTTTGGCTTTGTGAAATGATCTGGATCTGATTCTTGCTTGTTTCCCATTTGATCTGTAATACCCCACGTACCCATGAGAGTCATGGTATTTCTGTGTGTCACCTTATGTTGTTTTTTTCAGAGTCTGGAAGTATCTGAAGGAAAAAAAACTCCTGTTGTTGAAGCTGAGCAGCCGTAGACAGCTCCTACTCGAGTGTCTTTTGTTTGGGTATGGATTTATATTTCTTTGGATACACCTGGACATCAACCTGTATAATAATGTTCATTCCTCATGCAAAAAAATCCAAAGCGGTATTTTGATCCGCTCACACATTTCCGAGTGTTCCTCTCAGCACCAGCCCCTCCCAACCCACAAAAAGAAGCGGGTTATCACATTGTGATGTCACAAAGTGAGGAACAGCCCCTTCCAGGAAGTCTGCCGGCAGGCTCCGCCCCCAGGCTAACACATCCCCTTTCTTTCATTTTCTATGCACGATATGCACATCCATATTTGCAAAAATTTGGATATGTTGGTTTTCGTGGGCAAGGCACACTGCGGAGGCCGGCTCTAGGATGACGTCATGAAAGGGCGGCACCCACAAAGTGAGAAAGGCGGAGCCTCAGAGATCAAGTCGTCTTACTTCCAGGTAGGAAAATATGCTTTGAAAGTAACTCATATTTCCTTAAAAAATCGTTCTTTAGTGTACCAAAAGTAAAATATTATCATATTTATGGATATAGTTTACTCTGATAGGCTTAAGAAAATTATGATATAGACCCTCTTTAAAAAGGACTTGGAAAAAAAAAGTTTAAAGTATAACTTGTTGGTTTTGCTTGTTTCCTGTTTGTAACATAAAAAGTAAAAAGACGTTTTATTCTATTTAGTGACGTTAATTTGTTACTTTGGAAAATCTAAAGACCCTTTAAAAAATTAATCAAGAAGACTAAAGAAAATAATAAATCATTATAATATTGAGGATTTAAAGCTGGGGCTTGTATGTTCAAATGTATTGCAAAAGATATAGTGTCTTGATTAGGAAAACTGAGTAAATGAGAAGGCGGAAGAGAGACCAATGAGGGTAAAACAAAGTCCTGTGGGTGTTAGCCCCTGTAGCAGTGCAGTGTGGTGCAACATATTCATTCAATGATTTTTTTTTTTCATTTTCTATTCCGTTTATTCCCTTTCGGGGTCACGGGGATGCTGGAGCCTATCCTGGCCACTTGTGGGCAAAGGCAGGGGACACCCTGGACAGGTCGCCAGTCTGTCGCAGGGTAGAATGTCCACAATCACACACCCCTTCAGTCTCACACTCACACCTAGGGACAATTTAGAAGCATGGAGATCCCGGAGAAACCCCACATATGCACGGGGAGAACATGCAAACTCCACACAGAAAGGTCCCCCATTGATGTTGTTTTTCAGGTCCCCCAGCTGGGACTTGAACCAGGGGCCTTCTTGCTGTGAGGCAAGAGCGCAAACCACTGCGCCACCGTGCAGCCTGTGTTGCAATGCATGATATTTCTAATTTCTGAAACACCTCTAATGAAGTTTCGCTAACTTTCTCTGGAAGCTGTTTTTCCGTAAACACAACACGCCGGTTTGCCCTCAGACACACACACACATACTGCAGAATTAGAATTTGCTAAACAACACAGGAGAACAGAGATAATGGTCACTAGTATTGTTAGGGAAGAACCTCAACTATTCTACAAGGTAACATGTTTTCTGAGTGAGTAGACTGAGGTGAACTGAAATTAAAGTTTAGTGCCCCTGAGGGGAACTAGGCACACACTAGCAACACATAGCAGGAGTGAATATCACAGAGGATTACACCATCTGTTGATGACAAGCATCACTATCCCTCCTGTTTTTTTATTGTCAGGTTATACGTTAATCAAAAATAAACAATTCCCAGGTAGACTTTTTTTTTACCTTCTTTCTCTCATTTTGCTTTGCTCCAAATCTACATCCATGTCTTCGTCTTTTTTCTCTCTCCTTTATTGGTACCATTTGTATTCTTTACATATTATACGATATAAGCAAAAAACCAAAAACTAATTAGAGGCAGAAGCATATGAAGTTTATTGAATGCCTATCCTTCAATATCCTCCAATGTCCATTAGGGGTATTAGAAAAATTGATTTGGCGATAGTTCATATGGCAATACTTGTATCGATTCAAAATGCTGTCAGGACAATGTTTCTTTACGAGCGTCCTTCAGCGTCCGACTCTTGTTGTCCTCTTGAACCCCCAACCGCTAGTTGGCAGCAGAGAACACGGAGCCTCTCTGAGCAGCTCTGCACCACACAAATAAAACTACATGGTGTTAGCAAGAAGCAGCTTGTTTTGTTGTTGTGAGACATAAACTACTTACGGTAGTTTTTGCTTGGGATAGGTACAGAACCAAAACTCTGTGCCATGTTGCTGTCAGTATCATGTAAAAATGCGGATTGTTGTGCTTTGTAGCTCAGATAAGAACGAGTGAAGCAGTGCAGCTGCACAGCGGCTAATGCATGGAGCATCAGCCAAAATGCTTTCAGCAATGTGGGCCATAGTTCTGCAGAACCTCAGCAATAGATTCTAGTTTAGCGACCTGATGGATCAGAGGGATGTGTCCAACGCTCTGAATAAAGGCAGACATCGTGGTGATCAGCGTTACTAGTTTACTTCCGCATGTGAGAAAGCAGAGCTGCAATGGTGCAGTGCAGCCTGTATACAAAGGATCTTTGTCACATTAACCCTTGTGTTATCTTAGATGACCCCCCCTTCCATTGACGTGTTCTCCCTACCATGACAAAGGTGGATAAAGGTGGAAAGATTTCATGTAATCCATGGACACCAGTGAAGATCACAAATCATTGAAGAAAAAAGGTTCAGAGCACTGTCTAGTGGGTCTAGATGACCCAACTCCCAACGTTAAAGTGCCTAGGACAGCACAAGGGTTACATGTCAGACATACTATGACAATCTTTAACCCACATTTTAAGTATGTAAAATTCATGGTTTTTTTTGTAAATCTTTGTGTGAAATGGCCAAATGTAAAACGGGAACAAAAAGAAAAACGTGAGCTCACCAATGTGAAAAGTGGCTTAGTCTGCGCCTTTCGGTAAGAAGGTTTATTGCCAAACGCCAAATGCAAACGCCAGAGAGACAGACATGAACAGGCAGGATGCACGTTTTCTGCCACCTGCCACAATGACGTCGACAACCAAATGTTGCAACTGACATTATTGTTTATTTTATAAGCTTTTATTTTCTTCTAAAACTTTTGTTCTACCGTTACCTGCATTGACAGCTGTATATAACATTAGTGGCAACCCTCAGCAAATGTCATGACCCGTGTGTCTGCTGTAACACGACGGTTTTATTGTATAATTAGTTCATAAATGTTGAATGAGCTGTGATGGTTATACAGCATGCTGCTGCTGCCACAATAACATTAGTCATAACTTTAATAATTATGAATTAACATTTCATTAGTTAACTGAGGCTTTAACAGTTAAAGTGGCTGACTGTAAGCCTGCATGTCTGAAGTTTATTTTTTATTTCTTTCCATCTTGTTGGGTTACATAAATAAGCAGTGGATTTTTCATAAAATCTGTCATTATAAAGATGAATATTTACCATTTATTACAACTCTATGGTGACAAAACATAGTTCAATAACTAAAAATGTCCCAATGACAGGATTGAATACAAAAAACATGAGCTGATTGTTCTGATCACATATTTCCACAGTTATTATCTGAGCAAAGATCTGATAGTGAGGATGAAGACGTTGCATCATCATCCCCATCAATCCCTCGGCAGGGGAGAAGATTTCATATGATGATATTATTGACGAGCTTGTATCAACAAAGGCCAGGAAAATTAGGTTTTAGTTGGAGTTCTCTGTTCTTAGAGCAATAGTGTTATGATTATTTTGATGTGTTCTTTGTGTGATAAAAAATGTGTGCTTTATAATATTTATTTTATTTAATATTGTGTTTGATTTAAAGGGCCTATACCATGCTATCCATAAGACTTTTATAGCAGACAATATGATTTGATAATATATAATAATATATTACATTACCTTTGGCACACAAAAGAACAAATTCTTTGATGAAATGTGAGTTATTTTCTCAGTTCATTTCCTACCCCATATTAAGACGATTCGATCTCTGAGGCTCCGCCTCTCGCTCGTTGTGGGTGCTGCCAATTTTCTGACATCATCCTAGCGTCAGCCTTGGCAGTGTGTCTGTGTTTCTCCCACAAAAACAAAACAAAATCCAAACTTTTGCAAAGACGGATGTGCATGTTGTGCATACACCGTATTTTTAAATTTCTATCAAACACGTCAAAAATTGATTTAGCATTGCATAGACTTTTGAAGATTTTTGCCATGCTTCTGTTCTGATAACTGTTATTATGCTCTGCAGAATTGTGTTAAACTTCTTTTGTATCCAGTTCTCAATTATAATTGCATTAAAACAAGGTCGTCGACCTCGTCATGGGGGGGGGGGGGGGGGGTAAGAAGGGGAGTAATTCAGTGTAGAACCACCACTGCTTTTGCATCAAGTTATTGGTTTAGCCAAGCTCCTGTTGGAAAAGTTGAGAATGGATCATTTTTACTCAAAGAAAAAAACTTTCTTGTGGTAAACTTTGTTGATTTTTTAAAATTGTCCCTTAGGTATGAATTGTGTGTCATTGTGGTTTTGTGTATCTCGTCTTCACTCGGCGTTAGCGAAAACAGGCTCCAGCGTGGATGGATGGATGGATGGATGGAGGGATGGTGCCAAACTCTGGTTATTTTCTGTGAATGAATAGGTATTATTCTGTCCATGTGTGACTCATGTACTTCTTCTCATGTTTAGATCTCATGCGATTGCAGAAGAATAAGGGCTCTCGTCTAAATAGATGAGTATCCTCCCACTTAAATAGAGAGGCACAGATCATGCTGATGCAATAAAGCATAACTTGACATTAGGTGCACGGCCCGTACACAAACCCACACACGCTCATGTTGCATCATTTTAGATCCCACTAAAAGACAGATTTCCTAATGTATCTCAGTGTCAAAGTGAGGCATAGTTTAAGTGTAATTGGTTTAGGATCCTAGTGCACCTGAGGTACATTAAGATCTAAAACCGCACGAGTCACATCCTTATTGGATTAAATGAAGAAAGATGTTTGTTTGTCTTTGTGGTCATGCAGGAAGAGTAACACAACTGACGAAGGTTCTGCTCAGGAAACAACAAAGTGACATTTCTAAGCAAGTCAGACCAAGTCTGCAGAAACCATGGAACAACAGGACCTGCTGAACCTAGTTCATTTTTAAACTGAAAGCTAAATTTCATTTCTCCAGAAAAAAAAAGAAGAGAGAAGCTATTTTTTCCTCCCAAGAACCCACTCTTAATGCAATGTCCTGTTGTCATAGCAACAGAGCTGTTACTATAAGTTTCTGTCCATTTTTCTTTAGCATTTATTGTGATAACAGACGAGTCTCAGAAATAACTAAAAATAAGAGTGAAATAATACTATGAGTAATAAGTAAATGATAGCATCCCTGTTAGAAATGGTTTGTGACCATCTAACACATGGAACTGTCCTAAACTGCGTTTGTGTTTCCCTCACTGATTTTTGTTCACTGCCTTTCTGACAGCAAATGAAGTTTGACTGAGTCTGCATGTCAATCATAACAGACGGTCAGGACAGTCATAGTTTTTACAGCCGCAGCAGTAAATGTCTAAACATGCTGCAACGACCACGCATGTACAGAAAGGCGGTCACACCACAGAACATGCAGCAGCTCAGACAGATGCAGCTGACAGAACTTCAGTTCAAAGCAATGCTGCATAAAGCTGACATGGATGGAAATGTGGGAAATGACTGAGAACGCACCTGAAACAAATCCTCTTTTGATCTGATTATATCTGAAACTGGCCTGTAGCATGAACAGACTACAACAGACTAGACTAGACTAGACTAGACTAGAATAGAATAGAATAGAATAGAATAGAATAGAATAGAATAGAATAGAATAGAATAGAATAGAACAGAATAGCAGGTGCTTACCTGAGGTATCGCAGAGGTTCGGTGTTTTCCGCCTCTCCTTCAGCTGAGCTGTGGTTCATCATCTTGTTCCGCTGTTTTCGCCCAGAACGACTCGACAATCAGGCGAACGGATGAGGAGAAACCCGCCTCCGCTTCTCTGGACCTTAATCAACCAACAGGAGGACTAAAATGGGCTCCCTCTGTCTGCGTTTCTCCTCTTCTGATTGGCCCAGACGCTGGACGAAAATCACCGGCCGCCCTGCGCGTGCACGTAGGAACTGCGCGCGCACGCTGCCTGTGTCCCCGCCGCGCCGCGTCCCCGGTTCTCTCCCGGAGATAACAAACGGCCTGGAATAGAACGGAACAGCTGAGACCCAGCCAGAGACAGATCATCAGGGAACGGCTCGGGATCTGATTGGCTGAGAGCATTCTGTCATCCGCGCCAGAATTCCAACGAATACACACACTGTAGTCTGCACACTGACAACACACGTCTGGAGAGCAGTTACACGCACACAAACGCGCACACACTCACGGGACTTGATTGGCACTAATTATTAGGTGCTTATGAAACTGTAAAAAGAAAAAAACAGTTTGGCAACCATTTGATTTTCTGTCACCTCCAAAGTATTGTGTAAAGGATATTTTTCATGACATTCAAACAGTCAGTGCCAGTGACAGTCAGCAGCATTTTAAAGTCATTGACTCCCAGAGTATAAATAAAATGTTATCAGACAAACCTCCCAAGTGTCCCGGGGACAGTCTACCAGCTGTCCCCCATTTACCCTCTTCCTCATATAATCACTTATTAGGGTGATGGGGGGGGGGGGGGGGGGGGGGCAGCCTGCGATGCACCTTGGGGGGAGGAGTCACTTGGCGGTGGTCCCCCTCCCCTGGTTGTCGAATGGGAACGGCTCCCCTCTCTATTTTAATTGTATCTTAGGATCGAAGGACCCTTGGTGGGGGGTGTCCTTGGGCATCACTGCCAGCAGGAAGGAGATGTCCTGTCAGTGACCTACCCGCCAATTTTAACTGCACCCCTTTAGTACACACACCCTTTACCCCTCAAAAACGTACACACACACACACACGCACACAAACCCACATCCATATAGTACAGACCAAAAGTTTGGACACGCCTTCTCATTCAAAGAGTTTTTTTTATTTTCATGACTATATAAATTGTAGATTCACACTGAAGGCATCAAAACTATGAATGAACACATGTGGAATTAAATACATAACAAAAAAGTGTGAAATAACAGAAAATATGTCATAGGTTCTTCAAAGTAGCCACCTTGTGATTTGATTACTGCTTTGTACACTCTTGGCATTCTCTTGGGGGCTGCTCTCCTGGTTGGGCTGGAGCATGCACTCTCTGTCCCCCCATGCCCCCCTGCTCTCTGGCTTTGGAGGCCCCCGTGGCGGACCTGCTGGCCCTGGCCTGTGGGGCGGATGAGATTCCCCGGCGGGCGATTGTTCCCTATCTGCTGCTGTGGGGGTGTTGGGGGGTCCTGGCAGCTCTAAATTATTACACTCAACGGGGTTTTGAAAGACTCTGTTGGTGAAAATGCTAATTTGTTGGATTTGCTGCATTAGGACGTCAAAATTATTGAAATTTGTATCTATTCCAATCAAAAACATTTTCACAGGTCAAGTTCCATTTATATATAGGACCCCTTATTTGTAGCAGCTTTTCAATTAATTAGATTAGATTAGATTAGATCTGTTTATTAATCCCACGAATGGGAATTCTTGCATCCACTGTGAGTTTTTGGAGAGTTTCTGCGTGAATTTGTCAGAATAGCCTCCCAGAGTTCCTGTCTGGATGTGAACTGCCTCCCACCCTCACAGATGTTTTGCTTGAGGATGCTCCAAAGGTTCTCAGCAGGATTGAGGTCAGGGGGGGGATGGGGGCCACACCATCAGTTTATATTTATGCTCATAGCAGCCAATGATGCAGAGGTAGGCCTTGTGGCAGGAGGTGGCCCATTGTAAACAGTTATTGTTTACCTGTAGATGAAGTTTTGTAACTGTTTGTCATAAAATGTTTTTTTGGTATATCCACAAATAACCACTAACTAAAACTGTCTCTGTGATGAGGAGGAGATTTGTTTACGGTTTTGTTATTTAGTTTATTTAGAGGCATTTATTGTGGCTACAGGAATTTTCAATATGCAATGCAGAGCTGGTTTCTGCATCGTATAATGGTTCATGAAGGGTTTAGTAATTCAGATGTAGCACTACTGAAGGCCCAGGTGTGTAATGCACGGTCTGCTACTGCATTTACCACAATGCATATTGAAAAGCCACAAAACTTCTGAGACAATGTCCTTTGGCCAGATGAGACAAAACTGCATTTTGTTGAATTGTACAACAGGTACACTTGTGCTCATGGTTTACATATCCTAAAAGAAATGAGTTTATTTCTGAGAATATGAATAAGAAAACAGGTTTAACCCTTGTGCTATCCTAGGCACTTTAACATTGGGAGTTGGGTCATCTAGACCCACTAGACAGTGCTCTGAACCTTTTTTCTTCAATGATTTGTGATCTTCACTGGTGTCCATGGATTACATGAAATCTTTCCACCTTTATCCACCTTTGTCATGGTAGGGAGAACACGTCAATGGTCATCTTGGCCCCATAGGATAGCATAATGGTTAAAAGCTGTCATCAAATCTACGGGAAAAGGTAACTGAACTGTACAAACCAGGGAAGGGATATGAGGAGATGTCCAAGGATCTGAGAATGGCAGTCATTCTTCAGACTTTGATCAAGAACGAGAAAGTGAGGGCTTCTGTTGAAACCTAACCACGGTCACAAAAAAACTGCCAAAAAATCTTTAGGGATGCAAAATAGGCTGCACGGTGGCGCAGTGGTTAGCGCTCTTGCCTCACAGCAAGAAGGCCCCTGGTTCAAGTCCCGGCTGGGGGACATGAAAAATACATCAATTGGGGACCTTTCTGTGTGGAGTTTGCATGTTCTCCCCGTGCATGCGTGGGTTCTCTCCGGGATCTCCGGCTTCCTCCCACTGTCCAAAAACATGCTTCATAGGTCAATTGGCAACTCTAAATTGTCCATAGGTGTGAGTGTGAGAGTGAACGGGTGTGTGATTGTGGATATTCTACCCTGCGACAGACTGGCGACCTGTCCAGGGCGTCCCCTGCCTACGCCCAAGTAGCCGGGATAGGCTCCGGCAGCCCCGTGACCCCGAAAGGGACAAAGCGGTACAGAAAATGAATGAATGGATGCAAAATAACTTCAGCTGGGAGACAGGACTCTGAAAAATGTTTCCTGATGCCCAATAGGGACACAAGAAAGCCCTTTTTGTGCAAATACCAAAAAATAGCTGGCTTACAACCCCCCAAACATCACAGAGACATGCCTCCAAACCTATAGACCAAAGTCATTTGAAGTGATGAGACCAGGACTGAACTTTTTGGCCACAGCCATAAACGCTACATTTGGAGAGAGGAATCAACAACAGCTTTGATGAAAAGAACACTATTGCAACTGAGAAACAAGGAGGCTGATGGTCTGGGAATGTGTGAGCTCCAAAGGCTCGGGAAACTTGATGAATGAATGCATATCATCAGAAGATAATGGAGAAAATCTTGTACTCTTCAGCTTGGAGGCTGCACATGGGACACACTTGGACATTTCAACGTGACAAGGATCCAAAACACAAGACCAAGTCACCGGTCACTGGTTCCAACAGAATAAGGTGAAGGTTCTGGAGTGGCCATTTTAGTCTCCCTGACCTCAATGTTATTGATCCATTGATTTATTATTGATCTGGGGAAATTTCAGCCCAAGCATTGAAAGGAACTTGAGGTTTTTCCTCCAAGATGAATGGGCTGTTTTACCATTAGAGAACATAGAGCCTCATCCACAACAACCATAGGAGACTTCCAGCTGTTATTGAGGCAAAGGGAGGCAATACAAGGGATAAAGTACTGAGGTATGTACACTTCTGAGCAGGGTCATTTGGGAAGTTTCTGTTGTCATTAGGGTTTAAAAAGGGTAAAAAGATTTTTTGTTTTTAAGTAAATGGCTTCACCCAACCGCTAGCTCATATTCTCCAAGAAATGGCCAAGAAATCATTTCTTTAAAGGTATGTAAACATTTGAGCACAGCTGGATGGCTTATCATGATTTTGGTTCAGACCTGTTGTGGCCTCTTATGACCATTGCTTCTATAACAGATGGGTAGCAACAACATTGTTCACGTGTACACAACTACTCAAAGTTCTGGTGACCTATTTTTATCCTAGTTGTGTTATAATAATTACTTACAGTTTCTCAAAAGGAAAAGATCTAATCCACCTTATAAAAGTATTCACCAAAGAGTGGTTTCTTTTTATTATTTTACACAAACACGTTAAAACAAAAAACAACGAAACCGTTGAAGACATGTTAAAATTAGTTTTATTATTTTGATAAAGAAAAAAATCCCCCAAAGAATTATTTGTCACACTGTTTTGTGTCAGGGCTGCACTGAATGGATGGCAGCAAATGAATGGAATGGTAATATTGCTGGCAGACAGCAGCAACAGAGTAGTCAGGACATCACAGTTACATTTAGCAGGGCACAAAAAGAGCTCATCTAAACCCCCTCTTGTTTCTTTCTTAAACATGTAGGTTCCTTATCTATTGCCCGTTGGGAATGTGAAATATTTCTTATTCATCACAGAGATTTCAAATTGAAAATATCTGGGTCTTTTCAACAATATCCAGTTGAAGCCTGTCCAAATCCAGCATCCTGCAGGGACACATGACAGACGTCTGCAGGCTGGACAAAAGCCGTCTAAGGCCGTTTGTCGGGTTTGGTCTTTTTCAAAAAGAAATCTTTAAAATACCACAATCCCATGAAGTGAAGTCAGCCCTAACTTTTGCATTGCATTTTAAATCGACTGAGAGTTAATTCAGAAACTGACTTCCATAACCCATCATATCTATGAGAAGTCCTGCAGCTTTTCCTGCACCACTGCAAGACAACTCAGATGTACAATGACTCGACTGAACAGCCAGATGGAAACCATAGAAATCTTCCTGATAAGGATGATTGTGCCGTTTCTGGGTTTCTGTTGTCTGACGTTTCCATAACAACGACGAATCCTGCCCAGATTCTCTTGAGTCAACTGGAGCCACATGATGCAGGAGACACAAACTTTAAAGTGAACATCCATTCATAAGCATACATCTCTACTTACCCTTTAAATAAACATCTGTTTATAAAAGAAAAAAGAAGCACCACAACCTATGATATGAGGCAAAGTAAAGTCAGGAAATGGGACATTCCTCACCCCCACTCAGTTTAGCATTAGTTCATGTTCCAGGGGGTTCAGCAAAAGCAGAAGGGATTTCTGCTTAGGCTTCAACGTTTCTTTGGAAGGTTCGTTTTACAATTATCCATCCCACCCATCTTCAAAACCAACTCAATCCCTTTGGGGGTTTACTGGGCTGCTGGAGCCTATCCTAGCTACTGTTGGGCGAACCGGTCGTCAGAGCAGGCCTCCACACGGGTGCTTTGTGCTCTCACTCAAAGTCAGTGAAACCTTTGACTTTTTTCTTCATCTTAGCAAACAAAGGGATAAAATAAAGGAAATAAAATAGGCCACCACATGGAACCCAGCAGATGTAAAACCACCTTAACAGTAACATTAGCCTGTAAAGTCAGACCTCAAAGAGAGGCCTCTTCCAAAGTGTCACGAGCACAACATTTCAAACACAGTATAGGACTCACAGATGAAAGAGCACATCCAAACATTCAATCATACTAAATTATCAAACACACACCAACTTCTCTCCAATACGCACGAAGCTGGAGGGACGAGGCAGTCTTGTGTGCACACGCAGGTTCTTATTTCCTTTTTCCTGGTCCTTTTTGCAAAGCTGAAGCGATTCATTTATAGACGGTCCTCAAAGTTCAACAGTCTCTGCCATGAGGCCCACAGATGACGGTAATTAGGTCACCAAATGGCCTGAGTCTTACTGCCTTTGGCCGAGGAGGGACGTATGTAAGGCCAATATCTTGCACACAGAAGCCAAAGACTTGGTCCAGCCTAAGGGCAGAGGCAAAGGAGATCACAGATTTCTGTGGCAACTTCCTCCAGGTGCAACGACAGGAGGCTGAAAAAGCAGATGGGGAAAGAGAGGCTAACTCACTGGAGTCTTAAGTGTAACTGTACCCACTGGTGTCAACCCCAGCCCCCCCCAAAGGGTACCCAAAATCTTTTTAACTTTTTTCTTTAGTCTTTATATCCCAGAAGCTGTTACAGCAAATTCCATTTTGGAAAGAATCCAAAACAGGAAGAAGGTAGCAAAAGAAGCAAAGGCAAGAGCATCTCCATCCAAGCAGGGAAAACGTTGAATACTACCCAGTGGCCATTTCAGCCAAAGACAGAGTCCATAGAAAACTTTAGAATGGTGAGAATGGCTCTTCGTGGTATCAAGAGGGCGAACAGTTATGGTGTCCTTTGGGAGTGGGATTGCATTATTTCCACGTGTTTGCAGCTTGGGAGATGGAACGCGACGGAATCATGTCCAGCAGATATTCCCGCTGACGTTCAACCGCAGAGGAGGTTTTATGAGCGGACAAGCTGGGGTTCACGTAGGCCATGGTCACACCTGTCAGCAGACAAACACAAAGTCAGTCGCATCCATCTAAGCCCAAAAAGCACGGGCTGTGATTAGCCACGTGGTCTTTCCAAAAGTACAGACAAGGAGCTAAATGCTCAAAGACAAGCAAGAGTAATGAATCCATCAAAGAGAAGAAATGGCCTGCATTTCTCTGATCTAACATCAACATACCAGTGTTTCCACCACTCTGCTTCCTCCAAGCCACCACATTGCCTTGGCTGCCACTGCTGCCACTGCTGCCCTTTGCTCCCTGCTGAAGGGAGCGGCCAGAGACGTGCTTATCTGACCTGCTGCCCAGTGCTGCCGCCGCCGCCACCGCATTTTGGAGTTGGGAAGAGGTATAGGAGTGAGCCACTCCACGAGAGCTCACAGCAGATTGGATGCTGTGAGACAGCTGACTCTGCAAAGACAAATAAGGCGATGAAACATTAAGCCGCACTGAAGATAAAGCTGCGTTCACACCCAACGCCATTTGCCTGGTAAATTGGCATCCTCTGCCTCGGCTGAGATGAGCATCAAATCTGCTGCTCGATTCCTGTTCAAAAATATGTTTAGAAACGTAAAAAGTTTTTAGCCTGATCGCTACATTGAAGCACTGACTGTATATTTCATTTCCGATCCACGGATGATGTTTAGAGGTCAGGTTGATTTATTTGAAAGAGTTCTACAAAAGCATCAAAAAGCATCGGTATAAGAGCTTCAGCATCTGCTGCCAGAGCGGCGTCTGAATGACGGCCGCTGTCAGCTGCACTCCTGTCTCTCTGTGACCCAGTCTGAGGACTTCCCGTCCCGCATTAGTGCAGGGAAAAAAACAAGGATATATCTTCATTGTTGCTTCGATGCAAATAAGAAAAGTATAAACATAATGATTATGAATATTCATGAGGAGAATGATCAGATTCTCCTCCGTGTTGGTTTTGAACTCCACACACGGCTCATGTCATCACTAAATCATGGGCCAAAGCTCGGATCCTGATTGGTTAACGCCATGCAGATTCTGCCCAACGTTTAGATATTTGAACAGAGACTTTTTTTCAGAAACGTCGCCATTGTTGTGCCACTGCAGGGCCCCACACCCAAATCGCGCCGCAGGACCTCTGATTGCAGCAGTGTGTTGACTTAAGGAAACTGGACGGCCCTGATGTGTGAATCGTGCTCGGTGTGAACACAGCCTAAGGCTCTGAAAAAGAACAACTACACTGCAAGAAAGAAGTCTAAAATTCTCTAAATTAAACAAATCTTCTTTAAATAAGCAAACATAATAATAATCTGCCAAAAGGGCAAGAAAAAAGGGCTTACCAAGAATTCCTATTTTAAGGAAAACTAAGATTTTTTTGCTATAAAAACGTTTTTCACATCATTTTTCTTGTAAAAAAGAAAATACGACATTCTTTCTTGACACAAGGGTCTTTTTGCTTTCTTGAGAATCTGCTTTTGCAGTAAAGATCCCACTTAAAAACCTAATAAGATGTTGGACTGAACCTGTCAGACTAACCTGCTTCATAGAATGGTGAGCACCCACAGATCTGTGCTGCATAGCAGGTCGGACCTGCTTGAATCCCTGGGAAAGAAGCATCTCGTTCTTTGACAATGAGGGAGAGGATGAGGTGGTTTTAGAGGCGGGGGAGGCAGAGGAGGAAGAGGAGGCTGTTTGCTGAAGGATGCGCTGCTCAATTTCTTGCTCCTGTTGGAGGGCCTTAACAAAGGCAGATTTAAGCCGACTGGTGTGTTCAGCCTTCAGGACCTTCTTCTGATTGGACGACATGCACTGATCACAGAGGATGGTCCCAGCTTTCTCCTTTCTCCAGCGGGAGGTAAAGTCTGTCTTGCACTGGGCACAGGTATGTGGCTCTTTGGAAATGGAGTTGGCCATTGCAGTAGCTGGTCCTAGATTGCCTTTGTGCATGGTAACACAACACAGAGTTATTCTAGGCTCATACTTCTACATTCAACAGTCAGCGTCACCTGGATTTTGGAGCACTGAAATGTAAACGTATTTACTTACCCCTTCCATGCATTTCCAAAAGTTTTTGCACCACTTCCTCCAAACCCAACAAGTAGATAAACTCATTATTAGCAGCTGAAGGCAAGAAGTTGAATTCAGGAGCCGGAGGTTTGGGTGGAGGAATCTCCAGCAGCGTTTTCTCCAGCTGTTTACGCAGTGCTAATTTAGCAGCAGCCTGTCTGCTCGCTGGAGAATCGTTGATACTTGAGTTTGGTGATGCTGAGGAGCCTTTCAGACCACTTTGAGAAGCCTAAAAGTGAACACAAAATCCTTAGGTTAGACGCACAAAACCGCTCCGAATAAGTGTGAGCAAATCCGACCTTTTACAGGATAATCTGACCTGAGAGATGTTGACCATGACATTGCTGTTGGAGACATTAGCCACTCGGATCAGACCCTGCTGAATGATCCTCTGGCCCTGGACCTGGACGTTGGGGACAGATGCCCTGGGGGCCAGCAGGAGGGGGGGAGGGCCTGATCCACTGTGCTGCTGCTGCTGCTGGCGTAAACTAGCCATCTGCTGGGGAGTCACTGCGATTGGCTGGAGAGCACACAGGCACAAGCAGTAGATCATGACAGGATAATCAGTTGTTGGAATAACAAGAACAGTGAAATTGCTCATTTAACCCTTTAACACCAAAGCTTTAGCTCCAGTTTTTAGTCTTTCGACCACCGTAACTCTTCAACCGTTGACACAATTATTGCCTTGCTCCCAACAGCCCTTACGGGTGGATACAGGCCGTCTGTGGACGAAAAACGGGCTGTAGGGGCACACAGGTGGCCAGCAGGAAGCGTCAAGATCCTAGAGCAGTCAGTGAACCCATAGGACAGCCCTTTGTGCAGACCTCGAGTGCAGCATCAAAGATAGCGATCTATATGCTGGTCGTCACGATGGGTTAAATGAAGCATCATTTCAGAGAAAGTTCACCTCTTACCGCTTGTTTTTGTCCACATGATGAAGTTAAAGCTTATTTTAAAGAAACCAGTGCAGTTGTACAGAACATTTAAGCTAAGTGACTGGAACTTCTATTTCAGGCGAGCGGTTATCACCGTGGATGATCACTTTTTAATGCACACCCAATCAGAATCAAGCATTCACCCGGATCATGGAACAAAAAGGGATAATCCACAGTGATAACCGCTCGGCTAAAAAAGAAGTTCCGGTGACACAACAAATGTTTTATATCACTGCGCCGGCTTCTTTAAAACAAAGGTTAGCTCCATCTGGACAAAAACAAGCGGTAAGAGGTGAACTTTCTCTCTAAACTGATGCTTTATTTAATGCGTTGTCACGGCAACGCACCACCTAACAAATAGTCCACTTTTTGTGAAAAAAGTGATCCAAACCGAAAAAAATAACAAGAATAACGTCCTCAAAACTGACTGAATATTTCTTTCTTTTGTAATGTCTTGACCATGGTATAAGTGGGTTAATAGCCGTCCAGATCTTTGCGTGGAACCGTTCAGGCTTCCACGTCGTGCGTTAATTTCTGATAATGAACAATTTGTCGGCCGTTAACCTTTACTGAGCCTATACCCGGCCAACTGAGCTACCCAGCTGCTTTAATGTCAAAAGTTAAAAGTCAAAAATTTCCATTCTCCTTCCAGATGCTTTACGAAACACTTGCCACACTCACAACAATGGTACGTTCCATTTTCATGACATTCAGAACTGCAAGACACACCTGTGTTCCCTTTAAAATAAAGCTCCTTCAGTCTACAGCCCTCCATGGGCCGGGACGACCCAAAAACCTGTGACTAAAGCCTAACGTAACTCCAACAGATGCAGAAGTGGAGAAATGCAGCCTAGTGCCAATATGCAACCATTTACATAAGTCAAGTGAAAAGACGCTTTTCTCCATGCCACAATCAGCTGGTGACTGCGTTAACGGTTGAACATTTATAGTATGTCAAAGACCACGAGTTATTTAGGTGTCACCGGCAACATCTGGTGTTAAAGGGATAAAACAGGGCAATTTAAAGAATAGGCATCCAGCTGTCATCATAATATAGACTGAAAGCTCTTCACCAACCTGGGCTCCTCTTACCAGCGGGGGCATGACAATCTGAGAGCTGTGCTTTGAATGGACATGCTGGCCTCCCCGTACCAAAGGAGGAGGGATCACTGTGCCCGAGCCACGCCCTGTCACCTGTAAACACCAAATATAATTACATTTACATGATGCGTTTATGTTATGGCCATAAAATATCACAAAAAATGCGTTAGCTTTACTTGGAACTACCAGTATGCATTTTCTAAGAAAAGGGAAAGACTGCGTACTAAGGGCATTACGATTAATCGACGAATGGATGAATGGACGAAATCCTAATATCCAACAAGATTGATCTGTCTGAGGCAAGTTGTTAATCAAATCAACCTATAGCATTATAAAATGATTTAAAACTGTAATAAATCAATTATGATCTACATTAGAAAATACCATTTGATTGAGATCTGATGAGTTTATTTAATGCATCAGTGGACAACACACATGTGATGTCATTAAAACCATCATTCCAGTCCAATGTGTGGACAGACTTTGAATAAAGTCATGTGACCATCCAGGGTCTAGAATGTTCTAAGAATGTTCCCTTTGGATTCTTTGGATGTGGAAAAACAACAGTGGTGAACTTTAGGAAACTAACATGTGAATGGATTTGACATTCATTCTAGTTTACTTGTTTGTTTGGACACAGATTTCATTTTCTCTAGTTTATCTGGAAGAAATCCAAGAATCTGGAAAACTTCACTGTTTTTCTGTCTGAGTCTCACTGCTGGAAGTTCTGGATAAAGATGTTCTGGATCCATTTAGATCAGTGAATCGGATCCAATCGGATCGTTCAGAATGAATTGGATCGTCAATCTATAATTTTGATTTGAATGGAATTGTTTTTGAAATTAATCGTTACACCCCTAATGCATACATTACCTGAAGGGGGCCTTTACTTGATGTCATGGTTCCTCTAACAAGAGGTGGAGGAGTGGCCACTGAGCCACTTGCCTTGAAATGAACCAAACAAGGAGCAGGTCAGTAATAAATCATGTTGCAGACAAAACAAGGACAATATGAACTGAAGTCATGAACATGCATGCAAAATGTGTGTGCAGTACAAGTACTATAGACACCTGGCAGGGACTCAACCCTCTCCCCGTTTACCTTCTGTACAGTACTCTCTTTCTGGATCTGGCTCTGCCGGAGTTTCTTCAGAAGCACTAATTTGGCCTCTTGAAGTCTCAGTTCTTCCTGAAGTTGTTTGATGATCATTTCCCTTTCTTCAGGTGAACTCTTCTGCAATTAACAAGAAAAAAAGAAAAGATTCTCTTTACCCTGTGTATGATTTCATCAAAGAAAACTACCAAGGAATTGGAAAAACTTTGTAAAGTTAAAAACGGCATGTGATTTCAAACAACATAGATGTTTAATTTTTAAAGTTTTAAATCCCAAAAGGGATTACTGCAACAGTGGGTAATTCCTTTCCACAGTTAAAGGCAGGAACTTGACTGCACTGAATACGTATCCTTACCTTCAGTTTCTCCGTGTCTGTTTTTGTGAAGCAATGGCCGTTCATGATTGGACTGGCGGGCTCATTATCGGACAGAACAATCACATCATCTGGAGAAGGTGGTTCTTGCTCTGTCTTGATGTCACTGATGAGAAACACATCAAAAGGTAATCAACGAGCGAGAAACCTTGTAGTTTTTCCATTTGTCCAGTAGATGGTGATATTGAGTCATTTTGCATCAACTAAGGCAAGCTGTAACATGACTGTTTTAGGACAGAGAGAGAAAGAAGACAGAAACCAAGAGATCAATAAAGGGGAAATGGTGGCAGGGGAAGAGCACAACAACCCATTATATCTTCATCAGAAAGTTGCATCAACAGAGCTCCGGTTATCTCTTTTTCAACAACAAAACACCTTTTCAATTCTATGCAACCAAGCGCATTTTCAAATCAGCCGTTAGGTTTTCCTGAACAAATGTGACAGTTAAACAAGCTGATTAGTGAAACCCCATGTTTTCATAAAGCTGAAATGAGGTGAAATTAGCAAACGAGCTACTGAGCCACTTCTACACAGATCTCAAGTTCAGAGGTGTGGATGGAATGGAAAATGAACAGACATGTGCCGAGAGTAGCTACACGACAGCAGAAAGAAGATTGACGTTTGGGTCCAACTGTTATGGTATTCAGTCACTTATGCAGTCAAACTTTGGAAAGTAAGAGCCTGGAAGCTCAGTCCCAATGCGCCACCATGACAAGCCTAACCCCTCCCCTACCTTTGTGGCAGGGCCTGTGGCCTAGTTGGGTCAGTTCAGCCCGGGCCTCAGCTTTCCCCTCCCTCCCAGCTGCTAACATCACGAGCAGAGGTCCGCTGGAGACGCTCAGGAGGGTGACAGTGAGGGGGAAGGGAATAGATGGCCAGGAGCCAACCTATTGTGTACACTTACTCGGTCGCCACTTCACGCAACCCTCCCCCACCCGTGCTCGTTCTTTCTTTACTCCAACTTACTGACTCACGGACTTGATGTTTCTCTTGGCTTTGCTCAGCCCCGTTTTCATAGCCGTTCATTTGCCATCTTCTCCGCTCTCAACAGCTGCAGTCACAGACCAACAGCCCTTCCAGCAGGACAATCAGAGAAATTTACCAGTTCTTCATCTATCTAATCAGAAAACTAATGAGCATTAGAGTGATTAGACCTCATTGGTCTGCTATTAACCTGCTTCTTCCGGTAAAACTATATTGATTTGTGTAATAAACTTCCAAAAACCTTAGCATTCTCAAAGTACTGCTGTCATGGAAATGGCACTTTAAAAATTGAACTTTTCAAAATAGAATTATTTAAATCCATCAAAAGGAAGAAATTCCTCACATTTTTGATGGCTTGTTTAAAAAAAAATACACTCGAGAATCTTTGTAATTACGATCACTAGCAAAAGAATTAGACTTGAACGTGGGCCTTGCTGCCAACATGCGAGATCAGGTCCTGATCGGTCGCTACCATTTATTAAGAACCAGTAACACAAGCATCACAACACACCTGCTTGGTTGTGTAAGGGCCAGTTTTTCTGCATGCCTCAGCTTCAAAATGATCCCACTGCTGAATCAGTGCAGTGGGTTCCTCCATTTAGACAGCAACGTACACCTGCTGAGGGCCACATTGAACTAAGAAAGGCACGACAGCTAATGCTTTTCAATATTTACCAAGTATGCACAACTATCTCCAAAGGAAGATTCTCGTGGGCTTTGTTGCCGTACCACCATGGAATGGATTGAATCCTTTTCAATGATTATTTCCAAAGCCCTGTGACAGACTGGCGACCTGTTGGGGTACAGCCACAGCTCCAGATACCCTGTGACCCCAAAAGGGATTCCCTGGGTTTGATAAATGAATGAATATATGTGGAGTATGACTTCCATACAAACAATAAACTATTCACTTTGGCCTAAAGCAGCAAGCTCTTGGACTGAACCAAGGCCAAAGGTGACAGTTGCTCAAAATGATGATGCACCATAGTCTACGCGTAAGCAGCTGAGCTATATCTGTTTCACTTTAACCGCCATCTCATCGCAATGTATTTATTGCTTCCCAACATGTAATAACATTCTCTTTATGGTCATGTGACACACCCGTTTTCCATCCTGTGCCCTACTTTCAACTGCTTCTTCCTTTGTTGAAACCATGGCAATGGCCAGTTTAAAACCCGTTTCAACACATAGCCTTAATTTTGTAAAAAGTGTGAGGCAGAGTTAAGGTGCTGCTGTGGGAGAAAATGGAGCCTGGGCCTCAGGAGCCACAACGTTTTCAGAATGGGGGCAGGCTGCAGACAACCACACAGCAACTTCCTGTTTGACTCCTATCAGACCACTTGCTATTGCAAATCTAAACAGAAAAACAACAAGAAAAAAACTTGCAGCTTCAAGAGACACCTCTGCATATGAGACATTTTGCTATTCATTCACACACACATTCAACACCTTTGAGGTAAAAAAAAAAAAGAAGAAAGATATGTGTTAAGGCCTGTTCACACCGGGACGAATTTCGCCCGCGATTTTCGCCGACGTTTAACGGCTCGTGACTAAACAAAGGGCACCATTGTGAGTGTGCACACCGACGCGAAAAACGCCACGCGTCAAAGCGTCACTTTTAAAAAACGCCTCGGGTTTGGTCTTTTTGGTTTGACGCGTCGCATCGAAAAACTATTCGACCAATGAGAATGGCGCTTTTGCACACGTGTCTGGAGCTCCTGAAGTTACAGTAAAACACAACTTGGGGGCGCTCAAACACAAAACTGCCTTGCTGAGCACACATACCAGCGAAGAAGATAGACGCCGAGATGCATCTACTCAGCCGCGAAGAAATAATGACGGACATTCTAAAATATCCCCGAACCAAGCACCAGTTGGAGCTACTGGTGCTGGAAATATTCATGTTTTCTTTGTTTGATTCTGACAAGCGCGTAAATACTTGCTCTCTTTTTCTGAGTGAAAAGCGACTTTAAGAAGCCTAAAGTTGTGCAGCGCCACCTTGTGTACAGGAGTATTTCTGTTTACATTAAGCGCCATCTAATGTCAGGGAATGAAATTGCATGTTCGCTCGGCTCATCGTCAGCGAAAATCGCCTGGGTGTGAACACAAAAAAACGTGGCGAAAAACGCTGGCGAATAACGCCTGGTGAATATTCGTCCCGGTGTGTACGGGCCTTTTATGGGACTCTTAAGCTTCTCAACAAGACATGTGGCCATTTTGGGATCTGTTCAATTTGATCTTATCATATCAAGTGAACAAGACAATTTGAAAAAAGCAACAAAGTGTTTGGATATTATTTAAAGGGATGTAGATGGAGTTGTCCACCATGAAAGTTTAAAAGCCCAAACCAAAACAGTATCACACACATATCCACAAAAACGTGTTTATCGTCTTCTTCTGATTGTTGAGCAAATAAAAACTTTAAGAAAAACTTTAGAAAAACACTTTGGTCCATTTGGTTAATCATTAACTTATTTTATGTTGCAAAATGTCTCACCTTTTCGATGTGCTCATGTCAACAGGTTCATCTCCAGTTTGCACCTCCACCTTAATGGTTGCCTTTACTTCCCCCGTCTTAAGGATACTGGCTGCTATCTTAGCACTATGCTCGTTCTTTACCCTGACATCTTCAGCTCCAGATCCCACAAGGGCTAAAGGGGTCACGGCTGGGTCACTTTTCTCCAGCTTCACCCGTTTGCTGTCCATGTCTCCCAGGGAGTCACCAACAGATGCATGGTCCCTCTCCAGAGCCCGCTTCTGGCTGCGAGTCTGACGCACGGCCTCCTCCGACATGGCTTCTCTCACTCTGGAGATAAACAAAACAAAAAAATGCAAAAACCATCAGAAATGACTGTAATTGCAAAAAGAAAACAAGGCAGTTCGATTGCAAGGAGAAGAAAACCTGGAGTTGATGTCGCCTGAAAAGTTACAAAAGATACATTACTCAAAACAAATTAGAGATCCTGTTATTTACACAAGTTATATTTTTTGGTCTACATTATCATAAAAAATGGTGAGGCAAAAAAGTATTTAGTCAGCCCCCAGTTGTGTTAAGTTCTCCCACTTAAAAAGATTAGAGAGGCATGTAATTTTCATCATAGGTATATTTCTCAACTTTAAGAGACAAAATTAGAAAAATAAACCTCAATACTTTATATATCCTTTGGCTGGGCCACTCCAGGACCTTGGAATGCTTCTTATGAAGCCACTCTTTCGTTATCCGGGCAACGTGTATTTGGGATAGTCGTCATGCTGAAAGATCCAGACATGTTTCGTCTTCAATGCCCTTGCTGATGGAAGGTTTTCACTCAAAATCTGACCATACACGGCCCCATTCATTCTTTCCTTTACACGGTCCCGTCCTGGTCCCTTTGCTGAAATACCGTCCCAAACCATGATGGTTCCACCCCCGTGCTTTACAGTAGGTATGGTGTTCCCCTGGTGTGGTGTAGTGTGTTACTGATGGTAGCCTTTGTTACTTTGGTCCCAGCTCTCTGCAGGTCATTCTCTAGGTCCTCCATGTGGTTCTGGGATTTTTGCTCAGCGTTCTTGTGATCACTTTGACCCCCCGGGGTGAGGTCTTGGGGGGAGCCCCAGATGGAGGGAGATTCTCAGTGGTCTTGCATGTCTTCCATTTTCTAATAATTGCTCCCACAGGTGATTTCTTCACACCTGTTGCTGATTCAGTCTCCCAGCCTGGTGCAGCTCAACAATTTGATTTCTGGTGTCCTTAGACAGCTCTTTGACCTTGACCATAGTGGGGTTTAGACTGTTTGAGGTTGTGGACAGGTGTCTTTATATAGATAACCAGTTCAAACAGGTGCTAATAATACAGGTAATGAGTGGAGGACAGAGGATCCTCCTACAGAAGCCGTTACAAGTCTGTGAGAGCCAGAAATCTTGCATGTTTGTATGTGACGAAAAATTTATTTTCCACCGTAATTTACAAATAAATTCTTTAAAAATCAGACAATGTGATTTTCTTTTTTTTTTTTCTAATTTTGTCTCTTATAGTTGAGGTATACCTATGATGAAAATTGCAGCCCTCATCTTTTTAAGAGGGAACCCTTCCAAAATTGGTGGCAGACTAATTACTTTTTTGCGCCACTGTATGAAGAATTTTCCTTTCGATATTACCAATAATGAATGAGAAGGCAGACCATTTTCATTAGTTCGATATTTATTACACCCAAGATTAAAACAAGTACAAAGATAGTCCAGATAACAAAAACTGACCATGTCAGTTGCGGGTATTTCCATCATTTGCTGCAATGACAGCTTGAGAGCAACATCTCATGCTCCTCGCCACCCTTTTGATGTTGTTCTGAGACAAAGCGTTCTACTCTTCCACAAGTGCTACATACAGTTCTTCCAGGTCACTTGGGGGTGGGGTACAATTATCCAGTCTCTGGTTCAGCTGGTCCCAGATGTGCTCCATTGGGTTCAGGACAGGGGTCATTGCTGGCTAGACCATATGAGCCAATCCCCACTTCCACTTGTTAAGCACTAAGCCATGACACTATGCTATTGAGCTGTTCAGTGAGTCATCAGTATGTGACCACAAACTTCACGAACCGGAGTAATCTGCATCTTATTAACATTACAGAGCTGGTGTTTGGCTGATAGTGCTGAGAGTAGCCATCAGTGGTCATAAAGGGATGGACATGGTCAGCAACAACACAACCATGCTCAGTTGGTACTAAGGGGCCCAAAGTGTGCTTAAAATATCCCCCACACCATTACACCACCACCAGACTGAACCGTTGATACAAGTCAGGATGGATCCATGCTTTCATGTTGTTGAGGCCAAATTCCAGAGTCTAACCCTACCATCTGAATGTGGCAGCAGAAATGGAGACTCATCAGACCAGACAATGTTTTTCCAATCAGTGTTGGTGAGTCTGTGTGAATTGTAGCTTCAGTTTCCTGTTGTTAGCTGACAGGAGTGGCACCCGGTGTGGTCTTCAGCTGCTGTAGTCCAAGGTTGGAGGTGTTTTTCCAACCTTTCTCTGTGAACCCTAGAGGTGTTTTCCTCTGTTAACCATTCAAAGTCACGTCAATCACATTTCTTCCTCATTCAGATGCTCGGTTTAAACTGCAGCAGATCGTCTTGACCGTGTCCACAAATGAGGCCAAAAGTTTTGAGAATTACATCAAATTGGAAAAGTTGCTGCTTCGCTTTTAATAAAAGCAATTTGCATATCCTCCATAATGTTAGGAAGAGTGATCAGATAGATTGCATAGTCCTTCTTTGCCATGAAAATGAACATAATATACTTCATCACTGCTGTCATTAAGGGACCTGCAGAGATCATTTCAGTCATTGTCTTGTTAACACATCTGAGAATGTTGCCGAGCACAAGGCCAGAGATCATCATATCAGGCTGATTGGGTTGGAATGGCAGACTTGACATGTTAAAGGGAGGGTGAAGCTTGAAATCATTGTTCTTCCATTGTTAACCATGGTGAGCTGCAAAGAAACGTGCAGCCATCACTGCGATGCATAAAAATGGCTTCACAGGCAAGGATATTGTGGCAACTAAGATTGCACCAAAATCAACAATTTATAGGATCATCGACAACTTCAAGGAAAGAGGTTAAATTCTTGTTAAGGCTTCAGGGCATCCAAGAAAGTCCAGCAAGCGCCAGGATGGTCTCCTAAAGAGGATTCAGCTGTGGGATCAGAGTGCCACCAGTGCATAGCTTGCTCAGGAACGGCAGCAGGCAGGTGTGAGCGCATCTGTACGCAAAGTGAAGCCAAGACTTTTGGAAGATGGCCTGGTGTCAAGAATGGCACCAAAAAAGCCTCTTCTCTCCAAAAAAGACATCAGGGACAGATTGATCTTCTGCAAAAAGTCTGGTGAATGGACTGCTGAGGACTGGGGGAAAGTCATTCTCTGATGAAGCCTCTTTCTGTTTGTTTGAGGCATCTGGAAAAAGGCTTGAAGAAAAAGTGAGTGCTACCCTCAGTCCTGTGTCACGCCAACAGAAAAGAATCCTGAGATCATTCATGTCTGGGGTTGCTTCTCATCCAAAAACACACCCATGAATAAAGAATGGTACCAAAACACGCTCCAACAGCAACTTCTTCCAACAATCCAACAACAGTTTGGTGACCAACAATGCATTTTCCAGCACGATGGAGCACCATCAAGGCAAAAGTGATAACTAAGTGGCTCAGGGACCAAAACATTGAAATTGTGGGTCCATGGCCTGGAAAATTCCCAGATCTTAATCCCTGTAGTTGCATTTACATGGACAAAAGTAATCAGAAAGAATCTGAAGAAAAATGCGTCATGTAAACACGCCGTTCAGAATAGTCACACTTTTGGCAGAAAAGTGCAACCCCTTCTGAACAGAGCCATCAAGCATAATGTGTTCACCATGAACCATTTAACACATCAAATTAGTGTCTGCTGGCTCTTTTTTGACATCAAATATGATGCTTTTCTAAAAATGGGTTAATAAACTAGACACTGCCGTCACATGTGGGAGAAGCTTTTAACCTCATGGCGACATGGAAGCATTGACTGTATATCTCAATGTACAGAAGACATGGAGGAATCAAGTGTATTTATTTTGAAAAGCTCTTCAAAAGCATCGGTAAACATGTCTCCATGTCTGGGTTCATGAGATCATTCAGTCTTTTTTTCCCTTTTCTTACCACAACTTTAGCTTGCAGGGGCTGCATCTTAATGACTGTGCTTTTAGCGGTACTTCTGTTAGTCCAGTGCTTCTTAAATAGTGTGGCGCGCCAGGGAGGGGGCGCGCAGTAGTAGCGGTTTTAGGCACAGGCAATACGGCAATTGCCCGGGGCTCAAATTTAACGAGGGGCAGTGGCGGCAGCACCTCAGTGTTTGGGAAAAAAAAATCGGTGCCACTATGGGTTTCCTATGATCCGTTACATCAGTTTGTGATGGCCTGAAACTGAACTGCCGTCACTGCAGCTGCTCCTGTCTGTGAGAAGGTAAAGGAGAGGGGAGGGGGCTCAGGCTGCCAGGTGGAACGGCGCACGGAGCGCTGCCTCTATTGAGCAAGACCAGGATCTTACGCAAAACATTATCTTTTTCCAAGGGGGGGCTTGCAAAAAATAACTGAGAAGCACTGTGTTAGTCCAAGGAAGAAAAAAATAATAATATTGTTTTAATGCAAATAAGGAAAATATATCATCTATCAAGCTGACTGGGAGAACGATCAGATTCTCCTCAGTGTTTGTTTGGGACAGCCCTTCTTCTAATATATGAGCCTATGTTTATTTTTAAAAAATTTTTAAACACAAATAAGTCCCTCCTGAGTTCAAGTTGCAACCTTGGCTAAACTATGAAAGAAAGAAAAAACCCCAGAAGATATGGTAAATGATAGATATGACAAATCTAGTGACATACAGAACAGACCAAAAGTTTGGACACACCTTCTCATTCAAAGAGTTTTCTTTATTTTCATGACTATGAAAATTGTAGATTCACACCGAAGGCATCAAAACTATGAATTAACACATGTGGAATTAAATACATAACAAAAAAGTGTGAAACAACTGAAAATATGTCATATTGTAGGTTCTTCAAAGTAGCCACCTTTTGCTTTGATTACTGCTTTGCACACTCTTGGCATTCTCTTGATGAGCTTCTAGAGGTAGTCACCTGAAATGTTTTTAACTTCAAAGGTGCGCCCTGTCAGGTTTAATAAGTGGGATTTATTGCCTTATAACTGGGGTCGGGACCATCAGTTGTGTTGTGCAGAAGTCAGGTGGATACACAGCTACTACTGAATGGACTGTTAGAATTTGGATTATAGCAAGAAAAAAGCATCTAAGTACAGAAAAACGAGTGGCCATCATTACTTTAAGAAATGAAGGTCAGTCAGTCCCAAAAATTGGGAAAACTTTGAAAGTATCTCCAAGTGCAGTCCCAAAAACCATCAAGTGCTACAAAGAAACTGGCTAACATGCGAACCCCCCCAGGAAAGGAAGACCAAGACTCACCTCTGCTGCAGAGGATAAGTTCATCCGAGTCAGCAGCCTCAGAAATGGCAGGTTAACAACAGCTCAGATTAGAGAGCAGGTCAATGGCACACAGAGTTCTAGCAGCAGACACATCTCTACAACAACTGTTCTACGGAGACTGTGTGAATCAGGCCTTCATGCTAGAATATCTGCAAGGAAACCACTGCTAAAGAAAGGCAACAAGCAGAAGAGAATTGTTTGAGGTAAAGAACACAAGGAATGGACATCAGACCATGGAAATCTGTGCTTTGGTCTGATGAGTCCAAATTGGAGATATTTGGTTCCAACCACCGTGTCTTTGTGCAACGCGGAAAAGGTGAACGGATGGACTCTACATGCCTGGTTCTCACTGTGAAACATGGAGGAGGAGGTGTGATGGTGTGGGGGTGCTTTGCTGGTGACACTGTTGAGGTTTTATTCCAAATTGAAGGCATACTGAACCAGCATGGCTACCACAGCATCTTGCTGCAGAATGCTATTCCATCCGATTTGTGTTTAGTTGGACCATCATAATTTTTTAACAGGACAATGACCCCAAACACACCTCCAGGCTGCGTAAGGGCTATTTGACCAGGAAGGAGAGTGATGGGGGGCTGTGCCAAATGACCTGGCCTCCACAGTCACCGGACCTGAACCCAAACCCTAACCTAAATACACTTTTTTCACACAAACATGAATATTTTCACACTTTTCTCTTGTTTGAATTCTCAAACCTTCCTAAAAATTAGGTCCAGGATCTTAGAATGAAAACAAAGATCTGAATGATGACGGATTTCTGATCTAAAGAGCTCCGCGTTTCTGTACAGGAGACACAGCATGGACTGGGGAGATTGAAAAGTTCTCCGGCCAATCAGGACACAGAACAGCGTGCACAGTTTAAAAAAGGCAGCATAATGGCTCTAAAAGAATGAGCTAAACCGGGAAAGATGAACTGTGATATAGAAAGAGAAGACTGTCTTCTGTTCTGTTTGACATGGAGTTTTAGAGGGTTTCAGGTTGGAGCACAGACTGCATAAGGGTGGAAGGAAATGTCACGTCCTGACCATGTGGCGAGATTTAAAAAAAAAACACGGGTCTCTGCTATTGTTCAGTGGGCCGGACCAAACATGGAGGCGGGCCGGATCCAGCCCGCGGGCCATAGTTTGCCCACCCCTGCAGTAATGAAATCAGGTGGCTACTATGGTGGCTACTATGAAGAACCTACGATATGACATATTTTCGGTTGTTTCAGGCCTTTTTGTTATGTATATAATTCCATGTGTTAATTCATAGTTTTGATGCCTTCAGTGTGAATCTACAATTTTCATAGTCATTAAAATAAAAAAAAACTCTTTGAATGAGAAGGTGTGTCCAAACTTTTGGTCTGTACTGCAAATACAAAGCTGTCAAGAATGACAGATAATGTAACTCTCAAAAACATAAGGTAAAGTTATTTAATTTGGTGAGCAGTACCTTAGAATTTTCTACCCAAACTCTACCCAATATGACTCATTAGCGCCACCACATGGCCAGATAAAATAAAACACATTTGGGCCTATAGCCCCCCCAAACATAAGTTGTAAAAGCATTTTATCCTTTATATTCCTTGGATGCCATAAAAACCTTTTTTTTTTATTTTCTAAATTGGGGTGCCCACTTACATCTGACAATATTTTCAACAATTTTGGATTTTTTGTAAAACCACTTATACACTTTCTGTTCAAACATACTATAAAACAGCTTCACTAATGTCTGTATTCACCAGAGTAGGACCACCACAAAACCTATGATATCCTGTATTTTGCACAATTCATCACAGTTTTCTTCAAAAAAAAAAAGTCATGTAGATTAGAGGGGTGTGGTCATCAGCTGTCTACAGTCTATTTGTATGAACATGTGATGGCAGTAGAAGAATGTCCAAGCACAAGTTTGCTCCTACAAGGTTGGGTCAATAACAATCACCTTACACTAAAGATAACCATCATTTTTTTAAAATAAATTACACTGACACTTCAACCTTTAACACCAGAGCTGTTGCTAGGGACAACAAAATAACACTCTTTGAACTACCGTAACTATTCAAACATCTACCCAAATAACATGGTTTCCACAGATTCAGAAATAAGGGGCTTTATTGTATCTATTGAGGTAAAATTGGGGACTGTGTTGTATCATCACAAAATCAATTGACTTTTTTTTTATATCAATTGGTGGACCATGCATTGAGGTGCATCTCAAATCATGTGAGAGGGAAAGATATACACCCCTAGCAGAAAGGCCTGTAGCATGCAGTTATCAAGTATAGTTAATTCCCAAATCAATACATAAAGTATTTTCAATTTGTTATTGGCTACAGGGAATCATTGTGTATATAAAAGCCATGTGGAAGATGGCAGGATAAGCTGCCCCACTATAATACAGTTCTGTGACTTAACAACATAGACTTCACAGCTTAGAGAGACTGAATCAATGACAGAGATAACAGGCCTTCCTCTCATCTGCAGCAATGATTGCCCCTCTGTGAACAGCAAGGCCAGCAAGCACATCAACAGCCAGTTTAAAAACATAAGCTTCACAACAGTCTCAGCAGGGTTCAATACATGAAAAATTATATAATTATAAAGACCAATAAAGGAAAAACAAGCTCAGTAAAAAGAGGTGGGCTATTTTTGGGTAAATGATTTTCTCTTATATCTGCCCACGTTCTAACCACTGTGGTTTACATTAAATTGAGGACACCATTTACAATTTGGCACTTTTTAAAAACATACCTACATTTCTGTGTAGATGCAATCAAAGAATTATTAATTCTGAAAAGATGAGACTACCTATCTTGGTCAGAGAACCAGTCTTGCAGTGGGGGCAGGGACCCAGATGAGGTGGTGCCATGGTTGGGGGAGGGAGCAGCATTCTGAGTCAATGTGGTTAGCTTAGCAATAATCTGACTGTACCCAAGTGAAACATACTCTTCCTGGTCTTTACACTCCGTTTACCCCTCCCTACAACACACACACACACAGATTTCTATCTGAGTTGTTGTGCAGCAGACTTGCCAGAGTTGCGTGTGTGTGTGTGTGTGTGTGTGTGGCCACACTGCCTGTGTCCTGAACACCAAGGGTTAAGCCCCTGCCATTTTAACACCACTGACTGATCAGACCATTAGGGTGTTACCTAACAAAATGGAAGCATTTAACCCCCTCTCTGCCAGCCTGCGTCACTGCGTGTCTTTGAGACTGAGGGAACATTAAGAAACAGAGCAATGCCAGGGAAATGAACGCCACTGAAAGTTGCATTGGGATTCACCTTTAGCATGACAAGGATGCCAAAAACAGTCCTAAGCAGCCTGAAACTGCATAGCAATGCTTTAAGCTAAACTGTTAAGCGTTGCTTGAACTTCATACACACAAAGGTTCTCATGTACTGAAGAAGAATTCAAATTATCCTAAAACAAATGGACGCAAACAATACAAAATTAAAGAAGAAGCAGTGCAACAGCTGACATCTATTTCAATAAAATACATTGTTTATTTTGACAATGTGCAAAAAATGTTTATGTCTGATGTAAATATAAGATATAAAAACAATAGGAAGCTGAGACAGATTTCACGTTTCATTTTGATTGTTATTTTCTGGCTCTTGTGTGTCTTGAGTTCAAGTGAAACCATTGGCATTTCACATTTAATGACATATTGTTGGGTTTATTATTCCTTACTGTTTACTGTTAATATTTTAAACAATATGAGCTTTCCAATAGACTATTGCTTTTAACAGACGTGTTTTATGCACAGTAAAAACACTCAATAGATTTTGCTCCTTTAACAGAAACTGTGTCCTCCTTAATCTGCTTTAAGTACTGGTTTTAAAGAAAATGCTTAGTAATGTTCAAAACAAGTCAAATTCAGGACTTGGACTTAAACACAATCATAAATAGATGCCATGCCCCACGATAAGATACATATTTAGTCCAAGGATTAGATACATATTGTCATATTGTACCAAAATAAATGTTATTTTCTTTTTTCCCCCCCTTTTTCTTTTTTAAGAGTATAATTTAGAAAAAAGAACCTCTACCTGAATACTAATGTCTTTCATTGTAATAAAATAGTGACATTGATTTTATTTAATGATTACAATGTTAAGCTCTACAAATGTATCTCATATACAAGTTGCTTTTACCCAACCAAATTCATAGGGCTTTTATTTTGGTAAATTAAGAAATATTAGTTCTTAAAAGGTAACAGATTGTCTGGTTTTTACAACAACTTTTTTCAGTATCAGAAAATAATAGAATGAATGTGCCTTAACCAATAAAGTTCTATAAGTATGATTGAGGAAATAAAGTTCTGTTTCTTTTCAGCATTGCTTAATGTAGCTTTTTCAGTACTTTTAAACGGTTCAGGAGCCTGAATGGTGTTTAAAAAATAAAGGAAAAACAAAACAAAACACTAATTCTTTCCAGAAACATTAAGCATAATGAGGGAACGTAACAGGGCGAAGGAGAAGGCTTCAATGTGGCTAAGAAGCTTTATTTACATGACAGTCTGCATTGCAGCTGCAGCTACGTTTTTCTCACACGTGGAAGTAAACACAATTTCACTGCTCATTGCCATGACGTTGGCCTTTTTTCAGAGTGTTGTGCACATGACTCTGATCCATCAGGTCGCTAAACTACAATCTATTGCTGTGAGGTTCTGAAGAACTTTGACCTTCTTTGCCAACAGCATTTTGGCTGACGCTCTGTGCATGACCCGCTGCACAGCTGCACGGCCTCACACATTCACTTTAAAACACAGCAATCTGCGTTTTTACATGATACTGACAGCAACATGGCACAGAGCTTTGGTTCGGTACCCATACAAAGTAAAAACTACCGTGAGTAGCACATGTCTCACAACAACAAAACAAGCTGCTTAAATTGATCAAAGTAAATTCAACCTCATTAAATTCAAAAGTCTTGAAGTAGTTCTCCAAGGCATTACCAAAGCATTAAATATACCGTAATTTCCGGACTATAAGCCGCTACTTTTGTCTTGCGCGAACAGCCCTGCGGCTTATTCAGTGACGCGGCTAATTTGTGGATATATTTGGCGGCCGCCTTGAGCGTACTTTCAGTCTTAGAGCATGGGTTGAATGCATAAACCAACTCCAAGCAACAAGTCTTTTGTTTTTCAACATACCTCTAAGCAGCCAAACAGCATGGCCTTGACTTCAGGTCTTAGACACTTCAGTCATGGTTCAACAAAAAGAAACACGCATGCCCAGCCGCATCCCAGAATCCTTTGGTGCTATTAGACTCAACTTGCACGTGATACAATATGACAGCGTGACAGCTTTTAAGTTAAAAGCAATCGTTAAAAGCAGCGTGAAAAAATCCACCATCACCAACGGGTTTGGAAAAGCCAGTCAGCTGCATGACGGAGAGAACAGCGCATGCTCAGGAGTGAATTTACCTCAGAGTCATAGTGACACTAGCCCATCTATTAGCAGCTCCGTAATATACCAGATGATCTTCTAAACGTGCTTTTATTATTGTTATGGTTATTATGAAGCGCCTGTTCGCTCATTTTATTTTTAATCTGTGTGGTCAGTGCTTTTTTGTGGCAGAACGAAGCCGGAAGAACGGTTAGGTGAAGGCTAACAGGCGCTAACAACAACAGTTAGCCTTTAATGAACATAAATCCATGCGGGAAATTCCGCAATCTGCAGCTTGGCTGCACGTAAACATGTGGGAATAACATCAGCCTTTATTTTGTCGGGACACGACTGGAAACACAAATCCATGTGATTGTTTGAACAGTTTCTAAGGATTGAGCAGAATTTTGCTTTGAAAAGCTCACACCGTCACCATCTTCTCCTGCTGCTCGTTCACATAGAGCTGCGGGACCGATGGCAGTCTGAAAGCTCCCACACGTAACAACACATCCGCCCCTCATCCACAAAACGTACAGTATTAAGTCCGATTGCTCTGCACAGACACGATTTCTCCCGTCCACCGGCAGCCGCGCCCAGCGATTGGGCGCAATGGGGACGAAGCGCTACTCTCTGGAACCGCCCTCGCGAGGCGTGTCGGAGAAGATAAGAAGGGGAGACAAGGAGCCCGCGGGGGGAGGGTGGAGCGCATAGGCGTCCGCGGAGCAACAGTGTGTCACTGTTGTGGAAGGAAACTTCTGGCGCACGTGCCGCGCTGAGGCGCGCGCTTTTCAGTCGCCACTGCTTTATTTTACTGGTGTGTTTTTTTAACCAGCCCTGTTACTACCATAATGCTGCCGCGACACAAGCGGAAGGAGAGCTGCTATCCCGTTCTCCCCTCCATAGGGATGGGTACCGTGCCCCGGTATTGAAACAGCCCCGGGGCCGCATTCTTCAAGACCGCAGTATCGTTAAGATCTGACCTGAACGGTTCTGCTATCGGTACTGGAGAAGTTACTTTTTCTTTTTTTTTTTGTGTCCCACAAAATATAAGCGTTATCTGCCATATTTAATTCACCAAGTCAGTCAATTTTCCGTTAATTAATGATGATATTAATTTCGGTATTCTCGTTGAAGCGGAGAGCTCTGTCTGTCTATTTGTGTGCACGGGGGGCGGGGCTGTTGTTCAGACAGCACGCGCCGCGCACACACACACAAGACAAGGCAGCGCACACACAGTCAGTGGCGATCTTGTAGGGGACACGTGAGCGCCCCAGACTAAGAACTAACGTTTCTTCGTAAAAATTATTAAGTTTGCCTACTATGCTGTCACCTTGCTACTACGATGACCGTATGTTGCGCTGTTTGTGCAGAACAGGCTGGGACAGCGGGAGGGGGGGGTGGGGGTGGGGGCGTTGCACGCGGAGCATACAACAAACAGGTAGAGAGGCGGGGCTTAGACTCACCGCTTATGATTCCAGACCCGCGACAAACTATCAGCTGCTTCCTAATACTTAAAAATAATTAATAACTAATGATAGTTGTCATCCGTAAAATTAATATCATTTATTGGGTTTACTGGATTTAAAGAAAAATAAATGGAGTTGGCAAAATAGAAAGGAGTCTGCATCAAAGTGAATTTGTTTCCATCATTTAACTTAACTTAACTCTGGTGTTTGACAGACAGAAAAGTCTATTCAAGGTTGTGGAAAATGGACAAAAGATCAAATGAAACATCACACTCATAAATAATAAAAACAATTAGATTAAATAATTAAATGAATATCCTGTCTGGAACATTCTCATGTATAAAGTAAAATGTTTTGTTAAAAAAAACAATGTTGTTGCATAGTGAGGAAATAAAACACTTTATGTTCTTAATTTGTTATTTATTATTTTTCGTCCTCAAAAAGTATCGATAAGAGTACCGATAAGAGTACCGGATCGATAAGCAGTATCGATAAGAGTAGTAGTATCGTTAAAACCTTAACGATACCCATCCCTACCCCTCCATGCACTGCTGATACTTGCTCATTCTTAAACACTGACAACAGTGTGGCGACCCGGGGCTTAGCCCCGCCTTAAACCACTAAGACTCATGGGAAATGGGGAATCGCGGATGTAAATTTCCTCATCATAACTGAGGGATGTAATGTTGATTATATGGTTACTGTTTGTAATTTTATGTATGATACCTCAATTGTCAATAAGTAAAAAAAAAAACTAAAAAAAAAAAAAAAACTGAGGAACTTGTGAACAGAAGTGAGGTCCATGCTGTTTGGCAGATGTGGGTATCTTCAAATACATGAGATCATGCTATACTGACTCCTCCCACCGTGAGGTTTAAAGCTGCAGCCAGTCTGAGTCAGGACATGCTTTGTTAGGCTGGCCGCGTTCCTTAATGCATGCGGCTTGTACGCTGATGCGGCTTATGTATGTAAGAAGGAAGCTCAACACGTGAAAATGTGTGAGTGCGGCTTGTAATTGGGTGCGCTTTATAACCCGGAAATTACGGTACATTTTACTCCTAAATAGTTTACAATAACCATTATACCCACAAACAAAGGGATGATGGGAAGCTGTTTGGTTGTCTGTGCAACACTGCGTGGCAGTCAGGTCCAAACCATTGGATTGGCAGACTGGGGTGATGGTTCCTCTTTTTATGAAAAGAGAATGGAAGGTATGTTTCACCTACCAGGAAATCACACTCCTCTGTCTTACTGGGAAAGTCTATTCCAGTATACCGGAGCAGAGTTCTGCCAATAGTAAAAACTCAGATTTGAAAAGAGTAAAGTTTCTTTACTGGTTGTGGAACAGTGGACTAGCTCTACACTCTCCATAGGGTAGAGACGAGTTTGTGAGAGTTTGCTCTTCCAGTCCATATGTATTGTGGATTTGGAGTAGGTGTTCAACTACGTCCCCCGTGGTCTATTGTGGAGGGGGCTCTATAAATATGGGGTCTGAGGAGCCTTACTGAGGGCTTCCTTGTCCCTGTATGACCGGAGCAGTAGCTTAGTCCACACAGCCGGCAGTAAGTCGGACCTGTTCCCAGTGCAAGTTGAACTCCGGCAGGGCTACCCTTTATCCCAGATTTTCTTCAAGATCTTTAAGTACTGAATTTTTGGTTGCAGCCAGGGGGCAATGGAAGTCTGGTTTGGGGACCACAGGATTGCGTCTCTGCCTTTGGCAGATGATGATGTCCTGTTGACTTCATCAGGCCAGGACCTCCAGCGTGTGTTAGGGTGGTTCACAACAAAGTGTGAAGCAGCTGGGACTAGGGTCATCACTGCCAAGTCTGAGGGTATGTTCCTGACCAGAGAAAGATGGTTTGTCCTCTCTGGGTGGCTGGAGAGCTCCTGGCTGGGTCAAGAAAGTCTGGGTATCTCTGCTTAAACTGCTGCCCCATAACCCGGCTCCAGATAAAAGGGAATCAAATTGATGAATGGGTTTTCAGAAACATCACCAGCTGTTAACATGGTGAAAACTTGATAAGGCAAGGCAGATTTGCAAACACACCGTTATCTGTTGTTTTTTTTTATAACTGACAAAATGCGCTATATGGAAATGAAATGAAGACATGATTTTGACATTACATACTGAAATACAAAATGTTGATGTACGATAATCTTAATACATTATCCATCTGGGAAATTATTTAATAATTATGTTTGTTACATAAAAATCAGCCAATGTGAACATTTTCTTTAGCAATAGTTTGAGTCAAAATAGCCATAAAACCTAAATTCATCAACACGCCTTTACATGTTAGAGGTGTGTCAAAATTTAAGTTTTTCTGCCTTAATATTATTTTAAAATAATTGAAACTCCCGACACTCCCTGAAAAGTTCCAGCAATCCGCTTTTAAGAAAAGATCTCCCACAACAAACAGCTGAACTGTAATTCACTTAAGTAAAATTGGAGTGAGGCATAAGGCCGAGCTGTGTCAGAGCGTAGTCAAAGATGTTTATCTCTTACTGAGAAATAATAAATAACCTCTAGATGTCAACTTCCTTATCTTCACTCTGGATTATTTACTTAACCTGCTTCTGTTCTGTCGGATTTTACAGCAAATGACAAGCACCACAAACAGGAACAGATTCCACTTTTCCAGACTGGATTATCAAACAGAAAAAAAAATGTAAGTACCATAACAAAAAGACTTCTATGGTAGATTGTATTCACAAGCTTTTGTTTTTTGTTTTATGACAACTCAGATAAACTGGTGTTCATTTTGATCCTTGAGTGGGATTAAAACTCAATATTCAAGAATAAACTGAATCCCTGTTTTCCATGGTACTAGTTCGTCTGTAAATGTTTAAATGTAGGGGTGTAACGGTTAATCGATTAATCCATTTATCAAACCAGTTTGATATATCTGAGGCAAGTTGCCAATCAAATCAATCTAAAGCATTATAATTTTTTTTTTCTTCAAAATAAAATCAGGTAGGTTTGTTTCACTCTAATGTGAAAATGACCAAGTGCATCAGCGGACAACAGGCATCTGATGTCATTAAAACTGATCAGTCCTTTATTCCAGTCCAATGAGTGGAAACACTTTGAATAAAGTCATGTGACCATCCAGTGTCTAGAATGTTCTAAGAATGTTCCCTATGGATTCTTTGGATGTGGAAAAACAACAGTGGTGAACTTTAGGACACTTAAGTGTGAATGGATTTGACATTCATTCTAGTTTACTTGTTTGTTTGGACACAGATTTCATTTCCACCCGACGCAGGACCGCAGCATCTGTACATTGACTTAACACTGAAACTCGTGCGAATGCAGCTTTAGAAAGATGCCGAGGTTGGAGCTCCCAGGAAAGAGGCCTAGAGGTAGACTAAACTGCATACTGTTTATTTCAAAACATACATGACACACACACACACACTGGCCTTTACTCAGCAGAACTCATTAAAAACACTTCCTGGTTTAAAAAAATAAAAAAGGAAGCTGTGCAGAAAATCCAACTTTTATTTAAAACAACACAAGCAGCAGCTGATTGACAAAAATAAACCATCTATGGCATCATTTGAAAACTAGAAACATTACATCGCCTTCACAGCCAAAACACACAAAGGCACCTTAGTAAATCAAAAAATGTTGTAGTGTTACTCTTTCTAAGCAGCACAACAAAGACACTGAAAGGGCCAGGCGGACACCACCAACACTTCAATGTGCCTTTGTCCCTCACCCTTATGACCCTTATGGCTTTGCTTAAATCACAGTTAGCCATTTCATGACATCATAAAATCCCCTGGAGGAAGTGGGCCCAACAACCAGCAATCCAAAACTAGAAAGTTGTTTTAAAAGAGCATGCTGACTTATATTAATCTGAGAAGAAAAAAGTATTAGTGTTTGCAATGTACTCAGATTTTCATTAATGTTCTGTTAAAATTGGATTCTTCAACAACCGCTGGTAAACTATTACTTTTAACAAGACAAACAGTTAAGCTTTGGTTCAATTGCTTCAGTTTCTATTCCTTAAATGAAAGAGCTGCTTGAGGCCTGTCCTCCCTAAACAGGCTTTTATTCAACAGAAACATTCTGTTTTTGCTAAAGTTATAAAAGCAAGAACGATGCATTATCCACTACAGAAACCAACAAACTTTTCTTTTTAATAAGGCAATAAATCTGAACTGAAGCTGATAACCAGAACACAACAATCAGTTTGTCTTGTAGTTTTACCACACAAGAGTGCAACACAAACCCATTTTATCGGCCAAATCCCACCACACAATGACACAATACTATAATATAATATAATAATTTTATTAAGAACAATTATTGTATATTGATATTAAGCATTATTATTATTATTGTTACCATGGTAACAGAGCTACCCCTTAGGCAGAGGGGTAACTTTGAGCCTTTTGCTAGAAAACAAAAGCGAATGGAGTCATGCATGTCCAGTTACATCATTTTCAGTGAAGCGTTTCATAAGATGCAACTTTCTTTGGGCAACTCCAAGCCGTATCATAGAATGCAATGTGACATCTGCATCCTATGATACGGCCTGGACCACCCCAGTCCAGGGTACCAATTGTCTTCTTGATTTGAATGAAGGGAGTTTGCTTAAAACAGATCATAAACACACTGCTGATCCCCTTCTTGGACAAAATTGATATTGGGTGAATAGAAATGTGTCTCGTCTGCTTAAACAGCTTGACCTGTGGTTTAATGGTCAAAAGCACAGATTAAAAACAAACAAATAAGTTAGTCACCATTCATAAATAAGCTCAAATGACGTGACCTTAATGACTAAAGAAGGTTGCAGTGACAGAAGTATTTAGTATTTAAATAAGCAGTGCATCTAATCGGACCCCCCACCCCCTACAGACTGTTAAAAGTAGATGATTTCCTGGCTTGGTGTTGTTAAAAGTAGATGTTTTCCGGCTTGGTGTTGTGTGGGCGGCTGCTACTAGGCAGACACCTTCCGACTGAGACGCAGTAGTCCACCATTACGCCTCTGTGGAGAGCCTTTCCACGGCTGACAAAGTTATCAGACCATTAAATAAACGCCCGCTGTGATGGAACGAGTGCGCTCACATCTACGGACTGTCAACAATAGTTGTGTTTTTGTAAACTTACGCGATGCAACCGGCTCCAACCCTGTAGCTCTTTATCTTCAAATAATTAATCACTGGTAAGCTAGAACATGATGCTGCTAGCGTCAACTTGGCTTGCCGACAACTGTCGGTCCATTTGTCCGGATTCCAAACAAGTGGCTACATAACGAGCTACCAGCACATGATCACTGCTGGTAGTTACGGAGATTACCCGCTGACTAGCTAAACCTGCAGCCTGTGCTGCCTTTAACGGGCTTGTCTTTAGGTCATTTATAGGGGTGTAACTACTGTGCGTTCAAATAGCGACACACAACAGACAATGAAACTGACCCGGTCCGAAAGACCGGGGCGAATTAAAAGACATGCTAACTAGCTAAGTTAGCATGCTAACGCTAACTCTGGCCACTCGCCTGCCAGATAGTCACACTCAAGGTATTCTCTCAAATCCGAGGTTAATTACAAATAATGCCAGTGTTGTTATACTTTTATATTTATGTTACAAATATGCCAACGTACTACTTCATTTAAACAATTGTGGCCGCTCTAAAAAATAAGTCTTGTAGGAAAAGTTTAGGTCCTATTCCTGTACTTAAGGTTTTTTTGGCAGTCTTATCGATAGGTAGGTGTATGTGTGCAGATGAGCCACACAAACTCGTTAGCTCAAATCAAGCCTTGCTAGCTAGCTTAACTTGCATTAGCTGAGCTAACACCGACAGAGAAACTTCCGTCACATTTCAACTCAAATAAGTACCCAGGACTACAGTAGAGCGATGGCGAAATAGTCGGATACATACTTAGAGAGTTTAGGAGGAGCTTGCCCGAGTTACCCTCGATCTTTAGTAGCTCGACGACAGTAAATTGCTTTAGCGTACAAATCCCGGGATCCCCTCTCGTCTCCTGTCCGCTGCCACTCCGGTTGCCAGATAATGTCATGAGCCACCACAGGCGGCGTCATGCTGCGTTCAGAGACAACTCGGAAATGTTAGTTCAGTGTCAGGTGCCAGAGCACAAACAGGGGCATCGCGCGCGCGCACACACAGACACGGATTTTTCTTGTTTCCCACCTTTTCTTTTTTTGCATTGAAGCACATTTTTATTTTTTACTTTACAGACTATATTAAGACTTTCCTCGAAACCACCAAATCAAATTCTAACGAAATGTCCTCTCATGACCAATAAAAGCTTCCATTAAAACTGTTTACATTTTGCTTTATCCTAACAATAAACACATGAGCATAATGAGTTGGGCCTGCAGTATTACTATTATATATGAGGCAAACAGCAATTTGCCATTCACATAGAATAAGATCCTTTTGTACAGTAAGACTGTGGATAAGCAACTTGGAAATAAAGGTCTAAAACTTCCTTAATTGTACTGGTACATCGTTAGCAAACTACATTACCCAGCATTCTGAGGGAGTCCTGGAATGACGCTCAGCTTCTCAGAATGTCCAGGGTGGTTTGAAGATGTCCCACACATCTCCACAAGAACCTGAGCAGAACCCAGGAAGCCCACAATAATCCAAAAAACATGACAAGAAACTCGGATGACAAGGAATATATTCAATTATATTTTATTGGAAAACAATAGAAGAATTAAAAACATAGGAATTGGGTAAAATATGGCTAGTACTCGAGCTCAAACTGCATGTTCTTACAGTGTTTTAAATAGCAAGCATTTAAAACCTACATAAGGTTGCTAAAATAATACATCACACTTTACTAAATTAAATTTATAAAATGTCACTGTACAATAAATGTTCAAGAGGCAAATCTATACAAACATACTGTGAGATATTTTTTTACTATAACTATCATGACAAATTAAAATACAATAAAATATAATCTTAACTTTCCATATCTGCCGAAAGCTCCAAAAGTCAAAATGAAATTGTGAAAATGGATTCTTCTTTTTTATGGCGGTTTCTTTATTTAATGAGGATTATTTTTTTTAAAGGAAGTAAGTCAAGAATTGACGTTCCACTGTAGCTAAATGTTTTTTTCTGTTCAGCTATGAAAGAATTCAGACTTTGAAATCAGGACTTGAGCTCTAGTTTTCCTATTCTGTTTTCATGAGGGGGGGGGGCTCTTGTTAGTGACCTATTTTACAGCGAGTACACATCACTAACGTCCATGCATGTTTAAGAGCGCCACCATCCATACAAAAAAAGGCAAAATATTTACCAACAATTACAAAAATAGCAACACAAATAAATTATTTTTTTCTACATTTCTATGCCCCCCCAACTAACCAGCTGTTTCCAATACATGGGATTACCTCCCAAAAACAAGCCCCCCTTAAATGAATAGTCCCCATATCAGAGGCTGTGAAGCCTCGTGTACATTACCTTGTGTCCTTCACTCTTCAAGAGTTCAATTGTGCCGTACAAACGACAGCGCATTTAGAAAGGGTTCAATACAACAGCGCTTTGAATTATTGTACAACTTTAAAAAAACGACGTTTTGACGACCAGGAACAAATCTGGATGAGCAAGAAGAGAAGGTCAACTCATGAAATCCTCCCACGCTGTAGTGGCTGTAGGAGGTGAATAGGCGTCAGAGAGGGTCCACCAGATACCGCTGGACACTCCAGGACTCCTCATAGAAGGCTAGCAAGGCTGGTGGTTGGACCATTCTGGGCTTGAATCTGAACAGGTGGGGGGCCATCGGTCCACTAAAAGAAAAAAAGAATCAAAATACCTCAGTTTCAAAATAAACAGAAGCTGAGAATCCTCATTTTGTACTCCCATACACTATTGTCACATTTACAGATTTGTCAACTTGAATTTTTTAAGGATGTTTATTTTAAATGTCCAGTTGGGCAGATATGAAAGTATAGGAGATCCACCAGAGCAGCCTCAACGGGAGAACATGTGTCCAAACTGCCCTCTCTGAGAAAACCCAGGGCTTTAGAATGGGCTCCCTGTCCAATAATCCTTCTACCTTGGTTGTTCTTGGTCATAGCTTTGGTTTAAACTAAACTTTTAACATCACTGTTGCATTTAGCTGTCCCCTAATACACAAAACCAGTGAGACCCCCCCCAAACTGGAAAGCCAAAAGAACTGTTGAATAAACACGAAGGGAAGGGGATGAACGTTTAAGTCTGGTTTATTGCACGGTCTAGTTTATACCAAGGTTACTACTTATACTTCTGAGTGGCGTTGAAAAGTTTCAAGCCTGACACGATTGTCTCCAGAATTTCGAGGACTTGGATTTGCAGCAAGGACGACACCTTGCTCATACCCCGACTGCGTCGGCGAACGTGCAGGGACACGTGAGACAGAGGAGGAAGTGGTGAGTTCCTCCACGAAACACAAGCACCATTTAGCATTATAGAGGCAAATTCCATTCTATAGTGCAAGATGTGCATATTTTACATGACCAAGTGCACTTCAGGTACTTCCACATGTCAGTTGAAGTATCATAGCGGTTGTGGCATTTCCAAACTTCCTGATATACCGTTTTTTCATTGTGCTAAAGACAATTTTCTGGGTTGGGTTTGCTTCAACATTGCACATGCTAAACACTGGAACTACAGAGTGAATTACACAATTGGTGGCTGACTACACACCTTTTTGCCCCATTGTAACTTTTGCAGGCGATTGTGTCACGGGTGTAAAATTTCACTCGCGTTCATCAGCTTGTGTCACCTTTAGCAGTAATTGGGCTGAGAGAGAATGAATCGCTAGGACGTATAAACCGTGCACCGGGCCTTTTCATTTTCTACGTTGTTCCAGATGAAAGCCAATAGACTTCAGGTTATTTAGAAAAATAACAAATGATACGCATCATTTACTTGGATGGCGTTTTTCTACCTTCCTCAAAGACCCAAAGCGCTTTACAGTCACAGCCCCATCCCCATACTGGTGGCGGCTCCGCTGGCGCCAGCCGCAGAGCGTTTGGAGAGGAATGTTACAGACCAGCTGGACCCCTTCACCTCCCTGCCACAGAGACCCTTACCGCTGAACAGACCCCACATTTTCTGCTGACGTGTTGTGATTGTGGCTCAAAGGTTGGTCAGTAATTTCTTTTAGAACACCACACACGGTATAAGGGCGGCAACAAGCTTCAGTTCTTTTTTTTTGCTTTAATGTTTATGGAGCCACAATACCGGCCAAAACCAGGACGTGTGGAGGTCTTTCTAAGGCTACAGGTCTTTAGCACATCAAATAACCATTTTCCATTGAGATGCTCTAAAATAATTCAGCTTTTCTTCTTTTAAATGATAATAATTGTAGCTTCTTTTCTGTGGATGAAAGGATCTTAAAGTTTTGATTGTGATCTGGGAATCTACTCGTTACTTAGAAGCTATTTGGTTTAGATTGATGAAATCTTCGATCAGGAAGACTGACATAACGGCTGAAAGCTGCGTCACGTACACTGATGAGGTTATGTTCAGGGAGGCTGCAGGCAGCGATGTGGTCCTGAAGGAGCTGCTGAGAGAAGTTCTGGTGCATCTGTGCCGCTTCGTGGGCGTCCATGTTGTTTCCAAGAGCTTTGTTCAAGTCTGCAAGTACAACATAAAGTCACAATCTCTCAACCAAACTCACCTCTCAGCAGGTTTCCCTATCTAAAAAGGCCAGTAGGGTTGACTGTTATCAGAGAAACGCATCTTTTTACTCAGCTGGTCACATGACATCAAGAGAACATTTGATGAACCCACAGACAGATGGGGTTATAAAGCAGATCAAGTGAAACGTGGTGTGAGATAGAGCCCTGCGCGGGACTATTTTCTTCATCCCGCTCCCGCCCGCGCCCGCTGAATTTCTGACCAATCCCGTCCGCTCCAGCAACGTATGCGTTACACTCCCGCCCGCTCCCGCAATATGTATGTCCACTCCCGCCCGCACCCGCAAAACTCAGAGAATTTAGTCCCGCACAGTAATAGAGATGCATTGATTTTGTATCGTCCCCCGTCCCGCAGGAAAAAAACACGTATTTTTATTGATATTATTAAAGAGATTCATGTCCCTCCTCCAGCCTCATCTTTTGATGCATTCCTCTTGTGTAATGTGCAACTTAAATATTAAATATATTTTCACAAATCCTGTTCGGTTAAAAGTGTCCGTGTGTGCGCGCGCAGACAGACGGCCTGAAGCGCGCTCTTAGTAAGAGGCGGGGCGGGGCGCACCCCCAACATCAGGTTACATGACAGAGCCCATTGGGCGTCTCTACCTGGTGCGTTCACAGAGCTTCAGTACATAAGAATCCAACAGCTGCACAGCCTAACGTAGACCGCTAACATATATTCATGAGATGTTCATGGCAGCACTGATCCCGCGGGGTTTATTTTTTGCCGCCCGCTCCTGCCCGCAGCACAATCCAAACCGCCCAATCCCGCGAGATTTGGGTTGGGTCCCGCGGGACCCGGCGGGACCCGATCCCAATGCAGCCCTCTAGTGTGAGAGAGGGATGATGGGAAAGTCTGTACACTTTCTAGTGAGCTGTGATGTTTTTCCAAGAGTGTCTCTTAACTGCAATAAGTCAAATTTGATAAACCCACAAGAACCCATTTTTCCTTCAATAGAAACCTATATGGAAGTCACACCCCTGATGTTTTTCTGTTGCACTGACTTCACCCCATGGGTTCCTATGGCTTAAACTCAATGACCACTGTTGAAATTTTTCAGTTCTAACCAAAGAAAACTAGGAATTTAGAAGCCAATGCATAAAGAAGGCGCAGCACACTGTCGACTTTCAAGGTATGTCAAGTCTGAAAATGAGGTGGAAATCTTTCAGAGGAACAAATAAACACCATGTTGTACCTTTTAGTAGGGCTGAAGACCAGAGCTGAACAGACATGTCAGGAATCTTGCTAGCCAACTGCATGGCAGGCACAACCATGTTGTTGCTTTCCTAAAGAACACAAAGACAGAAAAGCACATTCTTAAAGGATTTGAAGAAACTATGACCACGCTTTGAAGACACTGATGAGGAAAGTCAGAATGTTACTAGAAATCTTCTGTAGACAGACGCATTAAAGAAAATCTGTTCTGGAAATGCTGTGATCTTCACGGACAGAAGAGTGTTTATACGGAGAAGACATCAGAAATGACTGAATCTTCCAGAATATTAATAGGAGGACTGCAGGCCAAAGGCAATGAACCATTGGGAGGCATAAAGCAGATCAGAGAACAGGAGCAGGACGCCAGTGGGGATCTACAGAGAACGAGTAGAACGAGATGAGCTGGTGGCTGTGGCTTGAAACCGGACATTTTTATCAAAGTATAGCTAAAGAAGACATCAGCAAATCAGACAAAAAAGACTGAAAACATGATGATCAATGGAGAACAGTTTGTTTATACAAAAAGAAACAGCAGTCAAACCAGAAAAGGCACTAAATGAACATGGATCCTTGATTTCCACGCTTCCTTGCAAAGAGAGTCAGTCCATCTAAAACGACCTTTTCCTGGTGGTGGTACGGCAGAGGCCTCTCTGAAAGTTCTCAGAATACCAGGCTACTGAGGAGGAAGTAGGAGGCTGCCACTGCTGGGCCCAGCGCGGTGGCTGAGAGCCCATCCTCCCCCCTATCCCTGTTGACAACTATGCCCCCCCTCCAACCTGGTTTCCTCTAACCTTCCTGGCCTTTTACTGATCAGCTGTTTTTATGGCCAACCACAGATGTGCTTCCCAAACCAAAACGGCTGAAACGTCATTTCTGACTCGCCAGCCAGCATGTTTTACCGGCCAAACGATGACCCTATGTTACAGAGAAGCAGCGCATCCTAACTTTATCATTCTGAAATGATAACATGCTGAATGCTGAGAAGAGAGGAAGTCAAAACAGAATTCAAACTTAAAGACAAAAACTTTCTGGTTGGTTTGCTTCTTTTCTGTCAAACAAAAAGTTCGAAAAAGTTTAAAACTTCAAAAATGTTTGATTGAAATTATAAAGATTAAACCCCTTTATTAATTTCTAATCAAAGTCTTTTTACTTTTGCCACTTTCACACCGTTTTCTTTTGCACAGCGGACCAACATTTCATTCTCATAAGGAATGAAATGTTTTTTTTTTACATTTTTTCTTAAGAAAATGAAATAGCAGAAACGGCATGAACACGTCTGTAGCTCTGTCGTGTCCTCTAACAGTAAAGTCAAATTCAAAGCTGCTGAGAAAATGTGGACAGATTTACTGAAGGGGAGCAGATTGACAGACTTTTTCCTAATTCTGCCTCCAGGTGATTCATTTTTACATGAAATGAGAACAAAAACAGCCTAAAAACATGATCATGTTGTGGATTCTTGTCATTGACAATAAAGATGCAGCGCTCTCACGAAGGGGGGGGGCGCTGTAATGTTACAAAGACACTACTAATAAAGTTTCATACAAAGTGTCTCTTATATTTATAAAATACAGTTTTTAATACATGTTCTATGAATTAATTTTGTTGCTTTTATCTGCCACGTCTTAAAGTTCACTCTGTGAAAATATAGTCTGACATTAAACCATGATCACATGATCAAGTCCCGACTGGGGGACCTGAACCAGAACATCAATGGGGGACCTTTCTGTGTGGAGTTTGCATGTTCTCCCCGTGCATGCGTTGGTTCTCACCGAGGACTCTGGCTTCCTCCCACCGTCCCAAAATATGCTTCATTGGTCACTCCAAATGGTCCATAGGTGTGAATGTGAGTGTGCATGGGTGTGTGATATTGTGTGACCCTGCCAAGGACTGGAGACCTCTCCAGGATGTCCCCTGCCTTCGCCCACGAGTGGCTGGGATAGGCTCCAGCAGCTAAAGCGCCTTTAGTTTGTGCCACTGACCCTGTGGTTTCCCAGGACGTAGAAAATGTGGCCCAGCAGAACCAGAGAGCAGGCGGTCAGTCTGTTCAGATCCTCGGCATTAGACATCTTCAAGGTTTCCCTCAGAAAACGCCTGAAAGAACAAAAACAGTAGGTACAAAGCAGATGGTTTCGTCCGTCACACGTCAGGGTTTTAGCCTTACTTTGCCTCGTTGTAGCGTCCCTGAAAGAAGGAGAGGAGGCCCCTGATGTAGAAAGCTGCAGCGCGGAGGCAGTGGGAGCTGAGGAGACCCAAGACAATGAGAAGATACGGACAAATCCACTACTTTAGGATTGACTGAACTGAATTTAGGATTCTGAATCGAATCTTTGAAAGCCGTGGTGTCATTTCTTACCTCACAGGGAAGTTATGATCAGGATTTATTCTCTCCAAGAGACTGTACAACTGAAGGAAAGAACGTCAAATAAATTAGGACACGGATACTTCTCCTCACAATATCCATTTGTACAATCTTCTAAAATAAGCTGCCAAAAACTCTGATCTCTGAATAGTCTGATCATCTTGAAATGGGGCTCACTGGTGCCCTCTAGTGGAGAAGCAACGCAATGGCAAACTACCCCAGAATAGGTGTTAAAAGGTTGAAGAGATTTATGTTTCCATAGCAATGTGGTCTCTAACTGGAAGATTAAAACATCAGGCAATAGAAAATACTATTGAAAAGTATTTATTCAAAGTAATATGCCATGATATTTAGCTAGCTGTAAGTCAAGCAAAGAAACGCTCTGACTTCACTGACCTCCTGGTGTCGGTTTCCTTCCCTTATATACACACTGGCCAAGTTGGTTACGATGTACGTCCAAAGCTCCTGGTGTGTGGTGAGCTTCAATACATCAAGCAATGTAGACACGGTTTAAGCAACAAGCAGCAGCATTTAGCAAAACAGACGAGCATGCGTGATGGGGAAGAATTAGCACGGACTCACCCGCAAAGCTGTGGTAAACTGTGCTTCTGCGTTATCCATGCAGTTCACGGAGATGCAGTACAAACCCTGAGACAGGAAAACCACAGCAACGTTCCTGTTAAAACTGGTGTTTGTGCTCCAGCTGTCTTCAGTAACCTCACAGCTACACTTCAGCAGGTCCTTACAATGACGACATTCACGCCAGCACACTGTCCCCTCAGTTATTGTGGTCGATACGTTCCAGAAATAACCCGCCACAGGTGAAATCCATCAACATTTCCAGATGTTTAAAGGCAGTAAAGCTCCTCACTACACACTGAATCCATCTTTATTAGACATGAGCAGTTTCACACTTCTCTCTCTCTTGGTTAAATGACCTGTAAGTGTGTTATAATGTCCATTCCTCACTATAACCAAGCCCAAAGTGGTATTTTGATCTTTTCATGCATCTCTAAGTATCCCTCTAAAAACCTGCCCGGAGCACGAGCCCCTCCCAATCCAAGAAAAGAAGAAGAACCGCCCCTTCCAGGAAGTGTCTGCACTGCAAGCCCCGCCCCCCAGTCTTACACACCCACTTTTCTCTGTGGAGCTAGCAGTGATCGGCTAAACACTTTCATTGTCTATGCACTATATGCACATCCATCTTTGCTGAAGTTCGGAAGTTGTTTTTTTTGTGGGTCAAACACACAGACGCTGCTAAGGCAGACTCTAGGATGATGTCATGAAATGGGCGGCGCCCACAAGGAGCCAAAGGCGGAGCCTCAGAGATCCAGTCGTCTTACTTCGGGATGGGAAATAAGATGTGGAAATAAGTCATGTTTCATTAAAGAATGTTCTTAAACGTTCCAAATATGATCGTATTTATGGATATAGTTTACTCTGAAAGGATCTACATCAGGGGTGCTCATTACGTCGATCGTGATCGACCGGTGTCTTCAAGGACATGAGGGCAGATCACAGCAAAGATAAAAAAGTACTTCTAAAAAAATCCGTCAATCATCAAAATCCTCAGCAAGAAGTACGGGACTTGATTGACATGCAGAACGGCCAATCGTCCTCTGAAACATAAGTCACTGCACATGCGTGTTTAAATTCACTGCCACTATTCCGTGGCACGTGCTTCTCATGAAGCCAGCTGGCTTTAGAAATGCCATGCTAACGCCAGAAAAGTGTGAGCATCCCTGGAAGTTCAAACGTTCATAGAAAAAGAAGTTCAGGGTTAAAGACTGAAAACAAAGATCTGGGGCCTCATTTATAAAGGTTGCGTACGCACAAAAGAAGGCGTACGCCACTCTCTACGCAATAGTTGAGATTTATAAAAAGAAAACTTGACGGGACAATGTGCGGTCCTTCACGCAAGCTCTGACCCAGGCGTACGCACAAAAACGGGTGAAATGAGAAACGGCGACACCGTCGGCAGATGGAAGAAACACGTGAAAGTGAAAATGACAATACTGCCTCTCAGAAATAACATGAAGACTTCACAAAGCAAGTCTGACAATTAACAGCCTACAGGAACACCCGTTTGATCGATCAGCAGTGAAAACAAAAAAAAAAAATCAAACAAAAATTACAACAGAAATTCAAATGAACACTTATTTGCAAAAAGAAAAGGGAAATATATTCTGCAATATTGGCATGTTGTGCAATTCATCCTCATAAATAATATAGTTAACAGAACGAAATAATGAATAAAACTGATATTCCCTTCAATGTGTCCGTCTGGCGGAGCAGATATAGGTGCGTGCGGACGGACGGACAGACATATTAATTGTCCACTGGGGAAAGTTGTTTTCATATTAAAACATTTCTTCATAAGCTACAGAATTATGGTATTCATGCATATGCCTTTAGTTTGTTTTATTTTTGATGAAACAATGTATGGCGTATGTCTCAACCATTCAGAAAGCAACAAGAAATTACATTTGCGCTGATCAATTTCCCATTTCCACGTGGATTATTACTGACATCTGTAGCTTGTCAGATGTAACTAAATGAATGGAAATAAAATGCCCCATCACAATGCGTAATGACGCACAATGGCTGATCTTGCGCTCTTAGAAGATGTGGCAAATGGAAGAATTCGGAGTGAACGCATCTTTAGACAGCAAGAAGACTTGCTGGCAAACGAGGACGAGTGGCTTATGAGCCGGTTCCGACTTCCTTGAGCCGTCCTCTTGGACCTCTGCGGGCTTTTGGGCCCGGCGTAACAGAGGAGCACTCGGAGAAACCACGCGTCACCCGTACATCTGGCTCTCCGGTGCGGAGTTAAGTTTTTTTGATTTCCTCTCTGTGTTTGCCATGGTTTTGCAATCAATGAATATTCATTTGTGGGCGTTTCACAGACTATTTATGGGCAACTATAGGCGTGTCATGAAGCCGCAAAAGCTGCGCTGCATTTAGAATCGGTTGTGATTTATTAAGGGAAAGATGCGTAGGATGTGCGTGCGCACGGTTTTATAAATCCGAATATTTCTGTGCGTACGCACGTCCTATGTTTCATCTGTACGCCACTTCTGACGCAAATCCTACGCAAAGTTTTACAAATGAGGCCCCAGATCACGATGAAGATTTATGTAACTCTGGCGAGCTGCTCATGCAGCGTCTCTGTACAGAAGACATGGCATGGAAGAGATTGATTGACAGGATCAACAGCCAATCAGGACGCAGAACACAAAGTGCTGTTTAAGGAAAACAAAAGGTGCTGAAAGAAACCTCAAAAGGTGAACCGCGATACAGCGAGGGAACACCGTACACGTTATGAAAAACTGGTTTTCACCGGCGCTGCATAAAAAATTACTTTGGAATTCTTTTAATTCATTCTTTAGAAAACGGATTGGTCCAACCCATGAAGGGATTTTTAAAAACAACCTCTTGTATTTGCAGCCAAACAAAAACAGCTTTTGTCTATAAGTTATTTTAAATCATCTGTTTAGTTCCACTAGTGATGTCTAAAACATGAAGAGTCAAACATCTTCTTGCTGGAACTTTTAGTAACTGATTCCTGTTGACTCTGAAACACATCTATTGTGCATCAAGGTTTGCTAAAATGAGCTGCTTCCCATACTTACCAACAGTGTGTGCAGCTGAGCAGCGTGGTTGGTGAATAACCTGGGGGACTGTTGGCACAGCTGACAGACCTGTGAAATCTGGACAGACAAAGACAGAAAGCTGCTGAGGCCTGCAGCTTCAGCTCCGTGTACGGTAAACCACCTGAACCCTCCCGTTCCAGTGTGGTTTTTAGGATGAGACGTCCTGAAAACAGGACACAGCAGAGGACTGTGAGGAGACACCGCCTACCTCCTGTAAAGCAGTGGCCTTGTGGCCGGTGACCAGGCGACACATGATGATGTGCTCCAGCAGAATGACTTGAAACGTTGAGAGGATGGGGCTGCAGTCCAGCACTAGATGAAGAGATTGACAGGCGGATTCAACAAACGATCAAACAACAGTCCAGACTGTGGGCAGGTTGGCCATCACTCCACCTACTTTTTAGCTTCTCCAGTTGCATGAGGGCCTTGTCCGTGTACTTCTGAGCTTTCTCCAGATAGCCTGCTTGCATGGAGTGCATGACCGTCACCTTCAGGACAAAACTTCGCATTAGTCTGCACTTCACTGAAGCAAACATTACTGAATGGTTTTATTTGAATCAGTAAAGTATTTATGCTGTTCACTACTTCCATAATGACTGAGGCTGTTGTTTCAATGCATGGCTGTAATAGAAGTATTAATGACCTAGAGTGATACCTAAATGGATTCATACTAAGGGATTTGAGTCATGTCAGGAAGTACCATCATCCCATGGAAAGGGAAACTCCTAAAAGCCCTCACTGCTTTTTCTGCAATGCAAAAATGTAGATTGATTTAGCATTACCAAATATACGAGGACACACATGTGCTCCTTGGGGAGCCAATGGAAGAGATCAGCCGGGTTGCTGGGTAGAATCTCGTCGTCGTGGAGTGTAGAGATGGTCTGGATACACTGCTGCAGCTGCTTCAGACAAGGCTTCACACTCTTGACCTGAAGACACGCACGGTTTGTTAGCAGGGCCTGTTTTTGTACCAACAGCTCCAGGTTCAGGAAACAGTTCCCACCTGTCCAGCATCCAGGTAGTGAGTAACCTGTAGGACCAAGAAGAAGACCCGCAGAGACTCCTTCTGGATGGGGTTTCCCTGCCAGTTTTCCACGATGGTTCCACACAGCGACAGAAGAGGATGCACCTCCCCGAGTTTCCGCTCCATCAAAAGCAACTGAAGTGTAGAAAACAAACATTCACAGCATCATATGATGGCATTGTTCTCCATTAGACCATCAATGAAATGTGCTGTTATGTTCTGATGAATGAAACAAACATGTCAAATAAAGCTTTTTGGCTGCAGGAAATAAGTAAGAGCCTCCTAATCAATGGCATAAATACTTTAACGATATCTAAAGCCCCCACTCCACCATGTCATAAGCCATGGTTGTGGGACAGGATGAGATTACTGGCATGGATCAGACTGCAGTTCCTTTGAAGCTCGTCCGGCCACCTTAAGGGACGTCATGCGGTAAATGTATCGTGAGGTATTTGTAAGGATAACGGAAGTTACACACACTTATGTCGTACAGGTGATGCTGCTGTACGATGTCCTGACTCTAGCCAAAATGTGGTGAGGGCCTTGGACTTGTGAATCACAGGGCGACCATGGTGCAGTGGTAGGGCGGTCGACCAATGATCGTAAGTTTCGAGGTTCGTTTCCTGCCTTGCACACCCACGTGTCGAAGTGTCCTTGGGCAAGACGACCCCCCCTTGCCTCTGGTGGAAGGTTGGCGTCAGTGTTTGGCAGCGGAGCCGCCAACAGTGTGTGAATGTGTGAATGGGACTGTGACTGTTAAGCGCTTTGGGCCTTCAAAGAAGCTAGAAAAGCGCTTTAAAAGTATACACCATTTACCATTTATCACGTGATAAACACGTGATACTCTAAGACGCCTGTAGGATGTCCACACAAACGACACATTTCCCTCATTCTAACAGTCAAACTGCATGCAGACGCCAAAACCTCGTTTCCACTAAGCGGTAGCGTCCCGTCTAGACAAGCCTGGTTTTTTAACCGTTTCCATTATAAAATGACCCATTAAGCTGGACCGAATTGTACCATTTTAGGCCCCCATTGGCTGTGGGTCCGTAGAAAAATGGAACAGACCGGTTAGGGTGGAGCTACTATTGGCACCCATTCATTGGTCAGTACAGCAAAAGAAAGCTCCAAGAAGACAGCCGCTCTTCGCCGCCCACAATCTGCTCTCTAACAACATTAAAAGCTTTGTTTATACGAAGTAGCAAAAGCCAATGAGCTGCTGGAGGACCTCCATTGTTGTCGTAGTTAGCTTCACTCCACATGCGCCGTGACGGCCCAACTTGGAGTGGAAACGCTCACTTGAATTCCTTGGACCATTCTAAACCATACCGGACCAGACCGGACTGCTGAGTGGAAACCAGGCTCAACAGACTCCTTGCACAGGGTCAGGGGTGGCCTGTACGGTGAGCCCTGAACAGGTTTGACCATTTTTTCTCCCACAGACAGCCTGTATCCGCCCCTAAGGGCATTTGGGGTTAAGGCCGACACTAAACAGCAGGAGTGGTGTCTGTGTTCAATAGAGAAAGTCGCAGAATTCAACCCCACAAAGAATCTGCTGGGCGAGCTGAGGAAGACTTTAGGACAGCCGTCGATAGATAAAACAAGAACCAGGTGAAAACAGATGCAAATCCAGAAAACTTGACTGTGAAATTGCAGATACTGCCGATTATAAAGATGCTACAGCAAAAGTGTCATGATCAAACAAATGAGGGATTTTTTTGGGAGGTGGACAGTGCAATTAAGACAAAAAATACTCAAACTCACCATTCCTTTACTGAGAAGAAATAAGGCCCTTTAAAAGAAAAAAAAAAAACAAATCATTAGACATCTAAAACATAAGATCTTCTGCATCTTTTAGAAAATTGAAGTTGGAGACATAAACTTGAGCTTGGTTGACTTTAGTTTATTCCATGCTCCAGGTGAAAACTCGATTCCGATTGGCTGCTGGGTGTGCATTCAAAAGGAAAAACGCACAGTGATAACCGCGAGCCTAAAAAAGTAGTTCCGGTCACCTAGCTTAAATGTTCTGTATCACTGCTCTGGCTTCTTGAAAACAACCTTTAACTTCATCGTCTGGACAAAAACAGGCGGTAAGAGGAGAACTTTCTCTCTGAACTGATGCTTTAGGCCATCGGGATGAACAGCATATGGATCGCTTTACTTTGCCGCTGCAGTCGAGATCAGAGGTCGGATCGGCGCGTTGTCACGTTAGCGTAACAACTATGCAACAAATAGTCCGTTTTTAGTGAAAACAGCGATCCAAACCAAAAAAATAACCAGAATAAAAATACTAAAAAACTGATTAAACAGTTATTTATTTCATAAGTGACCATCGTATGGGTGGGTTAGTGGCACACAAAGTCTGCATTATCAGAAATTAAGTTACTTCATGTCGGAGTGAGCCTGTTCTCATTTCCCCTGATCTCTTTGTTTACATTCTCTCCCACTAGCTTACAGCTCCTCACATCGCCAACCGAACATCATCAAAATGGTGAGCAGTAATGGAGCTATCCAGACGTAGAGTTTAGATCCGGATTCCAGGTCAGACCAGGAAAACGGAGACGTTCATGGATCTATTTGTCTGACAGCGGATGATCAGAATGGAGCAGAGCAGGGAGCTTGTACCATTGTAGCTTCTACATCAAGCTTTTTCAAACTGCATTTTTCATCTGCTCCTGTTTCACAACGATTTGAGTAAAGAAATCTTCAGAAATGCATGTTGAATTTTCTTTACATCCTCAGAAAAATGCCACAAAACTTGTTCAAAACAGCTTAATCATTGGAGTGGGTCTTTAACATCTACACATATCTGTACTACAATACATAGTACTGTGTGAAGTACACCAAAAATCCTCTGGAATACCTGGTGTATTCGGAGCCCACCACTCTGGCATATTCGGCTCCAACACCTAGAAGGTCACAAGCCGACACCAAGTCTTTCTCCAATGTATGAAGTTGCTACAAAGATAAAAACATCAAGGGAAAGGGAAATGAACTTCATGTCTAGTAGAAAAACCTCAACGTAAATCACAAATCAACATAAATCAATACAAAACAAATGTTAATGATTGCACGTGTGTGTGTGTACTGGGTCTTACAGGGCTGACCCGGTCTACATGAACCAGTGCTACATACATACCGCTAACTGGAACAGCAGCCTGCAGTGCCAGTAAGGAGTCTGCTGGGAGATCTGGATGGCTTTGCGTAGCAGAGGCTTTGCAGAGTCCACCATGTTCTGAAACGAGATCATGGAACCACATGAAGGCTCCACAGAGGTCCACTTCCGCCGGTTCTCTACCTGTCCACTACAAACCTGTTGGCAGTAAAGTTCGGACAAGATGCTGGCCGCTTCGAATTTCACATCTTCAAATTGAGGGACTTGCTGAGATATAAACCACTGGAAGAACAACGACGAGCACAGACAAAGGTTGCATTAGTTCTCATTCTCACCCAACAGTGGACCACAGTAGACCACACCGGAGGAAGACCGTCTGAGCCCGAACTCATAACAACAACCAGCGAAGTCCCTTCAACTCTAAACGCGAATTTTCAACAAGCTTCTTGCAAAAATGATCTTCAACAATGAGGAGTTAATTGAGGACTTCCGCCGATGGCCGTTCCGTGCGCGCGCGGCCTACACCGTTCCCGCTCTACGCAGCATCCCCGCTCTTTCCCAGATCACGCGCCCCTCACCGCTTGCTCCAAATGGTTGCGGGCCAGCTCGCTGTTCTTGGTGTGATGGTAGAGAACGGAGCCCAGCTGAAGGTGTGTCCGAGCCTCGATCCTCTGTGGAGGCTTAAACTGAAACACGGCCTGGAGACAATGCACACACAGTCGAATTTTGGGCGGACTAGAGGTTCGAAAATGTTCCGCGAACCCGAGAAGGGCGAGGTACCAGCGCTCAGGGGCCTCTACGTTTGACGCCATTTTCCCAGACAACAACAAGTATTTCAGCGCTTATGACGAGACCGCGGGTTGCCAGGTATGACGGAAATTTAATGCATTTGCTTTTTGCATTTTCCAAAAACCAATAGTAAATGGCGTATAGGATCACAATTATTAAAATGATTGATGAATTTGCATGTATAGTAAAACATTAACATTTATTTTTTTGATAGTGATACTGCTCAGTTTGCTTCCACGGGAATTTACTTTTTTTCAAGTAAAATTAAGGGGAGACTTTCACAAAATATTGTACTTGACAATACATCTACAGACTTTTCTGTATTTCTAAATAAATTTGGATGTTTTTACTTACTGTTCACAACTTTTTTATTATTATTATTTTACAGATATTTGAGTGAGCTTTATGAAGGCAATACAATTGTTTTTCCCCACGCCATATTCTATTTTTATTCAATACATAGAATGTAATACAAATACAAAAAAAATGCCAGTATGTTTTTGACAGAATTTTAAAAGCAAAACTGATAAAAACGGGTTGACACCAAATCTGGCAACCCAATGTTGACTAAAATATCGCGAGACTTTAGCACAATAACAATGTTCGCAGTTGGAGGTTGGAGTCGACTGCTTTCACGCTCTGCCCCTCCTCGAGATCCAGAAGAATCTTTAGCGCCGCAGCGGAAAGCTTAGACGTCTTCTGCCAGGCGGGATATTAACGCATGACGGGTGTCTGCGGCAAACATCTCCCAAGACGTCAACAACCTGGAAGACGTGGCGACGCATGTCAGGTTGAGTTTAGAGTCTACGCCTCCTGCAAGTAAACAAGAGTTGTGCTGCAGGAGCTTTAGGGCAGACTGCTGACCCACCGACATCTCCCCAGGCTCGGAGGTTTGTAAACACTGGATCTTTTCAGACACACGGAGATTATTGGACACACATGCGGTCATGGACGTGTCTATTTGAATCAGACTGTGTTTGTTTGTGCCATTAATTATCTCTCTGTTGGTAATGCCGTACACATAATCGGTAGTGAGTTTGGTTCATAAAAGCTGGAATTCCGACGCTCGCTCGCCCTCTGAACGCGGCACACTGAGGTGTTTGGAAACACAGCTGTAGTCTCACGTACGAATCGAGTAACTCCGACCAAACACGGGCATATTCATGCACGTGCGCATGTATTTGTGTGTACGGCATTCTAACCGCTTTGGGGTCTTTTTTAGGTCACGCATGGCCCACCCCGTGCAGGAGCACCAGAGCCGCCTGCCCGTGGCTCAGGCCGCGGTGCTGGCCCTGCCTGCGTCCAGCCAGACCCAGGTGAGTTTACAGACAGGTGACCCGATCATGATGCCTGTTCTGTTTATGGCTGCAGGAACCTTTTAATCATCCAGGAAAACGCTGAAAAGTGCGTGACATGTCTGTCAGTGTGGCTGAGACTCTTCAGGCTCGTGCTGGGTTGTGTTGCTCTGGACTCCTACAGGCTTACATGTTGTAAACAGGCACAAAAAGGTCACACCTGCAAGTCTATTTATGGAGGCGCTGACTCTGGAGACCCTTGCAGGCTGCTCATGTTTACTTCAGAGCTACCTCAAGAACTATACTTCTTTACTTGATGTTTAAACAGCCAAACTAGTGACAGTTCAACCTTTTTGTTATTTCCCATCACAGGCTTAGGGAAAGGTGCAAAAGTTCCAAATATTGTGAAATTAATCTTGACTTCTGCACACTGACCATTCTGGCCCTTTTTTTTTTTTTTTGAAAGACTGTTCTTCTCATTTTTAGCCTAGTTTTGTTGTTAAAGTGATTTATCTGTGAAACATTTATCTGGCATTCAAACCTGATTTTGCTTTATAAAAATATAGGAAGCTGCAGCAAAGCATGCAGACACAACCTTGTAATCCTGATCTTAGTGCAAACATGTCCACACTATCACTTTCAAATCTACAGTTTGGGGCATTTTCCTTGAGGTCCAGTGGAAAAAATCAAAGGACTCAATTGTAAAATGTTGCTGTGGCCATAAATTGCGTCAGAGCTTTGTTTGTTTGTTTAGATGTTTGTTGGTTAGGTCAATTTTTTGCCCAAATCAAAAGAACCCGTATCACTTTCTAGGACATAGTTTCTGCAGTGCAGCAGTAGTTCTTTAGACTGTTGGCACAGAGTGAGCTCGCCCCCACTTCCCGTCATCCATCTGTTAACATGCGCTCCCGTTAGCTTACTGCCCCTCACAGCCCCAGCCTAAATGCCTGTTCACACCGGGACGAATTTCGCCGGCGATTTTCGCCGACGTTTAACGCCTCGTGACTAAACAAAGGGCACCAACGAGAGTGTGCACACCGACGCGAAAAAACGCCACGCGCCAAAGCGTCAAAAAAAAAAACGCCTCGGGTTCGTTTTTTTTTTTCGACGCGTCGCGTCGAAATCTATTCGACCAATGAGAATGGCGCTTTTGCACACGTGTCTGGAGCTTCTGAAGTTACAGTAAAACACAACTTGGGGGCGCTCAAACACAAAACTGCCTTGCTGAGCACACATACCAGCGAAGAAGATAGACGCCAAGTAGCGTCTACACAGCCGCAAAGAAATAATGACGGACATTCTAAAATATCCCCGAACCAAGCACCAGTTGGAGCTACTAGTGCTTGAAATATTCATGTTTTCTTTGTATTATTCTGACAAGCGCGTAAATACTTGCTCTCTTCTTCTGAGTGAAAAGCGACTTTAAGAAGCGTAAAGTTGCGCAGCGCCACCTTGTGTACAGGAGTATTTCTGTTTACATTAAGCGCCATCTAATGTCAGGGAATGAAATTGCATGTTCACTCGGCTCACCGTCAGCGAAAATCGCCTGGGTGTGAACACAAAAAACGTGGCGAAAAACGCTGGCGAATAACGCCTGGCGAATATTCGTCCCGGTGTGTACGGGCCTTAAGATTAGCGCTGCGACATCAGATCTGTCCATCCGGCCAGTTCTGATCCAGATTCCTGCCCAGACAGGAAAACGGAGACGTTCATGGATCTGTTTGGCTGACAGTGGATGATCAGAATGGAGCTTATGGCCTGATGGTTGTTGTTTGTACAAACTTTTCCCAACGACATTTTTTCATCTGCTCCTGATTTGAACAAAGAAATACTCAGAAACGCAGTTTTAGGCTTAATTTTCTGTACTTATGTCCTCCATCATGAGAAAAATCCTACAAGAGCATGTTTAAAAAAACACAATTTTGATTAGAGAGGGTCTTTACGGGGGGGTTTCAGGCCACTCAGCCCACCAAAAGGTTCAAAATGAATGAATCCTTTGTTTGTCCAGTGTGAGTGGTGAAACACGTTTGTTTTTAACTCAAACAAACGGCTCGCCTTGATTAAAGGCCATGACGGTGTTTTCTCTCTTTGTTGTGAGTCAACAGTTTAGTGTTGTGCATTCTTTGGACCAATTTCTCCTGACAGATAGCAGTGGGTGCTGATAAGCATGTGACCTACACAATGATAAACTGATAAAAAAGGGAAACCTTATCACTTTAAAAACAAGCACCTTATTGCTGCTTTGAGGAGGTTTAGAATGGAAGCTGATCTGTTTGGAAGGTGAGAAATGTGTCTGCCAACAGGACTTGAGGCCCCGATTGTCTGCTGTGGACTCCCTGCTCTGTGGTGCATTCGCTGGAGCTGTGGCCAAAACAGTTATTGCTCCCCTGGATCGCACCAAAATCATTTTCCAGGGTAAGGCTATGCATGGCTGTGAGAGAGTCGCTATTTTCCTCTAACCTACAACCTTCTCTTTGCTTATATTTGACTCTTTTTACTGGACGGGTTTCTAACGGCTGCTCTTCTTGTTGTTGCAGTGTCCTCGAAAAGATTCTCGGCCAGGGTGAGTCCAGCACGAGGTGCTCGTAAATGTTATGGTGTTTTTCTCTCAGTGATAACACAGGCAGTAAATGGCACGTGCTTGTGATCATTTGTATCAGCGCTTCCCAGTAGCTGACATTTGTCAGGGTTTCTGCAGCACACTGGAAAAGCACAAATGCAGAAAGTTCACGGCCATTTCTGCCCTCCATTGTTCTTGTACTTATTCTGGTTCAGACGTTAATACAGTCATCCTCAGAACTGTTCATGTTGGATCACTTCTGATTATGCAATAAGATCAGCGGCATCGGCCCGTTTTCTGTCCAGGAGGCCTTCCGGCTCATTTACTGCACGTACCTGAAAGATGGGCTGCTCAGTCTGTGGAGGGGGAACTCTGCGACCATGGTGAGGGTCATGCCCTACGCCGCCATCCAGTTCTGCTCACATGAACAGTACAAGAAACTGCTGGGGGGGGATTATGGCTCCCAGGAAAGGTAAGGACAAAGTTTGGGCTTCGTTCTGTCTGAGAACACATTCTGCATCTTAAAACTTTCCCAGTCTATTCCGTCAAGTGCAGCTTGTTTGAGTTGCTGATGAGTGAATTCCTCTGCAAACAATCCCTTCCAAAAGTATTGCAGCAGCAAAGTCCAGTCCTGTTTTTTTATGTACTGGAGACATTTGGATTTCAGAGCAAACGACAAAAATGAGACCAAAGTTAAGAATTCCAGCTTTTATATGAAGGAATCAACATCTAGATGTGATATGTACCCACTTTTAAACTCAGCTAAAGAATTACAACACGTAGTAGTAGTAGTAGTAGTAGTAGTAGTAGTAGTAGCTGTAGTTGTAGTAGTAGTTGTAGTTGTAGTAGTTGTAGTAGTAGTTGTAGTAGTAGTTGTAGTAGTAGTTGTAGTAGTAGTTGTTGTAGTAGTAGTTGTTGTTGTAGTAGTTGTTGTAGTAGTAGTAGTAGTAGTAGCTGTAGTTGTAGTAGTAGTTGTAGTTGTAGTAGTTGTAGTAGTAGTTGTAGTAGTAGTTGTAGTAGTAGTTGTTGTAGTAGTTGTTGTAGTAGTAGTAGTAGTAGTAGCTGTAGTTGTAGTAGTAGTTGTAGTTGTAGTAGTTGTAGTTGTAGTAGTAGTTGTAGTAGTAGTTGTAGTAGTTGTTGTTGTAGTAGTTGTTGTAGTAGCAGCAGCAGTAAATTTAGTGTTATAACAATAACAAACTAAAACACAGATGCTGGCAGACCAAGTTTGTCCGGTTGGAGTTCAGCTTGGAGAGTCTTCCAAATGGAGGCGGCATGACTGATGGGGGGGGGGGGGGGGGGGGGTGTTTGCCTTTTAGACTGACTGTAAAGATTAGCTGTCTTTGTTTCAGGGCCCTACCTCCGTTCCCACGTTTACTGGCAGGTTCTCTGGCCGGTACCACTGCCGCCACGCTCACCTACCCTCTGGACGTGGTCCGAGCCAGAATGGCAGTCACTGCCAAAGAAATGTAAGTGATCAGAGAGCCGCCCTTCAACTGGCCATCATTGGCCAGCACCCCAAACCACAACGCGAGAGGACTTCTCACAGGCATCTAGACTTATTTTAAAAACCTGAACCTACTTTTTATGTGTATAGAGAGCTTTTTAACACATTAACTAAATGCAGCAAACCAGAACGCAACATTTGAATACAAAAACGAAATACATGTACAGGGAGTCGTGTTCAAAGCGTACAGAAGAGATAAGAAGAGTGACGCAGGACAAACACTGAAACATAAATGCTGTGTTGATAATTGTGGTCATATATCCCATGTCTTTGCACAAACGTCGTCTTTGTGGTACAGTCGACAGGTCAAACAATCCAGAGACACACAGTTCAGCAGGACTTTCTGACCCAGTTTATAAGAAGACCCTTTCTAGCACAGAAAGTATGCATTTTGTGAAGTTGGCTATTGTATTTATAACATTTTAATTTAGTTTAATTTATAACAGCATCGATCAAACCCAATAGTAAAAACAAGATTATTGTTTAAGTCAGCAGACAGAATTGCATTCATTTCCGGACCAATGGGATCCCAGCATAGCTGTACAGGAACAAAGCAGTGTGTAAGAGAAGCAATCCAAGTCTTCAAACACAACCGAGACGAGTCCACTTTGAATTTTTGCCGTTCATGGGGAGAAATGTGAGCTCATCTCTTTGTGATCTGATTGGTTTAATGATTGAATTCTAGATCTCCTCTAAAAGTTCTGACTGGGCTTTTAGTGTTGATGTATGTTCCTACAGCCATAAAGGGTTCATAAAACGTGATATCTGACCTTTACGACTCAGTCATGCTTTGTTTTATTGGCCGGATCATTTAAAGAACTACAACACAATTTGTTTAGCAGTATTTACTAAAGCAGGTTCAGAGGCAGCTGTTTGCTTGTTTAACTAAATTACCATTATAGCACTGAGATTGTTTCACGGTACACTAATAACTGAAGAAACATGTAGGCACTTGATCACATGGTGTTCTGTGTTTGGAGCTGGTTGTAAATGTTTTTTCATTCGTTTTCTAACCCGTTTGGTCCCTTTCGGGGTCACGGGGCTGCTGGAGCCTATCCCGGCCACTTGTGGGGGATGGCAGGGGGCATCCTGGACGGGTCACCTGTCTGTCACCGGGCCACAATCACACACCCATGCACACTCACACTCACACCTAGGGACAATTTAGAGTGACCAAGGAACCAATGAAGCATGTTTTTGGACGGTGGGAGGAAGCCGGGGTCCCAGAAGAAAACCCACACATGGAATGGAAACAAGTTTATTTCAAATATAAAAAAAAAAGAGAAAATAAAGAAAACGCTCACACTCGAGAAAAAAGAGGAAAAAAAACATTATTATAAACACAAACAGAAAAAGAAATATGAACACATATATTATGAACAATTATAAGACTATACATATTCGAAAAGGAGTGAGAAGAAGTATAAACTTATATAAACTCACCCCCTATTCCTCATCAATATTAATGACATTAGCAAGCAGCTTCTTTATTTATATATAATGTTTTATAATATAATCTATGTGGCTATAAAATATAATACTTTCTATAGAGTACTGTCATAAATACTAATCATGAATTATGATTGAAAAATACTAAGATAAAAATAATATACATAAACATATTATTTACATATATACCGACGGGAGAACATGCAAAGTCCACACAGACTTTGGTGTCCTGGTTCAGGTCCCACAAGGACAGGCAAGAGCGCTAACCACTGTACCACAGCCATCAGTGGAACTCTGCTTATCAGACCATAAGGTGCTCCACTTCTGCTGTTTTAAAAGCGCTTTATAAATAAAGTTGACTTGACTTGACTCCACAGTATTGACTGCATCAAGCAAAACGGTCAGATAATGTGATAGACTAAACTACCCAGAATGCCTAGGGAGGCAGTGGGGTTGGTGGGAACGTTTTCAGTGAGCTCTGTTGTTCATGTGCGCCGCTTTTGTCTGCACTAAGCAGCCGTTAGCAGAGAGCGCAGCACGACTGACCTTTGTAGGAAACCAGTCGGTGTGGAAACGTACTGAATCGGAGAGTACACGTCAGTTTGTCAGGATTAAAGGAGCTTTAATTATCCGATACTGAATTTTCCCCTACAGGTACAGCAACATTATGCACGTCTTTGTCCGCATTTCCCAAGAAGAAGGAGTGAGGACTTTGTACAGAGGGTTCACGCCCACCATCCTCGGTGTCATCCCATATGCAGGGATCACGTTCTTTACTTATGAAACCCTGAAAAAACTCCATGCAGGTAATCGCTGTTCTGTTCAGGACACGTTTGAATTCTGATGAGTGAAATGGCGTGGATTCAAGCGGTTGGTGTTTTTTTTTTTTTATCCCAATAATGTATGTGCAGAAAGGACAAAGCGATGTCAGCCTTACCCCCATGAGCGCTTGGTCTTCGGAGCCTGTGCCGGCCTCATCGGACAGTCTGCTTCTTACCCTCTGGACGTGGTGCGGCGGCGCATGCAGACGGCGGGTGTCACAGGCTCATCCTACTCTACGATTGTGGGGACGATCCGGGAGATCGTGACGAAGGAAGGAGTGGTGCGCGGATTGTACAAGGGCCTGAGCATGAACTGGCTGAAAGGGCCCGTTGCCGTGGGGATCAGCTTCACCGCCTTTGACATCACTCACGACCTTCTGCTGAAGCTGCATCAGATGGGTTACTCCATCAGCTGAATGGAGGGTGAGCCAGAGAGACCATGGTGAGGACGGTGTCTGCTCTGTGCAGTCCAGCTGTGGGGGGAAAAACGCACATCAGGAGCTTTCGGTCAGAGAGACGAGGCTCGTTTTTTTAATGGACATCATAGCTTGGCTGTCAAATCACAGCACATCAGACTGTCACTAAAGAACTGCCGTTTGGAGCGGTTAGAACGCTTAGAAAAAACCCTGAATCAGCAGGAAAATCCTGGGTTTTAATGATTTCTACTGAAGCAAACTGTCATTTCTGCTTTAACCTTAAACTACAGTCTCTTTAGTTTCCGTGTTGGAGTTTAGTTCTACTGATCATTTTGTGCTACAAAGTGAATATATGCTAAAGTAATGCTGGTGCCTGGGACCAGTGAGTTTATACTGATGGGAGAGGATTGTGTCAGCAGGCCTGCACAGTTTCTCTGTCCCTCCAAGACTGAGCTGAATCAGAACGTCCTCATGTATGTGTCATAGACCCTAATCAATAAAAATCGATGTAAATCAGCAAATGGTTCATGTTGGAATCATTGAGTTCCTTTATTGGAGTGTTTTGTCATTGCCGTGGACATTTCATGGCTACAACTGATCCACAGACGTCTGTTCAGCATGACCTTGCAGTGAAGGATGGCGGCCCTGAGCAGGAAGCCTCCTTTTCCACATGAGGGCGCCATGCAAGAGCGAGACTCCCAGCAGCATGAGTGGAAGTCTGCCTGTAAAAGTGGATGTCAGAAATGGAGCAGGGCGGTAAACAAAGACTCTCTGCACATGTAAATGACCCCCCCCCCCCCCCCCACTCTATGTGAGGAAAATAGTTTAGATCCCACTGATGTAAAGATTTAGACCACTGTCACCGCTCAGCTATCTATGTGAACAAGGAGTCAAGCACAAATAGACAATAAACTTTCTTTTTTTTTAACTTTGAAATAATCCTTAATTTTTATTTCACTTCTGAAGGCATCATTTTCAGGCATGTAGGATGGAAATATGTTTAAAATGATTCATTTACATCCAGCCTGCTCCTATCCAGTTCTCCCGTCTTGCTGCTGATCGCTTTTTTACATTCTGACTGAATGAACACCTGAACACCTGCTGCAGGTAAGCAGGAGCATACAGAGGTGCAAAACAGGTGTGTGTGTGTGTGTGTGGGGGGGGGGGGGTCGTCTTCCTGTTATAGAGTAAAGAAGCTGGTTCATCTGAACGTCATGTCAGCGTGTTTAGACCGTCTTTTTTTCTTCCTCCTCGTTCAACCATCATCTCCCTCGGTTGTTTTTGTCCTGAACCCCCCCCCCCCCCTCCCCATACGTGCTCGTCTGACCCTGGCTATGAATTATGGGAGCTCACCCAACATCCTGGTACTGCATTAACTGAATCAATGCAAGTGAGGAAGAAGCAGGGGTGCAGCATTTCTGGGTTTGAAAGCAAACGGTGTCACACCATTCAAACATAATGGTGGGGAAAGTGAATGGTGGCATCTCTACTGCACGGCATTCATGGATTCTGTCACATCTAGGAAGGGTGTTTGGTTTATCCTTTTATTACATCACACCAGGCTAACACAGGTCTGACCCTAACGTTAAGCCAACTGAAATGTTTAGCTGCTTTTTAGCAAATTAAATATAGGACATTTTAGAATGTTTGTTGTTTTGTAATCCACAAATAATGTATCGATGCAAAACAAAGCCCTGACCCAAAAATTGAGGTTTGAAGTGAATCGTGAGGAAAGTGTGTCGTTGCAATAAATGACACGTGATGGAGGCAGAGGAAGATGAGGAAGGATGGCTGGAAAGCGGTTTCTTGAAGGTTCTGTTGCCATAGGTTACCTGGATCTGTGCCTGAAGCGGGAGGGGACCATTTGCATGTATTCAGATCTCACATGAATAACTTCCTCTGTTGATAAACTGGTGGGGCTTTGCAGAATCCAAGCGCGGACACAAAAATAGGGTGGCGAACTGGGTTTTAATGTTATGTGCAGAGGGGATGAATGACAGGCCGGCAGGTGAGCAGACTGGCAGGAAGGCAGGTGAGCAGGAAGGCAGGTGAGCAGACTGGCAGGAAGGCAGGTGAGCAGACTGGCGGAGTTTGCAGGGAGGCAAATACACAGGCTGGCAGAATCTCACTCATGAGGCACAATAATCTGGTGTTTGCCGACGGCTCCATCTCTGAATAAATCATCTCTGTAATGAGCTGCAGGTGATGAGATGGTGAGGAGTAGTCACTGCGGAAGCATGCCCACAGAACCACAACATCCTCTGATGGGGCGTGGGCAGACAATTATGTCCAAATACAAAGTAAAGCCCTAAAAAATGCCAATAAAAAAGCTACCACTAGTGTTTTCTCATGTACTTGTACCTGAGGATTGGTTTGAGGGTCACAGCAGAGGGTACCCACCTGCATCCCCTCATGATGTGTCGGCCTTCAGTTTCTTCCAAATGAAGTTCTGATGAGGCCATGTTTACACGTGTCTGCATGTTTATGGCTCTCTAGTGACGTATACAGCGTGTTGCCAAGAATGTAAGGCTGATCTTTATTAGACTTAGACCTATTGTATAATAAACATGAAAGTAAACTAAAGTAAAGTGACTAGGCACTCCTGCCCTTAGACCACATGTGTCAAACTCAAGGCCTGGGGGCCAAATGTGGCCCTCCATGTCATTGTATGTGGCCTGCGAGACCATAAAAGTTTATAATTTCTTAAAAAAAAAAAAAAAATTGGTGTGTATTTATTCATATCTAGGGGGGATCGGACGTGGAATATGGGATTGGGCAACTATACAATAGGACTTGTCCATATAACCTAACCTGACAGAATCAAATTTAAAAGGATTTATGCAAGAGGAACAAGCAAACATATGTTTTCTATGGAACTGTGATTGTCACTTTAAAAAGTTATAATAAATAAATAATGAGTTATTTAACATTAAGGAGTAGTTACATTTATTTTTCATTACCTTTAGTTACATGTATAAGTTCTGTCTGGCCCTTTGAGGACAGACACTATGCTGATGTGGCCCTCAGTGAAAATGAGTTGGACACCCCTGCCTTAGACCCTCAGATCAGACATTTTTCCACTTCTCTGTGAAAGCTCTGAGGTCACTGCTGGCCTACACGACTATGAGGGAGTGTTCAGGCCAAGGCAGCACTTAGTGCAGATCAGGAGACCCCCCCCCCCCCCCCCCCCCACACACACACACACATGACGCCATGGTGCAGATAAGCTGAGTTCATAAATCTTGAATCCTGCATAATTATGGTCCGTGCATCATACTCATGTTCATGATTTCAAGCCTCCAGGCAGAAACAAATGAAGAAAACAGGAATATAGGCTTGTGTCAATCACTCCGTCTTTATTTACATCACACTTTTCATACAACGTGCTCTTCACCAAAAAAGATGGTTCATTTCAAAATGATTGTGTTTCAAATCTAATTTATGCTTCCATGAAAATGTGATGGTGACAGTGAGAAAAGGAAAACTCAGTGTTTGCCATCTAGGCTCTGTCAGGGTCACAGGAAGTTACAGATAATATGAGTTAACGCAAACTGCAAAACCCTTTCTTGTTAATAAAGCTCTAGGCTTAAAGGATTTTTAAACCTTTTTTAAATGTTGTGATTCTGTTTTGTGTGGAAAGTGCAGATACTCTGCAGGTTTTGCTGCATGACCTTTTTTATATTTTTAAGACTTTCAAGCAAACAGGACACATTTTGAATGAACAATAAGTTTTACTCATCGGACACATTTCAAAGGGAGAACCCTGTTTCAGTGGGCTGTGCCCGTTTAAAAGCATGTGGAAGACGGGGGTGGGCCAGTGCTCGGTGGGTGGACAGCAGAAGAGAAGCCCCTGACAGAGTTTGCATGAGAATGGCTCGGGTCCTGTGAACCTTCTGCTCCTTCCATCCAAATTCAATGGCATTGCTGCAGTTATCATGAAACACTGGGCTCCAGGTTCTAAGACTTTTTAAATACAGGCCACATGCTCCCCATCGGCGCCACCCACCCATGTTCTGAACCCCTCCACCCGGCTTTCGGTGGGTTAAAAAACAGACTTTATTGAGTGTCAAGAGGGCTGCCAAGTTCACGGAGACCAGGGGGTAGGAGGGGGGCAGGAGGCAACACTTACATGGGTGGGTTTCACAGACCTGTTCAGCTGAAGAAAAACCAGGTTTTGTTTTTTAAACTCAACAGTTTATTAAAATACAAATATTCATGGCAGCAAAAAACTGCTTAGAGACCCACTAGAATGAAAACTGTGTTTGGGGTTTTCAACATGTTCTTGTGGCGTTTCCTGTTGATGGAGGACATATGGCGACCTGTCCAGGATGTGACCCCACCTCCGACCACAAGGGGCCGGGATGGACTCCGGCAGCCCTGTCACCCCGAAAGAGAGAAAACGGCTTTAGAAAACGAATGAATGGGGGACATATTTAAGACATACTTCATTTTCTTTAATAATAAATAGAATTACTATTAAAGAAAATGAAGCTTAAATTAGTTTCTCTGAGGATTTCTGTGTTCAAATTGTTGTGGATCAGGTGCAGATGAAAAAAATGCTGTTTGAACAAGCTTGTAGCTGTGACATAGAAGCTTCAACCGTAGGCCACAGTCTCTGCTCTGCTCCATTCTGATCATCCACCTGCAGGGCAACAGATCCATGAACGTCTGTGTTTCCCTCATCTGAGCTGGTATCTGGATCAGAACTGGACGGCTGGATGTCTCTTATATTGATCACCATTTTTGTTGCACCGCTACTGTTAGCTTAGGGTTGAGAGGGACTGTAAGCTAGTGGGAGAGAATGCAAGCAAAGGGATGATGTAAAATAAGTTAAGGCTTACTCCCCACCAACAGTACTGCCCATGACTCAGAGGTGAATGTCTTGAACTTGTCCTGTCCAACAGCTGAGCAGACAGGAGCTGAAGGCCTCTTGTGTTGGACAGATGTTACCGTAACAACAGGGGTTCTGGATCTTCTGACACAACGTGAATATTTGAAAGAAAAAAAACTTTTGTAATTAAGGCTAAACTTTATTTAAATTGATTACATTTGTCTTCTTTTTCTTTTTGTTGGGCCGGACGGAAAAGAAGAAGAGGAAAGAAGGGAGGGATGTTGGTGACGGGGTGTGAGGGCGCAGAAAAAAGGCGGAAAAGGGGATTTCAGGAAATCCAGAAGATGATTAGGTGAATTTCTAATGGACTCCTGCCCCTCTGCAGAAACTATGTCCTTAAAAACGAAACGTTTTTTAGATTTTAGCAAAAAACATCAGAATCATAATTAAATGACCATGGTAACATTTTGACTATTGATCAAAAGTGTCACGGTGGAGGGTGGCTCGAGAGCTGGTTGGACCCATTTGCAGAGGCGGAGACAAGAGGATCAGGGCTAGTGGGTTTAATTCAGAAAAAACAAACAAAAAGCGCTGCAGAGCAGGATGTCAGAACAAAAACTCACTGTGGCGTGGCGTGGCGTGGCGTGGCGTGACGAGAAACATGGAACATGGAATGACATGAACACCAGACAGGAATAATGGACCAACACAGGAGGAAGGCAGAGACAAGACTTATATACAGACAGGGCAGACAAGACACAGGTGAACACGATCAGGGCAGATGGGGACCAAAGGAAGTAAAACTCAAGAAACATGACAAGACAGGAAACCTTTCAAAATAAAACAGGAAACAGAACCAAACAAGACAGGACAAGAACTAAAGCGAAAAACAAGACACAACAAACTGAAACCATGACAAAAAGATGATCTGTAAAATTTGGTAAATTTCTTGGATGAGCCAATGGGTTTCCTTGATGCCTGCTCTTTATAATGAAATACTGTATTTCTCTGCCCTTCTGATGTTTCATGTGTGTATTCTCTTGTCTGCACGTTGCCAGCCTACAAACACTGGGTGCATTTCCGAATTCAATGCAGAGATGCTCAAGAAAAAATAAATTTCTTTGAGAATAACCAACGAATATTTAAATATTGTGTGCTGATATTCTTGATTGGAAAAATACAAAAAACATTTCAAATTAAAAGTCTTGTTTGTTGATTATTTTTATGGCTGTAAAATAAAAGCAGAACAGAGTGAAGTTCTTTTTTGAGTGTAACTACCGAAAAATAAACATGTACCGGTAGTTACAATCATCTGGTTTGGTTTAAGGGTTTTAAGCTTTTGTGAGTTTCTCGTAAAGGTCTTTGTGCTGTTAAAGCTTGAATTTTTTTAGACCCTTCCTCAACCAACAAACAACTGAAACGGAACAAGACAACACATGTGCCCCCACAGGTTCATGCAGCTGAAATAGGGGCTGTTTTTGTAAGGATGTAACAGACACTCAGCTCCAACACCAATACATCTCCTTTACAAATGTCAGTGTCATAAAGAAAACTATCCATACGATTTTGTGGTTGTGATTAATATGGTTCAGGACGTCCCAAAATGAAATGTGCAGTTGGGAAATTAAAAGACACACAGGAGTCTGCATGAATTTTCCAAACCTTTGCAAAAGGGGAGAGATGAAAAAAAACACGACCTGTTAGACATTGTGGTTTTCCGCTCTCTCCGTCCTCAAGGCAAAAAGGTTTTTTTATTATCCAGCAGGGCAAAAATATAAACATGCAGAATACGTCACTGTACTGTTGTGTTTGTGTCTAGTCTGCATTGCAGGTGTTGTGGCTCCATAAACACTCAAGAACAGAAAGAAAACAGAGACCAAAAGTCCAAAACAGGCCTACTGCTGACCTCGGCACATCTTATCTGGCACGCAGGTTTCCCTGTTCCTTTTGAAGCAAGAAAGCATATTTCACAATACTATATTCATGCTAATACCATGGTCCGGGTCAATCTATTCTGATTGGCTGCTGGGTGTGCATTAAAAAGTGATGTACCACAGTGATATACCACGCCTAAAAAAAGTAGTTCCGGTCACCTAGCATAAAAGTTCTATATCACTGCGCTGGCTTCTGTGAAACAAGCTTTAGCTTCATCATCTGGACAAAAACAAGCGGTAATAGGGGAACCTTCTCTCTGAATTGATGCTTTATTCAACCCATCGGGCGGCGCCATGTCACGTTACCATGACAAGGCACAGCACCATGTAACAAAAAGTCTGCTTTTCGTGAGAAAAGCAATCCAAATCGGAAAAAAACAAGAATTACAGACTAAAAACTGGTTAATATTTGTTTCTTTTGTAAGTGATTATGGTATAAGCGGGTTAATGGCCTTCGAAGTGTGCATCATCACTTTTTAATGCACTCCGCGGAACCAACCGTCCTCCAGTTCAGGCTTCCACAGCGTGCGTTAAAAAGTGATGATGTATACTTCGTCGGCCATTAACCCTTACATATATATGGAATTAAGTAAATGCATAATCAAAAGAGCATAGATGACATAATGGAACCCCTGTTCACCTACACAATTTCAATGCTAAAAGCAATGAAACCAAAGGAAAACTGTTCATGTTAAAAAGACCAAATGACCATAAAACCCACAGAAACAGTGTGACAGGGTTCTTCTTTCAGTGAAAACTAAAAACTCAAAAACAAGATGACCAGGCCATTAGAATGTAAAGAACAAACAATTGGATTTCATTTTTCCCCCCAAAAGAATACAACTGTTTCTGGGAGAGTTTGTTGCCTCACCTGCAACCAAGACTGCTCTCTCTAAACTGGTAAAAGTCCCCCCCCCCTATAAAGGCCTAGCCCTCCCACAGGCTTACCAGCTTACTACACATTTCTTTAAAAGAAATTCCTGCCTTGCAACGTCAAACATAACCCCAAAATTACAGAAATGTAAAAAAAAAAGATCGTAACAAATGAAATACATCAATAAGTTTGAAACAAAATCAGAAAGAAAAACAACAAAAATAATGATTCTGACATTTGAAGTAACTTTCTGTTTCCTGTGGATGGATATGTGTGGTGATGTGTGCAATGCTCTGGTTTGGCTGTTTGTGGAGGGAAACTTTGATGGTGAGTACGATTCTGTTTAAAGCTAATCGCGCACCCTTAGCATTGAACAAATTTGGGCCTTAATGTAGGCCATTTTCATGTTTGTCTGCTCAAATGTCATCACGTGGACTGAGTCTTATCCTGACAGTCGTACACTGTATGCAGGCTGTATGTCATATGGTCCATAACTCTGTCTATAAGTATTAAGGCAGGAGTTCAGACCCTTTTACTCGGGAGGCATCTATTGCATTTTAATCCATACATGGCTGAAGGCTGTGTCACACAGCCACTACGTACATTTTGTGCACAGTGCACGGATGAAAATTGGTCATAGATGAATATAGTGGACAAAGTGATCTTGTGGTCTTTACGTGACATTTTTACAGACGTATCACCACTGAACCTTGTTAAAAACACAGAAGTACGAATAAACCATGTAAAGAATTAATTGACGTGGTACATGAACCATGTGTAATTATGGCAATAACGCAAGAAACGCTTATGAATTATGTATGTCTCGCATGTATCACAAAAGACTAAAATTACATACATGGAACATGCACAAAGTGTTCATAGTGGCTGTCTGGCCTATAACACACAATGGCTGCATGCGGCCTTCATTTAAACCTTCATTTCTCTGCTTGACACATAAAGTAATGAACAATTCTGCCTGAAATCAATGTTAAAAAAAACATTCAGAGTGGATTATAATCCATCCAACTGTTTTTCCGACAGAAACTAGCCTGTACTGTAAGGTCCAGGCTAGTTCCTGCAGAGTGAAGCCTGCAGAGGGGCAAAGGAAAAAAAGATTAGGACTGTGTTTTATTTCTGGACAGATGGACAGAGGAATTTGTCTTTGTAGAGAGAGCAGGTTCCCAAAAAGTCAAATACATTTACATGCAAATTTGATGCGGGAATCACAGTCATCACACATGAATGGGTGCATTCATGTTCACATCCGAAAAACTTCAAGACCAATCTACGATCCTGTTTAAGGGACGGAAGTCTCAAAGTCAGCATAAAGCCTTAAGTATCAACCAAACTACTCAAAAACGAGCAGCATCAAAAGCTGCAGTATTCATTTCAAGTATTCTATTTCTTGTTCTCATGATGCTTTTGCAACTAAAACACCTGTTGGTCTTACTGAACACCGTGTCACACAGCCACTTCTTATATTTAGCCCATTTTTTCCACATATGAAATTTCTGTCTTTTGTGATACACACGTGATATACATCCAGGGTTTCGGCTGATGTGAATTTAGCTTTTAGCTGTTCAAAATGTTTGGTGAGTTAGAATTACGTTGTTTATACACAATTATTGCATAAATCTTACACAATTGTGTGTGATTTCTGCGAGGTGCATGTGCAGATTTGTGTCTTTCCATGACCATTCCACGTATGTCTAACAGACTTTTCACACATGCACCACCGAACTTTTATATTGAGCATCCGGCGCACATATTACGTTCAAATTTCTCACTTTTCCCACTTATATTCACTTATGAACAACTGTCATTTGTTAAATATATGCGCAAATTGTTGTAAGTAATACACGGCCTTTAGAAATGCATGCAGTTAGATGTGTTGGTTGTTAAAAATATTGTGGCTCATTTTCAGATATTTGTCTTTCATGGCTCTTTCTTCCAGCCTAAATGTAAAGCCGTCATTCTCACTATTGAAGAGGTTTTCCTTCCTTCCCACTGACCTATGATTCGCCTAACAGGATACAGAAAACAACCTGAAAGTCAAGTATTTACTGTACAGAAGGCTGTGTTGAAACGGCTCTGCTCTGAGAGTGTATCACTGAGAATGGAGGGCCGGCCACTGCACACTGTGCTGTTGGAAAGCCTAAAGGGCATGGCCTTCTCCCCACTGAGATTGGGGGAATCTAGCTCAGCCTGCAAGCACATACGGTATATCAGGCCATCTCACGGCTGGCTGGACGCTCCCTGGGTGGCCCGGCGTGGTCAATACTGCACTGGTGACTGGACACACAGAATAGGATAATCTCTGGCTTTCTTTCAGGGCCGTGGTGCAGCACACGGGTCTTTTTCTATGCTGACTCAACCATGGAGGTTTGCCTGGTCTTAATTTCAGGTGAGGGGGAGGCTGTGGGATTGTTTGAGGTGGGGGGGGAAACTAACCAAGGGTGGTGTTGAAGAGGGAAAGGCGGGAAACTGGATGGGAACAGTGCACTCGCTTTAGCCTGAGCACTGGAGCATTTCCTCTGTTGAGTGAAACAGAAGAAGGTACGATCCGCCCAAAAACTGATTCTGCCTATAAATCTGTACGTTTCCTTGAATTCACTGAATGTTCACACACTAAAGCAACTGACATGATAGATTCAGGCCTCCCTTCCAAACGTCAAACCACTTCTCTGGTCTTCAAACATGCATAACATTGTGTGTAATCCACAGAAATGCCTCTGTGAAGGAAATGTGGAATTATGTCTTTATTTTTATAGACTCGATTGTCAGGGTAAAATGCAAAAAACAACAACAAAAAAAGGCAAAAAAATGCTTCAAAAAGAACCACACCCATTTATTATGACACCATCCTTTGTCCATAAGGTTACACAGTTAAAGCGCGACAAAATGTTCCAAAATAAGTGATTAAAAACACAACAACTGAATTTGACCTCATTAGGAACTTTATTCAAAACTGGTCCATCCATGTTTTACAATCAAATATTTGATATACAATGAAAATGACTTCATAGGATCCACAGAAGACTACATTTTTGATTTTAAATGACTGAAAAAAGGAAAATTCAGTTCTGTACAATCTCAATATTATTTGATAAGTGAAAACAATGAATACATGTCTTTATTACTTTCTTTTTACCTCCAAACTTACCTTTGTGAAAGTGACTTTTGGCTCACTCTGGCTTGGACTGTAAGGACGTGGACGCGACATTTTCTATATGAAGCCAGAACTTATGACATTCAAAAAATGGGCTACAGGCTGTTTGCTTTCTTTTCAAGGCTCAGTGGAACGGCGGCTTTTCATCATCGTATTGGCGTTTCCAAGACTGCATCTGTGAACACATTTACAAAGTGTTGTGAGTCAAACGAAAGTCCCCAAAATGTTGCAGTGATCTCTTGAAAAACTCTAGTTTTTCTTCGAAAGTTGTGAAAAAACTGAGGAGCTTTCCCTGCAGTGAAGCATGAGTGCAGGTGTGGAAATGTTTCTTAAATGACCTTATTTGGGAAGGATGATGCAGCTTATGGTGTCCTAACTTCAAGCTGACCGAAGTGTTAATGTCTGCAGCAGGGGTTTGTGCGTGCAAGCACGTTTATGCGTCTCTCAGCTGTCTGCATGACCCCTGAGCTCGTAGACAGAGCTGGGTCAAAGGCCAAAGCAGATCCCGTCTGAGCCTTCTGGCTGACCCCAGAGCCTGCAGCAAAACACACATACGCTCTCTGGGCTGAGGGGACGTTGTCAGGGGGTGGGCTCCTCCTCTACCAGACTAATATCACCTCTGGGACTAAGATCCAGACAGACCACGTTGACCCCAGACATGTGCAAACACACACTCTGCTTCAGATGCAGAATGTTCTTGGTCGTCATGAAGCAAGACTCTGCTGTGTGTGCTGATGCAGAGGGGGGCAGCAGAGGGGCTGAGGGTGCTGCTGAACGCAGAGGAGACCGGGGGACGATCTGGCGACAAAAAAAGAAACATGAAGATGGGCTCATTCAAAAAATGTTTGCAATTGGACAAATGTCACTCCTCTGAGAAACAGACATGAAACATTTAGGTCGTTGTATTTCCTGTTCATGCACTGAGTGTGCACGAGGAAAGGAGACACGTGGTGAGGATCCAACTAGCGTTCAATTAAAACACATCTGTGGAACATTTTATTTGAAGACCAAGAGTGAAATAATTTTAAATTACCTCCCCACACACACACACACACTCGCGCTGAGTGCAGCTCATTTAGGCCTCTGACCGGCCAACAGGAAAACTCCTAAACGAGCCGAGTGTTCATTCTGTTGATCCACCTGATTATTGCAGAATCTGTGACGTCTGGAGGCGCTCTGCCAGGGATCACCGGGACAGATGCAAACAGAATCCTGACTGCAGTAGAATAGAGAGGGCTTTGTATGGAGAAAGACACAGAAGACTGATGACAACACCAAAAACTCACGGCCTGGAAAAAAGCCGTACTGTACTGTACTTCAATAAAAACAGAGTTATAGTGCAAAATGACAGAGGAGGGGTGCACAGTGGTCTGGTGGTTGACACTGTCACCTCCCAGCACAAAGGCCTCATGCTTAAATCCTTAAATCCTGCAGGGCCGTTCTCTGTGGGGTTCGCCTGTTTTTCTCGTGTTTCGTCCAAACACTCTGACATCCTCCCACAGTCCAAAAACGTTTTCATAAAGCCTTTTTTTTAAAAATGTTCCCTCTCAAACAGATGTGTGTGGCCCTGTGATGGACTGGCAAACTGTCCAGGGTGCCCCCTGCCTTGGCCTTACACTGGTTGGGACAGGCTCCAGCAACCTCTGTGAGACCAGACAAAGCGGGAATAAAGATAGGCGGGCAGAAGGAAACAGAAAGGCCAGAGGCAACAGACTCGCACCTGGGGGGTCTTCCCTTCAGTGTGGACCCCACAAACATTATCTAGGCAGTGTTAGGCTAAGGGGGTGATCATAAGAAGTGTTTGGAAAATTCCCTGGAACTAAGGGGTGCAGCTATGGGTGCTGACCATGTCAGAGCAAACAGAGCCAAGAGAGAAGAGGGGGGATGGGAGGGTGTCCCTTTGGGGGGGGGAGTAACAACAAGGAAACTGCTGGCGGTCTGTCTGACTTCTCATTAAGGTTTTAGACAGGCACTGGTGAATGAAAAGATGAAGAGAGGAGAGAAAAGAGTGGGAGGAGAAGCAAACGACAGACTCTTTCCCTCTCTAGCACAGCTCCCTGTTAGATCCACAGGGCCGTCTGTCGGCCTCGCCGCATACTAATTCCCTTTAGCCCTTTAGCCCTTTGGCCTTGAACATAAACCAGCGACGGGTGCTTCCCCCCAGAGCTTTACCAACGCTTTACATCTCTAAACTGTAACAAATAAAATCACAACAAAGCACATGTTTCTAATTCATCTTTACATGGACAAACAAAAATCTCACCCAGTGAAATAATCTGAAAATCTTTTTTTAAATGAATTTGACTTTTTTGTTGTTTTTTTGTCTGAGGAACAAAATGGTAACAAACACACAACAAACAATTTGTGGCAACTAAAGACAGAGAAATAACAAAATAGACAAGTGCTATTGTAAGGGTTTTAGCGTGCGGCAGGCATCATCTCAGTTTTCAGCCGCGCTGCTGTGTCTTTTCAGGCTCTCTCAGCGAAACGCCTGGACTGGCAAATATTGATAATGATGCAGCTAAACTGGAAACAACAGACTTTGTGACAGTTAAGCAGGATGTGGCAGACACCGAAAGCCTCCTCGCAAAGCAATCAAGGAAGGGTCCAACCCCAGAAGACACAGGGTCTCAGAGTAACAGAGACAAAAGCACCGATCACAATCTAGTCAGGACCAGGAAGGTGGTAACCAGTCTGATGTGTGCACGCCTCTCTGTCAAACACGCTATCGGACTGCCTGGTCGTCTGTTCTGGACTCATAGCACTTCTTTAACGTCACGTAAGAAAAGGAACAATTTTATTATCATTATTGGAGGATTCAGAAATAAACACATGCTGCTGAACCTTCACAGTACTGAAAATGTACTTCAAAATGTACTACACACAGCACATTCTTATACATTATAGCGCGTACATCTCACATTGAAGTCTGCTTTCCCTTAGCAAAACCACTGGACGTTTTCTTTATTAAGTTTTCTTCAGTATAAGTATGAGGATAGCAAGTCTACTAGGGAGTCTGCAATCTTTGACACTGGAAGGATCAAACCCAGCGAGAGCCGCAAAGGCCCTATTCTTTAAAAAAAAAGCTCTTTATTTATGTTTTTGTAGCATTTAAGCCATTTATTAATTGAACAGAGCTTTGAAATATTTACAACAATTGAATTATTTCAGTGTTATTTTTTTCATTCCTTTTACTCTAGTTGGTAGTTCATATAAGTTCCTTTCAAAAATAAATGACACCCTGTGTTAAAAAAGATCCTCTTGCTGCAGCAGATTTACTTGAATTAAAAATGCAAATATGGAATTTTCTATGATCATGACTTTGGTTGTTGTTGAACCCTTGTTTATCGGAGCAGGTCGATTGAAAGCAATTTCTCATTTACAGCGATGACCTGAGCCGTTGGTGAGCCGTCTGCGTTTTTCTACTTTCAATACTGAATATAAACATCACAACATGGATGTAGAATCCAATTCAAACAACCTTTACTTGTAAATGCAGTTTACACACTTTGCCCCTAAACAGCAACTAGACACTGTTGTTTATCAAAGACAATATTTGCTTGAATTTCTTTCTAATAATGAAGAGCTGTGACAGTAGATACAACCTTCTACCACCATTTTGTTCTGACAGGCTTGAGTTTATGAGGAGTGGAACAGCCCCCAAACCCCCTGATTTTAGTGTAATGCCAGCAGTTATTTGACTAATATTAGATCCCCTCAGTTCTAAAATCTAAACGTAATAATCTATTGTTTATTCAAAACATTTGGATTTTTCTTCCACAATAAAGGAGCCACAACTTGGCTCCAGAGCCTCATTTTTGCAGACCCCTGCTAAAGACCACGTACGCGTGGTAAAGTGAAGAATACTAACTGAATACTTCTTCAGACTAACATTGGAACATTTTATGTTTACATTTACAGTGTATAAAAAGTAAAATCCAAGTATATTTCAGTATAGACTAAGTATGCTTGCAGTACACTTATCCATCTATATAGACTACTTTTGCTAAAGGTTGGTCTGTAAGGTGTGGATGTGTTTTCTTGCAGTGGCTCAGAATTTCACGATACCCTCTTCTTTATACCCACTTCTCAGGGCTGACGGGGTGCTGCTGTAAACTCTGGATGGGTTGCCATTAAACACTCATTCTCAGTCCAAGAAAATAATTCAGATACCTTCACAAAAAAAACTAAATTGCACATTTTTATTTATGTTTAAAAACCAGAGTAAGAAAAACAACCCACAACGGCACAGAGAGAGCATGCCGACTCCACACACAAAGAATCCAAGCTGTCCACCTCTCTACCCAGCAGCCTCTTTGACTCCACGGGGAAACTCAAACATCAACACTAGCCGCGTGCAAAATATCTTTGATTGGATCAAAGATTGGATTAGAACTGAACTGTGTACATGGGCCCAGAAAAACTTTATCCAATATCCAGCAACTTTATCCAGCAGCTCAGATTGGTCTGGTAAAATATGGAGAACCCCCCCCTCTCTCTAACATCCCTCTCTCTTCTTCCCCTCTTTCCTTTTCCGTCCGGTCCAACACCAAAGATCTTCAAACATGATTGAAATTAATAAAGTTTGGCCTCAATTCCAAAAGGGGTTTATTCAGACATACCTTTGGTTTGTCTGAAGATGAATAACCCCTCTTGTTAAAGTAAAATATGTCCAACACAAGAGGCCCTCAGCTCTCGTCTGTCTGCCCAGCTGTTGGACAGGACAAGTTAAAAAAAAAAAATATGGAGAACCCCAAAAAGGAAAGAAAGACAAGGGCCGGAGAGGTAAACGTTTTAGAATAAATAAGAAAGAATGAACAAACTATATCATGAAGAGAGCAAATGAAAAGCACCTTTGCAATTTAACTGGTATATATATATATATATATATATATATATATATATATATATATATATATATATATATATATATATATATATATATATATATATATATATATATATATATATATATATATATATATATATATATATATATATATATATATATATATATATATATACAACTAAGGGATATATCTATATATGTATATATAGATATATCCCTTAGTTGTGGAAGGCTAAAAAGGGGTACAGTTCTGTAATAAACCTCTCACAGATGTAGTCAGCTTGTCAAACCATCCTGTCAGATCAGTGCCTCCGGAGAGAAGAAGGGGGAAAAAAATGGCAAAAAGGGGAAGAGAGCAACCGGGGGTGAATTGAGTCAGCAGGGAGGAACGCTCACCCCCAGAAGCAAGCAAATGGCTGTGAGAGTGAATCCATGTGGGTGTGAATTGGTGGTTGGGTGGGTCTGGATGTGTGTTAACTCAAGCTGGGCAGACATTTACTCGACATGCTGATAAGGATTTAAGCAGTGGGTGGGTTGTGTGTCTGACCTAGGTGAATGAGTAGAGAAGGGGGGCAGTGGGGACTGGAGGGTGATAGGAGGCAGGGGGGGCTGATGGAGGGGGATTTGGGAAAATTCACAACATTCCTGCTACTAAGCTTAGAATCAGTGTAAGCCGAGATGATTGGAGGGGTAGAAATAGGCTGGTTTTGTTTTTGGAGGGGCCTCCAGGCTATGAAGGAAGGAAGGCAGTCTGATGAAGCTGAGGTCTGTGATGAAGAATGAGGACAGGCGACATGCTCGTGTCCACAGATGAAGCCAGCTAACCAGCCTGCCTTCTTGCTTCCTATTTTTTCCCAATCCCCTCTTTTCCAGTCCTGCCCCTCGTGTGCTGCAGCCCCTCCTCTTAAAGGGCTTGCACGGTATATTTCAGAAGCACCATGAGCTTCTGCTGCTGGAATCTTTTTTGGTTGGTTTGATGAAACTCTTTTGGGACAGATCAATACATTTTTTATTGAGGAGATGGAACAAAAAGTAAAAAGAAAAATGGCTAAGCTTCGGCAGAGAAGTCATGTAACGTGAATATCACACAGTATCCACCAAAACAAACACAAAACACTCCAAGGCTTCTTTGGAATCTGATTGAGGAGTGCACAGCCCATAAACCTGAGCAGACATGTTGAATTACAAGAGGCAGCAGACTGAGACCGACAAGAGCGGCTGTCAGAGTGTCTGACTGGCTCTGGCTGCGTAAGGCTGGGGGTTGTTTTTAAACCAAGGCGTTGACCAGGCTGCAGGACTGATTTGGCCCTGGGTTGGACGGAGTCAGCTGAAGGGTGGGGCTGTTCATTTTTCACTCAGCTAGAAAAGCATCTTAGACGAACAGAAATAGCATAAATACAGGCAAAGCAGCCTACTGCCATGAACACAGGCCACTGATGCAAAAACACACTGGTGTGAGTCTGGGCGGCAGCTTTGACCCCTTTCCCCCACCTCCTCTAACCTTGACCCTTGAGGCTCTTATTAAACTATTTCTGAATGAACGTCAGCGCAGCTGGGATGTCTGGCCATGAACAACCCCCATCACGGCCCCCTTACCCCCAATCATTTAGCCTTTTCCCACGCTTCATGACTGACGTGCTCTGTCTGCATCAATAGATTATTTATGTGACCACTGGAGTCTCATCCAGCTGTTTCTAAGGGCAACAGCATTTTCAGACTTGCATGGGATTTACCCCTCCATGAACCGTCACCATAATGTGGTAAAGGGGTTGGAGAGCCTGAGTGATCCTCAGAGCCAAGCTACCTATGGCTGATGCCCCTGGTAGGATCTCCCATGGCAGATGGTGACTGGTCCAACAAGGAGCGGTTCAGAGCCCACTAATGGCATCATTGGGGCCCCACCCTGGAGCCAGGCTGAGGGTTGGGGCTTGTGGGGGAGTGCCTGGTGGTGGGGGCTCCTCTTTCAGGCTCAGCCTGAAAAGATGAGGCAGGATCACTTAGGGAGAGGAAACTGTGAGCATCATTGCAAAGACTGCTGACCTTATGACCAGGGCCAAGATGAGCAGAAGATGGATGATGGATGGATGGATGGATGGATGGATGGATGGATGGATGGATGGATGGATGGATGGATGGATGGATGGATGGATGGATGGATGAATAATGGATGGATGGATGAATAATGGATGGATGGATGAAAAATGGACGGATGGATGGATCAATAATGGATGGATGGATGAAAAATGGACGGATGGATGGATGAATATTGGTTGGTTGAATAATGGATGGATGGATAGAAATATGGATGGATGATGGATGGATGGATAGAAATATGGATGGATGATGGATGGATGGATGGATAGAAAGATGGATGGATGAATGGATGGATGGATGGATGGATAGATGGATGGATGGATGGATGGATGGATGGATGGATGGATGGATGGATGGATGATGGATGGATGGATTGATGATGGATGGATGATGGATGGATGAATGGATGAATAATGGATGGATGGATGGATGGATAGATGAATAATGGATGGATGGATGGATGGATGAATGGATGAATAATGGATGGATGGATGGATGGATGGATGGATGGATGGATGGATGAATATTGGATGGATGGATGAATAATGGATGGATGGATGAATAATGGATGGATGGATGGATGGATGGATGGATGGATGAATAATGGATGGATGGATGAATAATGGATGAATGGATGGATGGATGGATGAATAATGGATGGATGGATGAATAATGGATGGATGAATAATGGATGGATGGATGAAAAATGGACGGATGGATGGATGAATATTGGTTGAATGAATAATGGATGGATGGATGGTTGGATAGAAATATGGATGGATGGATGGATGATGGATGGATGGATGGATGGATGATGGATGGATGGATGATGGATGAATATTGGATGGATGGATGAATAATGGATGGATGAATAATGGATGGATGGATGAAAAATGGACGGATGGATGGATGAATATTGGTTGAATGAATAATGGATGGATGGATGGTTGGATAGAAATATGGATGGATGGATGGATGGATGATGGATGGATGGATGGATGGATGAATATTGGATGGATGGATGAATAATGGATGGATGAATAATGGATGGATGGATGAAAAATGGACGGATGGATGGATGAATATTGGTTGAATGAATAATGGATGGATGGATGGTTGGATAGAAATATGGATGGATGGATGGATGATGGATGGATGGATGGATGGATGATGGATGGATGGATGGATGGATGAATATTGGATGGATGGATGAATAATGGATGGATGAATAATGGATGGATGGATGAAAAATGGACGGATGGATGGATGAATATTGGTTGAATGAATAATGGATGGATGGATGGTTGGATAGAAATATGGATGGATGGATGGATGATGGATGGATGGATGGATGGATGGATGATGGATGGATGGATGATGGATGAATATTGGATGGATGGATGAATAATGGATGGATGGATAGAAAGATGGATGGATAGATGGATGGATGGATGATGGATGGATGTATGGATGAATGAATATTGGATGGATGGATGATGGATGCATAGCATGTGATTTCAAAGCCTGCTAAACATCATTATGTAAATGTGTTATGAAGCGTCTCTGTTTTGGCTCCTAGGTTCCTTCAGCGCATGTGGGCACAGTGAGTGTAAGGCTGACTGTGTGCTCCTGTGCATTCAAAGCCCACCACTTTCACATTTTCATTATGGTCAAGTCTCAGACCCGTGTTTCAGCAGCGTGGCTTTCTGCTGGGAACAAAGCAGTTCAATCACACATACAGCACTACTCCATTTTCATTGCCTTTTCATGCAGCCGCCATTCCACTCCAGCTTCATAATTCACCTCTCAGAGCTGTCAAGCCCATCTGAGTGTTTGCAGCCTGTTGAAATGTCATAATCAGGGACTTGGACAAATGCCTGCATGTTTTTCCTTCTGTTCCTAATCAGACTAGAGGCTCAGTCCTGCAGCTTCTAGAAAACCATAGACTCAGGAATGACGTCCTTAGAAGGTCAGCTTCAACCAGAAAATGACCTCAACCACTGACTACAGGAATTTAGTTTGAAACACTGTTGTTTCAATAAAAAAAATGAATTTCTTCTTTCTTCCAAACAAAACCTCTTATTAAATAAAATGCAAAACCAGAGAGTCTGAAATGAGTGAATAGAAACTTTAGCTCCATTTAGCTGAATTGCATTGATGGGACATTTCGCCCACGTAGAGATACCAAAACAACTAAAAGGTTAAAGTCAAGAGAAGCTGCAGTGGACTAACAGCAAAATACACACTAATAAAACAGCTGATATAGATGAGGTACAGCAGTAAATGAATCCTTTCAAAGCTTAGCTTAAATATTCTAAACATTATGCCATACTGAAGCAGTGCTGGCTACTCCAACACAAAAAGTGTTTCTGGGAGAAAAGGTAATAATTCAGTTACTATGGTGACCCTGAAGGATTTTAAATGAAAACTAGCAGATTTTTAATGGGTTAAGATCCTATTTTTGTGGTTTTAGGATTGCCCTCTGTCAGCTGAGATGTTGGAGCCTTTCAAACAGGAACTCTGAGGAGCCGTGAGGAGCCCGCCGCCCCACAGCGGGGTCTGCTGCACACGTCTGCTGTGGCTGGAAGGCTGCAGCAGGAACACGTATGGCACCTGTCATTAGCATAAAAGCTTTTGCAGGACATTGTGTTCCAGAGTGCTTTGTACCTGCGAGTCAGTGTGTGGAGCTGTGTGTTTATGCTGTGTGTGCACATGTTGACATGGTTCATTAACATGCGTGTAATAAAGTGTGGTGGCTCAAATACAAAGCAGTTCAATTCCATGGATGTGGCACAAACCCCCCCAAGTGCGGTTTAAAAAAATGTCTTAGCATTTACTTACCCACACTTGAAACATAAATGATATAGAAAAGTACTTTTTCAGAAATGAAAAAATTATTTGTATAATTGTTTGAGACGAATGATTTAATTTGTTACATTGATAATATTTGAAAGGCTGCCAAGTGCTACAGCACAAAAGCAGCATCCCCCACAGGCTAAAACCAGCCAGAATGTGGTCATGACTGGGATGGTGTTCTGCAGGAAACATTACATTCATCTTTTCTTTTTTTTTGCTCTGATAGACGTTGGAAAAAGGGTTTTGTGGGTTCGAAAATGACGACACCATCGGCAAAAAGGAAACTAAATTTAATGGGACTCAGTGCTGTGTGTTTGTGGCCTACTTTTAGAATATGAAGGAAAGTAAAGTTTAAAGATATAAGCTATAAATCAAATGTATTTAGTCCTATTAAAAAAATGGCTCCCCGTCATAACATCCACATGTAGTCATGACAAAAACTCAGTTTAGATGTCCAGTCAAACCTTCAAAAGAATCGCCAGCACATCTAAATAATTAAGAATACCTCAACATATATGAATAATTCTCTTCCATCTTGTCAAAAGCATTGAGAGAAGCAGCAAGGACATGTTTGGATGAGTCGCCTGCGCTCTTCCTGAGCAGATGAAAGACGCCCTGCTGCAGACAAAAGCTCTTCACTCGTTGCATTGCTGAGTCCTGAAGAAGACATCGTACCAATCCCTCTACAGCCATCAGCACCGACTGGTGAAAACAGCAACACATGAAGCAAACCCCAACATATATGTCAGCAGGCAGCATCAGCACACAGGCTTCAGCTAACACCACATTAAAAACCATAAAGCAAAGAGACAGCTCCTGTTCTTCCACCGCAGCGCGTCTCCTGCTGCTTCTGCGCTGATATTCCTGATCCCCTGCGCTTCGACAAAGCATAAGAAAGCCTGTATGAAGTGCTGCATTGTGTGGGAAGAACACAATGTTGCATGCTGAGTGCTGTGAGAAGGGTGTACGCCGTTGGGTCCCACGGCGCAGCACCGCACCAGGGCCTATAGCAGAGGGTGCAGAGCATGCTAATGAGGTCATTATGTTATGCCTCTCTGTTGCTTTTACTCTTCTTTACAGTGTTCAGCCTGCTTGTCACCGGCGTGCTCGGGTAACGCAGCCCAGCTCACATGTCACACGCTGCACTGTGTGGAGCGGCTCTGCATGGACGACTGGGAGAAAAGCCAGTCGCTGGTGCGTCGTTCAGTAAGCCTCATAATGCGAAAACAGCACAAGTGTTGACAAATATCACATGGTGAGCTTAAAGGGAAGTAAAGAGCCAGGCCAACTCTGTGTTTGCTGTAAGCTCTCCCACATCTTCACTATTATTTACAACCCAGAAAGAGAATCACATGCAAAGACAATTGCAAGATATTTGCATTTATATTAGCAGTTAAAGGGCAGATGGGAAACAGCAGGCATTAAAAGCTGATTAAGCACACTTTTGAGTGAAGAAAACAGACAAGAAGCTCCCATTTTGTTCCTATGGGTGGTTGCCATGCTGAGGGTCTTTCTGTGCTACAGCTTGGCAGGTGAGGAGGAGCTTTGCCAGAACCTCCTTCCTGGGACAAACAACAACAACAAGCTCCTAGCCCGGTGCAGAGCAAATTTAACTCAAACTAACTTTAGATAAGCAAAGAGATGTTTTCTCATTCCAACGGCTTGGACAAAAACATTTTTATTATCACTTTTTGTTAGAAATCTTTGCAAACATGTACAACTAAATCCTACTCACAAAGAGATGCATTCATCTCTGGACATAGTCACACTCAGAAATCTGGCCGTTCATCCTTTATGGTCCATCCAGCGCACAATGTGTAAATAAAGATCTCCCTTTTTGACTTGCTCTTGTTTATCTGCACTGAAGATGTTCATGTGTTCACTAACACAAAATCAGCCATTTCTGTTCCTGATTGTTTTCAATGGTTTTCCTCAGTCTGGAAGGATTTGACTTGATCTGTCTGAAGGTTGACTTTTGGTTCAGACGTTCATTTGAAGGGGAAAGAAAAGGAGCACAGTGTCCCGCCGTCTCTGCTGCCGAGCAGGAAGTGGACTTCAGATGGCATTTCTCCACACACATAGTAGAAGTATGAAAGCCCAGGCCCGCCTCTCTCTTTTCCACCTTTCAGATCAATAGCGCTCTGCCAAAGCCTCTGATTAGAGCTGCTCTTGTGAAGGTAAGAAAATCTAAGGCAAAAAGACAGGCGGTGGCTGTTACAGTAGATGAGAGAAAAAGTTGTCTTTCATCCTGGCTCAGGAGATCTGAGGAATACTGTCTGCTATGAGCTTGCAAATGGGACTGAGCTGAAAAGTCCGATGAATTCCCATTCCACCAGTGACGAAGGAGTGAAGGAGGAGAGAGTGGGAGCTGGAGCACAGGAGTCCTTCCACACGGTGCTGCTTCTATTGTTGGCTGTCCCTGTGTCTCTTTGACAAAGTTTTATCAAGTGATGTTGGGTGCCAGAGAGGAAAAACCCTCCAGCGGAACCACACACAGTTACTTTATCTTTTCTCTTGATTTCTCTGTTTTCTGCACTCAAAATGAATGTTCTGACACACATGCTGCATGTGGAGCAGTTACAAGGTTAGCGCCTTAACCCAGGCTGGCGGTTGGACTGCTGTTGAAAAGAAGAAAGATGGAGAGAGGAGATGGGAGTGGTGGTGGTGGGTCCCTGGGCTCTGAGGCCCGCAGGCGGTGCTGGGCAACCTCTGCTAGCCTCTCTCCTCTGTATTGATTTCTGCTGCTCCGTTCTGCTCCGTTCTGCCGAGGAGGCTCCTAGCCAGCGGGAACAAGAACATAGCTCACCCGCCTCACCTGCTTCTCTTCTGGCTCGGCTGGCCCAGTCTGCCCACTCTGCTGCTGCTTTGGCTGGCCCCTGCAAGCTCCATGGGACCCCTGAATGTAACACTGGGGCCATGAGAGGAGAGCAGCCAGAGAGCCCATGGCGATCCACAGCTGCGTTCACCTGCTCTGGGTTCACTTGAGCCACCTCCTCCAACTACTTCAGTCTTTCTCTCCTTGCATTTCACCACCCACTCTGCCTCTCATTTTTCCTCCTCTACTTCCTCTTCCTTTAAATGTCAGTCCTGTTCTTTCACCAGGAGGGAGTCAAGATTTGCCGTCCACTCTTAGTTACAGTAGAAATATGAACCTGCTGCCCTACAGAACAGTGTTTAGGGAGTAAGCAATATATACATATATGTTTATCTCTATCTCTTTATGGATACGTAGAATAATTGAAAAAACATCAAATGTGAAAGAGTGGAAATGTTTCTGGCAGGCTAGTGGTGCCCCATGGAAACTTGCTCAAAGAAACATCTCAGCTTTTGTATCATCTGGAGTCATTCAGATGGGTTCAGCGGCCCTCTTCTTATGATAATCGCAGACGGAGCAACATTTCTTTCAGGATCCATGGTCCCATTATGTTCCTAAACACAGAAGGAGCCATGGCCAAATTCGACCCCCACCACGCCACACCAACCCCAAATCTTGGTACTTTCTACATCTCTGTCCCTTTTGCACCTTCAAATAATGCCCACTCCCTGCCAGAGAAGTAGAGCAGTAAAATGCAGAGGTCCAGGCGGCCAAGCCTTTAGAGTTTCACGATTTCTGTTGAGAGGCTGAAGGGAGGCAGCAGGCGTGTAAGGGGGTAACACTGTTGGGCAAGGAAAGCACGTTTGGGAGGGGGTAAATTGAGTTAGGGGGACATGGATGGAGACCGGACTGCGGAGTCCATCTCAGACACAAAAATGCTTTTCATCGTGCTCAGACATGGGTGTTAACTCCCCTCTGACAGAGCACAATGAGACTGACATTCAGGCAGCCTCTGTGATGCTGCTGGTTCAGGGCTGCAGTGTCCCTGCAGGACGGATCACCTGCACTGGATTCAAACAGGCACGGTGGATGGAGGGATGGAGGGAGGGTCTGTCTGTCTGTCTGTCTGCCTGTCTGCCTGCCTGTCTGTCTGCCTGCCTGCCTGCCTGCCTGCCTGCCTGCCTGCCTGCCTGCCTGCCTGCCTGCCTGTCTGTCTGTCTGTCTGCCTGTCTGCCTGCCTGCCTGTCTGTCTGTCTGCCTGCCTGCCTGCCTGCCTGCCTGCCTGCCTGCCTGCCTGCCTGCCTGCCTGTCTGCCTGTCACTTGTGAAGGATAGAAAAGAGGAAGAAAGGTGGTGTCAGCCACTCAGAGTTGGTGATTACATTGAGGGTGTTTGTGCTCCAACATACCAGAGCTTGGTGTTTCAGAGGAAATGCACAAAAGAGGAAACTAAGACTGACTAAAATGAATCTAATAAATCCCATAATATAACAGCTATAAATAGAGAAGGCAGAGGATGCAGATGTTGAAGGAAAAGCAGAATGACATTATTCTAACAGCATCATCCTCTACAATGCTTTACAATCAGAAAGTTCCACCGCAAAAAGACAGATAAAGTGGTGAAATTTAGATGTTTGGAGTTAGGGCGTTCGTCTGTTTTGACAGGTCAGACCAACACTCAGAAAAAAATCAGAACTACCTAAAAAAAGAGTTTTTTAAGCCAATAGGAAGACAGCAAAGTATCAAATGATTTTTAAACAACTGCGTCCTCTTTTCCAAAGCAAAAGAAACCCAATATGACTTGTCGTCTAAAGAATCCTAACTCATTTAGTAACAAAATGTCTGCGTTCATGTTAAGCAGCAGATAGATCTGTTGTCACAGTAAGACATGGTATTCAGGTCCAGCACCGCCGTACATTCTGAACTGATCCCTTACAGACAGTGAGCCGCAGCTCATTTGCACACTCTCGCTTAGCGTACTACTGCTTCTTCTGCACAGACAAAGCTCTTCTCATGAACACTACTTTGTTTGTTGCCCCTCTTGTAAACTCTGGTCAGCTGTTCCCATGGCAACCTTCCCTCCTCATTCCCTGTGCCTGTTTTTGTGTGATAAAGAAAGAAGATGAAGATGCTGTACTGTAAGGTACAGTACTGGGAGTTGTGTGGTCTAGAGTACATTTGCCTTGTAGAATGAACAAACTGATCAACAAAGATGGATTTGTGTTCAGTAATAGTTGACCAGAAAAATCTAAAACACACAAAAACTGTAGGTATCATTCTGCATCCTGTAAACTAATATTCCTGTTCTGTATTGATTGAGCGTATTTACTCTGAGCTTTCTAAAGAAGGCCTTCACCTCATTTAACTGGGTGATGCTGCCATGGAGGGACGGATGTCCCTCAGAGGCGGTTGAGGAAGAGACGGTAGAGATCGTAGTGTGTGGCCCACGGGACGGTTGCATTAGTCAACCAGCACAGACCACGTTCCCCCAATCACTAACTTTATTATGAACCAGTAAAATGACTAAAGGAAGTATCACCCAGAAGTCAAGGACAGAAAGTAACAGAAAGCAAAAAGGGATGGATGAAGGAAGAGAAAGCGCAGGAGAATAAAAGAGGCTCTACCGGTACAAGGACATGCTAAAAAAGGAAAAGGGACAGTGTCAAAAGGAGAGCGACGGTGCAAAGGAGGAGGAAAGAGAAGCGTACTCTTTAAAAAAGATTAGATATCAGATTTAACACAGGACAGGGAGGATGGTTACAGGACAGAGACCAGCAAAGTGGACTCTAAACCAATGGTCCCCAACGCTGTGAAATGGTACAGTCTGTAGGTCAGTTGGTGCCAGGCCGCAGACAAAAAACATACATACGGTAACTTACATTATTTCCATTTTGTCACTTATCAGATTCTGAAGGAAGTTTTCTTTAGGAAAACCACTGGCCTCCCTACTCCACATCTGCCTGACTTACTCTGGACAATTGACTGTAGCCTGTATGAGAACTGGACTGAGTGGCCCCTCCCCCCTCCCCTTCCAAACAGGAAGTACCTGCTGGCTCCAAAAAGCCAGAATCCCACAGATTTCTACAGAGAAACGAACAGTTTCCGTCATTCTATTGGTCAGAATAAGCATTCTTGATCTGATACCTTTTTTAACATCTTCTTGATAATCTTCACTTTTTTCATGATATTATTGCTGTAGTTCAAGTTATTCAAGTTATAAACTGACCAATCAGATGCGTTAATGAAAGCATGTGGTCTCCCATCCAAATTTCAAAAGGTTTGACTGATGGATTCTCCCAAGCCCTCTTTCAGTGGTAGAAGTCTGGACTTTCAACAGGCTCACTTCTGATTGGTCAGAGTGGTTGCCATAGAAACTGTCACTCGGACCAATCACTGCTTACTGACAGCGTTTGACTCCAACATAGCGGCGTCTGTCCTACGGAAAAATGGCGACTGAAATTGACTTCACTTGATTGGAGCCGAAGTAAATTATTTTCTCCAGATGACATCACACTCACTGACTGACTCACTGACTCACTCACTGACTCACTCACTGACTCACTCACTCACTCACTCACTGACTCAATCACTCACTCACTCACTCACTCACTCACTCACTCACTCACTCACTCACTCACTCACTCACTCACTCACTCACTCACTCACTCACTCACTCACTCACTCACTCACTCACTCACTCACTCACTCACTCCAGTTTTCTGATACAGTCAACACTCTAGATGCAGGTCCAGTCGTTTGCCTCCATCATGTGTCTTAAATACATTTGCTACTTTCTTAAAGCAGCTAATCTGAGTGCTAAAGCAGAAGCCCAAAGCCAACAAAAGCACAAAATAAACGTCTCTGGGAAGTTTCTTTGGGGAAAAAGAGCCAGGAAGGAAACGGTAGAGGAGCTTTCGACCTGAAGGAAAAACAATTCTGGATTTAACACACATCTCACTTGGAGTCTGGATTTATTGCGACAGTTGTTCCCACCCAGCTGCTCTGCCTAATATATGGCGACTAATTCTTTAATGTTACAAACATTCTGCTAATAAAGTTGCCCTCATTCATGTGTTATTTTATTAGTGTTGGAAGATAGCAGTGAAATTAAATCGAAGAAGCCACCAGCTGCAACATAGACTATTAACTTCTGAATGTGTAGGGAGATAACTAGGTTTTATAATTTTCTTTTCTCTCTCTGTCTTTTTTCGTCCTCCAACTCCCTTTTAAAGCTGTATATATATATATATATATATATATATATATATATATATATATATATATATATATATATATATATATATATATATATATATATATATATATATATATATATATATATACAGCTTGAAAAAGGAGTTATATATATATATATATATATATATATATATATATATATATATATATATATATATATATATATATATATATATATATATATATATATATATATATATATATATATATATATATATATATATATATATATATATATATATATATATATATATATATATATATATATATACATACATTAGATGTATGCAAATTCAGTCAAAAAAAGAATTCATAAATGTAGAAAATACACATTTTTGTGACGGAAACATCTTATTTTGTGGTATTCATCTGCTACACCTTAAGAGTTTGCGTCTGGTTTTTGGCCTCCACGCTTTAATAGGTCCTAAATGAAACCGAGAGCACAAAAAAGTTTAAAACAGATTTGCAAATAGTTTACAGGGAATGAAAATTTAACGTTTCTGATGTGTTGAAACTGTCAAGAGTAAATTTAAGAATATTCCTACAGCAAAGCTAAATAAGGCAGACATAAAAAAATACTCCTCTGTGTTGACAAAACAAAACATAATAAATCAAGATTTATTTTAAAATTAAATTAGGAATTGTCGATTCTCCCTGAAAGATGATCTGAGCCTGGATGGAGTTTTTATTGTTTTATGGAAAATACCCTGGAATGATGCCTTTATTACCTTTTTACAAATTTAGAGACAAATTCTAAAAATCAAAAACTTTGTTTCATTGAATCTTTCTCCTCTGTAAATCATCTATCTGTCCTTTTAAATTACATTCTATGTAGGAGCATGTTCATTTGAAAAATCTTCAAATAAGACCTTCTGTACAGACCAGTCTGTGAAAATAGGGTCTGACATGAAACCAGTCCAACCACTGGTCTGAACAGAGAACTCAAAAAGAGGAGATAGAAAGAGAAGAGGAGCAGTGCTCAGGTGTCCATGACCCTCATGTGATGGGAAAGGACTCACTGAAGCCAAATCTGACAACCTGCTGTTTAAACTACAGCACAGCCACATCTAGACATTTTATGACAAACACAGTTGATCATTGTGTTATTTAAGCATAGGATTGTTGGAATCCAGTTGTCAGGCCCACATAGCAACGCTCAGGCCCCACTGAAGACACACATGACTCAGCAGTGCACTGAAAAGGGTTAGGCCTGTGTCTCTGCAAAGGACACCTCAGAGTTTGAGTTTGTGCACGTGAGTGTGCTTTCCTGTCAGGTGGATCTGTCTCAGTGTGTAGATTTTTGCTTCTTTTCCTCCCACAATAGTGTTTCTCTCCCCTCATTTCGTCTTCCTCTTCCTCAGATCATGCTCACTAAAACAGAGGATGACATAAAGATGCTCTCCCAGCACTATTCTTCATCATTGTTCCATGTGCACGTCTCCCGTACCCCATGGTGAAGCAGCCAGACAGGACTGCTCGGCCCCTCTCCCACCATTATTGATCCTGAGAGCCAGCCGGATAGGGAGCTGCTGTCTCTCCCGCTATCTCACCTCCCTCCATCGCAGCTTCCTCCTCCAACTGCTCACAACTTCTTCCTCCCTCCATGCCTCCACTCCTTCCCCTCCTCCACTTCATTTACCAAGGCTAAAGAACTCGTATAAAAAAGGGAAGAGGGGTCGACTGGGTGTTATTCGACTTTATGAAAGAAATCCCCTCAGGCTGCTCCACCAGAGGAGGATGCTCCCTGAGAGACCCCACTCTGCACCCACATTCACACACACAGAGCGAGCAGCGGCGGCGAGGCGGCCCACTCAGTCAGCCGCAAATAGTAGGAAGCGTGTCCAGTGTAGCTCAGGGAACAGTCACAGAAATGTCAATCACCGCTCAGACTTTTATTAGGAAACAATTTTGAATACTTTCAGAAAAGTTCCACCACTGGCAGTGGAAAAGGGTGTTTAAAGTAATTTTACTAGATGAAAAATGAACAATTTTACACAGAAAAAAAATTTGAATGTTCTTTTTATCTTTTACAAAGCTGATGTGTTCGAATTTAATGTATACAATAAAATGTGCAAACCAAATAACTAGATATAAAGCATTACCTTCAATATTGGAAGTGTGATGGCTGTAAGCTGAATGTGGAAGAGGCTGAAGCTATTTTGTAAATGCTAAAATAGTTGCAGGATTTGAAGTTTGCCTCAGCAGAAATGTTTGATAAAAAGCTGAGAAATAATGCTTCATGTGTTGCAGCAGCTGGCTTAAAGACGAGTCAAGATATTGTATATAGTTAAAGAAACGTCTGAATTAACTAAACGAGCAAGCACAATGGAATTATAATGGTTACATTCTGATATAGCATAACATTTGTACGAAAATATAAATAAGTAAAAATTGCTAGCATGTTGCTAAAATGTTAGCTAAGCTGCAAATTAGCTTATAAAAACAGTAGACGCCAAATTAGGCAAAAGAGCTACTAGCTTGTTCTTCCAGCTTTTCAGCATTCACACAACAAACTATAAATATTAGCAGCAAGAAAGTAGCAAAAACATAGACAGTATTCCTAAACTAAAAGGAAAATCTGAACCTCAAATAATGTACCTTTAAAAGAAAGAAGTGTAAATTCTGTTCTGTACATGTGGAGTATATGTTCTCCACAGCACATTTCTTTATTAAGGCTTTCACTATGCATACAAACCTGCCTGCATTAAGACTGAAAACAGCAGGAAGTTACATTACTTTCCATCCTGCTCCTTCATAGCTGTGACTGCTATTGTCACAGTTATTGTCACCAAATATCTCTTCAGTCCGCTGGTTCAGTCAGCCGTCACAACTGTCTTCCACTTTTTCATCCATCCAGAGAGAGGAGGACATGGCTACGGGAAAAGACGAGAAGAACTGTCTCAAAGAGTCCAAACATTCCAAATGGCTGTGTCCTAGCCAGCATTTAGCAGATAAACGATGAGGCTGCTGTCTGTGGAATGGAGTCAGGTCCAGGACTCTGCAGGTCATCCTGGACCTGAGAATGTTGCTGCCATCAGTCTGACAGTTAAATGGCACAATCATGCCAACATGCCTACATAAGCCTAAAAAACAAATGATGGAAACGGCGCCGTTCAAGATATCTTCTCATGCCGAAGATCATTTTAAAGATCTGACACATTCCCTTCACTTCCTTTCCAAGCCTACAGTACAGACCAAAGGTTTGGACACACCTTCCCATTCATTTGAATCCTTTGGTCTGTACTGTGTCTCTACCATGAATTTGAACAGATCACTTAACACACACGCTTAAACTGTACTGCCACACACCAACACACACACAAAGACAACAACTTGTGGTCCAAACCCCCCCCCGACCTCCTACTGAGAGCGCCGCCTTCTCCTGCCACACTGAACTTCTTCTTGAACTTGAAGAGCCTTCTGCTCATGAATGAACTCCGGTTTCTTCAGGGTCCTGCCAGACAAACAACTCTGCTGACATAATGGAGCGGGGGGGGGGGCTGCCGGCCTGTCTATCTGCCCTCAGCACCCACACACAAAGCAGGAGGGCATCTGGCGGTGGTGATGGTGAGGGAGCAGTGGTGGGGGTGCGAGGCTGGACTGGGGGCTTTCAAAGTGTTATACATCCCCCCCCCATGGAATATGATTATATGTTAACGGCACTTCAGACATGACGACTGAGTGAGACAAAAAGTGTGGGGACTCCAGTGGACACAAAACGTTTCATAGACATTTATGAAATGGTTTTATTCTAAAATGTGTGTAGTTGTATATTTGGTGTTCATGTGTGAATAAGAGACAGACCAAAGTTTGAATTGATCATTTTTAGGATGCAAAATCCAAGACAAAACTGTGGTGCAGAAGCCTGTCTGAGCTGTGGCCCCCACCCGCATCTCTGTCTGAAAAGCTGTGTGTGTATGTGTGTGTATGTGTGTGTGTGTGTGCATACACAAGCTAAATGAATGTGCGTGTGCATTGTGAGAGACGACGAGCTCTGAGTATTGGAACTGTGACTTGACCCTGGCGCACTAAAGCAGGGTCTCTGCCTCGTACTGGGCGTGGGAAAAAGGGGAGACCTCTTTTCACAGCTGCTCCGTCCGTTGCATTGAACCAATAGAGGCCCCCACCATCACTCCAGCACCCCCAATCTGCCTGTGCTGCTCATGCCCCCCCCCCCCCCCCCCCATTCCCTTCCCATTCACTCCACTGCTTGTTGCCTTTCAGTGGACCCCTGTACCCCCCTCCTCTGTTGGTCACCCTTTGCATGCCTCAATCTTAGCCACAACCAGTCTTTAACGCCGTCACCATTCAGCCAGTCTGCATTAAGACGCCAAAGACCTTTGTGCTCTAGGGAGGAAAATAAAGAAATAGCTGTGGAAAAAAGAAAATGTATTTCTGGAATGCAGACAGCGGCAGATCCAGAGAACCCCAGCAGATCCACTTCTCCATTTCTCATGTCTCCTCTTTACCTCCAACCGCTGAAAGTGCCCTTTATGCTTAAATCCAAATATTCGCCCTTTCTTTATTTTAACTGAGTGGCTGTGGTGCAGAGGTAGACGGACTGACCTCTGATCCCAGGTTCGATTCCTGTCTGGCCCACCCATGTATTGAAGTGTCCTTGAGCTAAACACTGACCCCCACGTTGCTCCTGGTGGTCATGGGTTGGCGCCAGTGTTCGGCAGCAGAGCTGTGTGTGTGAATGTGACTGAGGAGCGTTTTGGGCCTTAAAACAAGGCAGTAAAGTGCTATAGAAGTATACATCATTTACCTTTTCCAACTCACTGGACTTGGACTTGAATTTCTGCTAACATATGCCACTCCATAGTCATCCTGCACTCGTGCACCTAAGCTTTGTGTTGCTGGCCTCCTGTCTTTGGCGTATTTGTTTGAATCTTTTTATTTCCTGTTACATCATGCAGAGCATCATTTAGGTTAAAATTCAGGAACAGCAAAGCCTTCTACTTGTTCACATAGATGCAGGGGGCTGCTCAGCAAGAAGTCCCCGGTTCAAATCCCAGCTAGCTTCCCTGTGTGTTGTCTTCATGCATGTGTTCATCTGGCCAAAGCCTTGCTTAACACGGCCATTGATTCCTCTAACTGGCCCTCAGAACTGAATGTGTGTTTGTGTGTCTGGTTCAGCATAGCATCAGTAGGTTGAAGACGAGGTCCATCCTGGACGGTTCTTAAGTCCAGGGCCAAGGTCAAGGGTCAAACTGCGATGGATTCACACTGTCTGGGGTTGCTCCCACCTTTGCTCCACAGCACATTGGATAGAAAATGGATGGAGATGGAGAGTCTGGGCAATGAAAAACTAAATTGAAAAAAAGAATTAAACTGAATGCACACTCAACAACTGTGTAAAAAACGTTTTAACTGCGTTCTGTGTTGAGCACATTTGGAAAACGTGTTTTTTTTAAATGTATATAGTGTGTATTATTTAGCCAAAGCAATAAGGAAAAAACTATTTTCTTTTTTGTGTTAAGTTGAGTTAAAAGGTTAAAAAAAACAACAACTGCAGAATAAATCTAGTAGACTGTGAAGGTCCATCATGCTGTTCACAATCTGTGAGGGGAAACTCTCCCAGCTGGTGAAAAAGAACTAAGAAATAAAGTTCACTTGGTGCTGCCTTTCTTTAATCAAAATGAAGACTGCTGCAAAAAAAAAACCAAAAAACATTGCAACCAGCACCTGGCCACCACAGAACCGGGTCAGTCACGTCTTCGGACAAGTCTGGCCTGACCCAATGGAAGAAAAGTGAAGCCTGTCTGCATCCCCCTTTTTGTGTGTGTGCGTGAGCAGAACAGTACGTGAGCATGATGATTTTCACTCTGCGCTCCAGAGTAGGCCGTCTCTGTAACTTCAGACACTTTTTGGATGTCTGGAAAACTGACAGTGTTTTCAGAACAGTCCTTTTTCAGAAAAGGCTTCCTGACAAATTGAAACAAATGAACAACTTGAACATTTGGGGGAAAAATGCAGCACAAATGCAATCCTGCTCATCTAAACCTCTAATTTCATGTGAAGATGTGAAGACTGTCACTTCTAAATTGATGCATTTCTCCATGAAATTCGGCCCAAAGCTATGCCTCCACTTCCAAAGCGTGCACCCAGCCAAAGCTTGTTTGCATTGATTTATTTAGTTTGGAAATATAATATTGACTAAGTAAACCTGCAACCTCAATTGAGTTGAGGCAGAGGTGGTGGAAACTATGGCAGAGGATGGCCACAGGCTGTGAAATTTCCTCTGATCTTTTTCTTGTCTGTTTTTAAAATGAAACCTCAAACGGTTGGTGGGGGCGGGAGGGGGCAAGCTGATCCAGAACTTGGCCAATGTCACAGAATGCTCATCTAACCCTGGAGGGAAATAAGAAAATCCCTGATGATGGCCCACCTCTTCCATGGTCAGGGCTGTTTCTGCCTCATCCAGCTCTCCCTCCACTGTGTTCTCCACAGGAAGCGTGAACAGTGTTCTTGGCCTTTGCATGGCCTGCTGCAGCAGTAGGCCAGTGAGAGTATTCTTTCTTTGTGTCGCTCAAATCTGACAGAAACGGAGAGGAAATAAAGCAACAAAGGCTGTTCGTTTCAGCCTCACTACAACTTCCACACGACGAGGGAAGTCAGCTCAGACGAGTAAAAATGAAGACATGAGAGGCAAGAAGACGAGGGAAAGCCAACAAACATCCTTTTAAAAACAAGTTTGAATCCTTATTGACCATAAACTCACAACATGGCATCAGGTTGACCCCACACCGTTCCAGAGACGAGGCCCCAAAGAAAGAACAGGTGCACCTGCTTATAGCATCTGAGAGTTTTCAGTCATCTTTGCTTGTTGGCTGCAGGACATCATGAGCATTTCAGTAGAACTGTGTCTCACCTGCAGTAACTGACAGAACCTGAGCTCTGCTCCAGAAACACAGACTACTGCAAAACACACACGAATCCTTCTGCGAGGAAATGCTAAAGCTGAAATGTGACACAGGTTTCCACTTTAACCCTATTTATTACAGATTAGAAAATACCTATGTCGAACATTTTGTGTTTTATTTCCAAGGTCGAAGTGATGCACACATTTGAAATCAGCATTTTCACAAACAATTGAAACAAATGTAGATTCCTAAATTAAAAAACACAATAGGTCCAAATAGCTTTAAAGGAATTTACTTTACAGACTCCCTCTGACTACAGGAGGTATTTCCAAACACGGCCTCGGAGCGTTACCAACAAAAAAAAGAGCATGTAGTAAACACGAGGGAAAATAAAAAGCTTTTTAAATGTGGAAGAAGGTAGAATTCTTTACACATTTTTCTATAGTACTTCCAAAATAAAACCAATCTCATTAACCCCCCCCCCCCCCCCCCCCACACACACACATCTACAGAAGGTTTTTCCTTTTTCTCTTGCAGGGGTTAGTGTCTGCTGCTAAGCTACCAAACTCAGACCACACGTTTAAAGAAAAAGGTCCATCACTTCAAATCAAGGTAAAGCAGGTGAATAATAATCAAATGTAACAGATTGACCTTGTTGTTTTTCCTCTTACTCAAAAAAATGACAAAGGCAGCCTTCTTCAGAAACATGAACTATACATTACAGTTATGACCCCACAGTGACAAGAGCCAGAAGTGAAGAAAGAAGCCTCTCTGTTACAGCCTACAGCAGCCTGCTGTGCTTATTGTAAGTAACCTATGAATACATGATGCAATAAGCAGGTACACAGTTACAGTGTACCCCAACACACACTCAAACGGAAGTGCATGAACAGAAATACATATATACACATAAAATGTGCCCCAAACTGGTGATACTGTGAGGAGCATGCAAACAGGGATGGAGAAATCACTGAACAATGACAAACTTAATGCAGCCAAACGGCAGATGCTTGGAAGCTAGACTCAGTCTAGACTGGGCTCCATCTGGTGCTGAAGGGCCTCCTCCTGATGGTGGAGAGGGCCCCAGCCAGACGTACAATAATGTGGGAAAAGTGACGTCTCGCCTTCCTCTCAGCTACTCGCCGCTCTACATTTGAATCTCAAAAGGTTCTCCCCGCATCCTCTATTTATTAGCCTTCAGCGATGCATTAATTTTCACTGCAACAGGGCAAAGGCAGGGAGGGTGGAGGACTCCGAATAGAACAATCGCACTTGACAGATCCTGCTGGGTTATAAATGCCCAGCCTAATGTTGCACTAACACATTACAGAGGAATCAGAGAAAGCTGAAAGGCTGAATGTGCACTTTTCAGTAACCAACTATTGTATGGGACTCCCAGGTCTTCAGTTTCAGCCTGAAATGTTTGCATCTTTTCAGTAGAAACATGCTAATGATTTGCTGGGAGGAAAACATGAAATTTCAGGATGTTTTACATTAAATCCCATCAAACTGCAGAAATACAAACATTAGAAAAATGAAAGTTGCATAAAACTGAAGTGTGGAATGTAAAGGTTAGCAAGCTGCAGGAACTGTGCACCATCACCAAACCACAGCTTCAGCTAAACTGGTTGCTGTTCCAGTTTGTGATGGAACTAAAGCGGGAATAGCAGCAGCAGGCTTTGTGCAGCGACGCCATCACCGTCAGAAGCACAGAAGGCTCCAGCCTCAGCAGCCAGCACAGAGCTGGTGTGTTTAAAATTCAACATCCTCCACCGTGGAGGACAAGCTGTCACTCAGACGGCCCCCTTTGACTCAGACGGAGAGGAGAAGGAGATCCGGACATGTGGTCCAAGCAGCTTTTCAAAACAGTTCTGAAAATCCGTAAGATCCCTGCACGACCTGCTGACCTGCCGTTGTTCTGCATGGACCTCAGCTACATTAGAACATGTTTACATTTCACTCTGGTATTTGTCGATTATAGCATCTTTGAAAAATGGCTGCTCATCAGCAAAAACAGCAAACATCTTTCACAAAAGATAAATCCTTTGTGTTGCTTTCCTGATGTTAACACACCCGTGCATTAAATCTAAAAAATGTAGCCACAATTAAACTCATTTTTAGGATTGTTTTTTCTTTGACTAACCTCTGATAAAAAGCTAAATGCCCCCCTTTCCTAGAAAATGAGACTGGTACAGGTCCGACTTGGAGGCTGTCTCCTGATTTGGTCGGACTTTTTCTTTTCTAAATGCTAAACTCATGCATGATCCTTGTAGTATTCTCCTTTGAGCTTAGTGCAGGGAACTAAAAACAGACAACTGGAGAATGCAGGACTCAGATTTTAAAGACGCTGTGCTGAAGCTGATAACCCAGCAGGCACCAGCGGAAGATGCCTTTGCAGAAGCCAAAACAGGCCGGAATTTACTGTGGAACACGTGACTCCAAAGAGCCCTCCCATCCCATCATCTTCCTCACACCTTCTGTGTCCTTTCTGCTCGAGATACAACTGTCAGGAATACAAATCAGGAAACGTGTTTCAGGCATTTTAAAGAGGCGGTGACTAAAATCCAAGTCTGCTCCATGAAGAAACACCAGCAGCAGCACAAGTGCCGAGCAGCCCCCTCCTCATCATCACCACCGTCGTCCCTGTGCATGCAGTCTGCCCCCGATCATAGACTGCTGTCACTCCATGCATCCTCCGGGAAAGAAATGTAGCGCCGCGAATCCTTCGGTCCCCGCAAACACGCGGCTCCGCGGGTTGAGGAGGCGGTTCTGGCTGCGCGGACGCCCCTGCGGTCTCCCGCTCCTCCGAGTCTGCATCCATCCATCCATCCATCCATCCATCCATCCATCAGTCCCTCCGATCCGGCGTCCTCCCGCGTGCTGTCCGGGCTCCTTGGTGCTGGCAGCGGAATCAGTTTCTACATTCGGTTCTCTAGCTTTATGATATTACACCAACTCATACAGCTAGATAACCAAAGATAAAAACTAAGCCACGTTTCTTAAAGGGGCCGCGGAGCTGCGTGTGTTGTGGTCACATGGAACTATTGCAATCCGCCTGCGTGCGCGCGCGCCTTCCTCTCTCTCCCTTAGACTCTAGTGTGCGCACTTGAATGCGCACAGGCACCAAACAGGTTAGAACTATCTGCCTTTGTTGTTTTCTGTGGAATCGAACCTTCTCTCCACAGAGCCCGTCCGTGAGGTTTTGCGCTGTGAAGGAAATATGATGAAAAGCCCGCATGAACCCGCAGAGTCCATAAGCAAAGAGAATCAATCCACGCATCCAGATCTTCTTGAGCAGCAGGCTCCATCTGGGCCTCTGCAAGTCCACCTGGAGGGTGACACCCCCATCCGTCATCCACGGACACCCACCATCGATGTAGCGCCAATTTCCCTCCTAACCAACCAGACAACGTAATGGACGCTTCAGCACAGCCCAGGCCCTCACAAACTAACAAGTTATCGAACTCAAATCCACCCATTTTCTACCACCGTTTGGGTGGTAGTGGAAGCAGATGAACTAGCACAGGCATTCAGGAGGATGACTGTAGTCTGACAGAAGATGAAGATGACTGAAGGCTAGAAGATGAAGATGAAGATGACTGCAGGCTGAGAGAAGATAAAGATGACTGAAGGTTAGAAGATGAAGATGACTGCAGTGTGACAGAAGATGAAGATGACTGCAGTCTGACAGAAGATGAAGATGACTGCAGGCTAAAATATGAAGATGAAGATGACTGCAGGCTGACAGAAGATGAAGATGACTGCAGGCTAAAATATGAAGATGAAGATGACTGCAGGCTGACAGAAGATGAAGATGACTGCAGGCTAACTGAAAATGAAGATGGCTGCAAGCTAACAGAAGATGAAGATGACTGCAGGCTATAAGATGACTGCCGGCTAACTGAAGATGATTACAAGCTAACAGAAGATGAAGATGACTGCAAGCTGATTGAGGATGAAGATGACTGCAGGCTAACTGAAGATGAAGATGATTGCAAGCTAACAGAAGATGAAGATGACTGCAAGCTAACAGGAGATGAAGATGACTGCAGGCTAGAAGATGACTGCAGGCTAACTGAAGATGAAGATGACTTTGGGCTGACGGAGGATGAAGGTGGCTGTGTGTCTTCTAGATTCCTATGTGATCAGATAATTTTTCAGATAATCAGCCACTTGTGTTGGGACACATTTGTTGATTAGACATTTTTAATTGGTTTTACAAAAGTGGATTAAGACTAATCTGAATGAATCATTTTGATCGATGATGTCTGGGATGTAGCCTGCAATGATGTCTGTGATAAATTATGGAACCACGTGGTTTCATTTCTCCAAAGGTCTAAAATGTTTGTATGAAATCTCCTGTTTTCTTCCAAACAAAAGCTAAAAAACAAGCATCATAACCAACATAAATGATAACAAAAGGGAGCGGAACAGGTTTGGAGTTTGAAACTTTAAAATTGAAATCGCGGTCCCAAGGTGCGCAGAACGGTGCGCGCTGACTGGCGCAGAGATGGATGAGAACTAGGAACCATGCTGATCATGAACAGGTTTGGGGTGCTGGAAAAACCTCCACAGGACACCGCCACAGCCTGGATCAGCCTCCACCCAAAATTCACTGCAAAAGTTTCATGTATCAGACATTTCCACCAAACAGAAAGAAAGAAGTTTAAAAAGTGATTCGCAAAAACCTGCGCCAGGCCTGTAGTTAAGGACCCCCCCCCCTCTCATCCCATAACCCCCGCCCGCCTCTATAGATGATGATGGCAGTATAAGATTCATCTCTCAAACACAGTCAGGTTTACTAAAAGGACACTGTGCGCCTTTGGAAAGAAAAGAAATGTTGAGTTTATGTCAGAGTTTAGTTTTTATATACCTTACCATTCACTGTATATAATGTTATAGTTGCGTTTCGCATGTCAGTCTGGATTTTTTCTTCTTAAAGAGTAATTGATGGATTTTGAGAAGTCTCTTTTTTGTGGATCATGTCTCCAAAGCCGCTGATGGCCTCTCATCTCTGCTGCTGTAGCAGCACGTAGAGCGCGCGCGCTCACGTGCAAGCAGTAGACTCCATCACTTCCTAACTTTTTGTCAGGGCTCAAATTCAGTCTCTGTCCGCAGGAATCAACCCCTGGCCGTTTTTCTGAATAGCTTTGCGCGAGCTGCAATGAACGACCCGTTCTTTCAATATGAATGGAAGCATGTCCGGGGAAACAGGAAGGAAATGTCAGAAATCAGCTGCAGGCAACATCATACCTGGGGTTCTTCAAAACAGTTACATTTGTCCATAGGTTTTCACACCATTGAAACAATAAAAAATCCCTGAATATGAATGTTTCACTATTTTTTTCACATGTTAAATAAGTCTTGGGTTACTAATTCATTTCTACAAAAACGCTCATGTGGATGAGAACGAATGAGAACTTTGACGGGTTCCAGTGCGGGAACCTTGATTTTCTGCGTGTTCGTATTTATATTTATCCATTGAAGGTTTAGCTTTTCTATAAAAATAAACACAGCCTGCACGCAAACACGTCAGTTCTTCCTTGAATCCGCCTCACGGTGATTTGCTTTGACACCCCATAACAACAACGGGGGAGCAGCAGAGACTCATTTCTATTTTATTAATGTCAATAAATCCAAAACTTTTTTTCTCAGTCTGAAATCAAACGTTTTTGGTTCTAAAATCCTGTGAGTTCCTTTGATTTCTGCATTGCGTTTTTTAGTGCGGCAAAACTACATTTATATAGCTTCAAATGAATGACAAAAATTATTTCAATATTTAATATGTTTAATATATTATTTTAATATATATAAATATATGAATGTGATCTAGGGCTGGAGGAAGAAAGCCTCTGTCCTTGGTGCTGAAACGAAAATATCAGCTGCAGATTTGGAAAGCAGCAACGTGCAAATAGATGTAAACTTAATATTAACCTTTAAATTATTAGAAATTTTTTCCAAAATATTGGCTTTTATTTTTCGGAAAAATAATAAGGAAAGTTAACGTCATTAATTTAAGGCACCTATGATTTTTTAAAATATCTTTAAATAAAAAAACATCAAAGTGTTTCAGTGACTGCAGTTATAGGTGGAACTAAAGCCCTGAAAATTAACTTTTTATTTTTATATTAGATATCAATAATTCAGAGGTTTTGTTTTATTGTAAACGACAAGAAATCACCTTTTTTTGCAGTAGGTTTACTACTAAATAACGTTTTACAAAAAATGAACAAAGAGATTATGTTTCTGCTTTGTAAGATTTAGGCTAAAAACCAAGCGATTATTTCTATTCTTTTCAAGAGCAATAGTGTCTAAAATATCACATTTAATTATTTGATAGAGTCAACATACTTTGGTCCCGTCTGACTTTGTCCAGAAAATATTCACCTATGAAAACCTAAAAGCTATGAAATACAATCAGCTCTTTACGGAACCAGGTTCGTTTTCTGTTTCAGCCAAATTAATCCGCTGAATGTTTTCCCACAAGCGAAAGAACAAGAAAGAAAAAGAGGATAAAGAAATAAACCCTGAAAGAATAAGATCACCATGGAAGAAAAGAGAAAGTCAACATCAAGTTCAACTGCGCGCTGCTGCTCATTTACATCACAACAGTGTCTGCTGCGCGCGGCTCCCCTTAACAAGAGGCTTTGGCGTCAAGTCCCTCCACCTCCCAGGCTCCCAGGCTTTTCCCAGGCTCTGCTAACAATCACGCAACTGTTTGCTTTTTAAACGCACTCAGGCCGCCTCATCAGCCCTCAATGGAGGCTCCGCTGACGCGGGACAGACACCAGCACGCACACCACTCCCTTTACTACTAATACTAGAGCTGCTTTCTGTCATGTTCTACACTTGATTATAAATATTATTCTGATCATCAGACAGGCGTCCTCGCATTCCAAAGTGTCCTTTATCTCTCATTTCTCTCAGTTGATGAAGGCAGAGATACTTACAGTCTGTCGCTCCTTCACGTCCACTTCAGGTCCTTTCAGGTTTTGGAGTCAGCCTTCAGCCATAGCTTCCAACAGTCCCGCTGATAATCAGTGAGTGGATTCCATACACAAACTCTTGTTTCTCGTTGCTCATGGAAACCTTTGCTGGGCTCTGCCGTCACGCAGCTCACGAAGAAACCGCCTCCATCCGTCCGTGCGTCCCGTCCGGCCTCATCTGGCGGGCAGTGCGCCGGGAGCAGCCGCTCCGCCTCTCTCTCCTTTCACTTCATCTTGTTTTTACAAACGCTCACGCAGGCTCACGCAAACGCCACGCACACGCCTAGACTGTCAGCTGTTGGTGTGCATAATTTGCCTCACGCGTTCGTCCAAATGCGAACTCCGTCGTTCTCCTTGCGCAAAGGTTCTGCTCTTCTCCGCAGGCTGCCAGCATTTGATGGACGTGAGAAGCCACGTGCCGCCTGTGTCCTGCGTGCTGGTGGGGCATAACTGGGGGGTGGAGCTGGGAACCACATAGACCTCGGAGGAAAAAAGCCGGGTCTCTCTGTCCTCACGTGATCCCAACCTCAGTCAGTCAGAGCTCCCCAGCTCCAACCAGAGGTCCTGATGCTGCGCGGAACACCTTCTTCTGGGTGCACCTGTGACCACATCCTGCGAAAACATGGAGCCAACCCAGAAGCAGCTTAGTCATTTCACGCGTGATGGGATCCCCGCGCGTCTGCTGCCCGTGGAGACAGCGGTACGATGAAAGCGGAGCAGCAGCAGCGGCGTGACGACGTGCCGCAGCTCCGCAACATCCCGAAAAGAAGAAGGGGCATCGTTTGGTGCTGGGCTCCTGCGTTACATGACGTCATGCGCTTTCCTCGCTGGGTCATGATGAACATCTGTGCCAAGCGCGGGTTTGAGAGCGCAGATCGAGGACTTTCCCAGGACCAACAGATCCCTGCAGGTGCAAAGAACAGCGCCTGAAGAGCCGACGCCGCATGGAGCAGGAGCTCCTGAAGGTTGCGTGAATGTTTGCGCGCTGACGTCAAGCGCCAGGGTAAAATAATCCATGGATTTGTCCAATGCGCGTGCTCGCTGGACCCAGTCCTCATTTAAACCACGAAGAGAGTGGAGTGTTGGACAGAAGACGTCTGTGGGTTCTGGAGCTGTTGGCGCATCGGCTCCACTTTCACTTGTTGGGAAAGAAAAAAACGTTTTTTCTTTGGCAGAAAAGCATTGATGCATATTTCTGTGTTATGGACGAAAGTCAGGAAATCCCTTCAGAAGCACGCGGAGTGGAATCGTTTGAAGTTTTGATTAGAGAAAGTGATTAAATAAAGCGGCCTAAATCATTAAATGATGTGTGTACAAACCCATTGTTCCTGGCTAACTGCACACAAAGCGGACACAGATTTGACACATTTCTTTCCATGAATGTCAGTCAGACGCCACCTAACGGCGTCATGGTGGAACTGCAGCCGCGTAGAGGCCTTGAGGCCTGCATGCGCATCCCGCCGCACGGTGACCACCGCGCAGCCAAAAAGCACCTTCAGTCAGGCCGTGCAACCTGCAGCCCTGCAGCGGAGGCCCGGGCTGCTGCACGGAGGACCAGCTTCTCCAACATCCCTGTCTGCTTCTGACAACAGCAGACACGAGGAGAATCTGTCCAAATCCTTTAGTGAGACTAACCATTCCCCAGGTCTCCGGTTCCTTCATAGTCTGAATTAAATTAGTAAAATATGCTCTGGAGCATTGGGTTAGGATCTGCGCTGTGCTGTAAAAGTTATCTTTAAATAAATTGAAATAAACGAAATAAAAAGTTTAAAACTGGGCTGGTGTAGGCTAAGGCCTAAAAAGGCCACAGAGGTCTGAGATGAAACACTGTGAAATCCATTTGCAATTTGTTCCACAAGAGAACATGCAAGTTATGTCATTTTTAGATTTTAATAAATGAAAATGATTTTAGCACAGATTGTAGAACAGTGCTTTTATTTCTAAAATTTGGCGTAAATGATACATTAATTAATCAAATTCCCTTAAATCAAAGAGTTGATGATGTTTTCAGGCTGTAAAAGGTGGAGGGTCTCAGAGATTTATTCTTTTAAAATAAAAAAAAAGATGCCAAAGTAAACAAACCAAAGACATGAAGTGATTTTTAACAAAGATGCAAGGCAACAATTTTTCTTGAGAAGCATTAGTAAATATTGGCTTTAACAAGCTGTAGCTTCAACTTCTTCTCCTTATTTTTTTATAAAAGAAAATAACAGATTAAATAAAAGTAAAAAATTTACTGAAAGAAAATGAAAACATCCAAAGCACAAGTGTGAGAAGTTTTAAGTGTGAGAAAAATAAACCTGTTTAAAATTTAAATAAAAAAGGAAGCTGCTCTTCATCATTTCCTGAATCTATTTCAACATTTTTCTCAAATGAAGTTTGTCGTTTGTGTAAATAAAAACTAAAAACAATTTAATTTTCACATAAATTTGGGTAACATCTTCTTTAATAAGGAAGTATGTTTACAACATGTCCCAGTCTGTCCTCTTCATCACTTGCTGAGTCAATGTCCGACACTGTAATTTTCTCTGGTCCCCTGGCGAACTTAGTCAGTGATGAAATGTACAGCCGCTTTTAATCATTTAACCGCTGGCTTTCTAGATGGTGCCCAAAAAACGGCGTTGGTTTTGTGGATAACTGGAGCATGTTCTCCTCTTTCTAGAAACATTTCTGCTAGTCTTAGTCTGTCAACCTGACAACCCAGAGACGAGACCCGGGTGCAGAGCAGCAGTGTAAAACGCTCCTCTGAGCCTCCCTTAGGGTTAGTGCTGGTGCAAAACCCATGCAGGGAAAGTCAAGCAGTTATAGCTTTAACTTATGTGCTAAAAGAAAAGAGAAAGGAGTGCGTCACAGAAACCTTAAAGGGACAGACAGCGGTTCTCACAAGCAGTTAATTAATTATAACAACCTCAGTCTTCTAGCTTTAACAGAAACTTGGCTCCAACAGGATGGCTATGTTAGATTGAATGAAGCACCCCCCCCCCCCCCCCCTCACTTATGCTAACTATCAGAGATCCAGGATTTCAGGAAAGGAGGTGGTTTGGCAGTACTATCACAGTCTAGCTTACTTCTCAGCCCTAAAGTTAAAAATGTTTATAACTACTTTGAAAGCATCATATTGTCTATAAGTCACCCAAACAGGAAGACTCGAAAACCTGTTTTATTCATAATTATTTATCGCCCCCCCGGCCCATATTCAGAATTTTTAACTGAGTTTTCCGACTTCCTATCGACTATTGTCTTAGATTCTGATCAAACTATAATATTAGGGGATTTCAATATTCATGTTGATGACCCCAGTGACTGCCTAGTGGCTTTTGCAGCTTTATTAGATGATGTTGGTTTCACCCAAAGTGTGAATGAACCCACTCACTGTCATAAGCACACCCTGGACCTTGTTTTAACCCATGGTATAGAGATCAGCCAGCTGAGTGTCCTTCCTCTTAACCCCATCATTTCTGATCACTTTATGATTACCTTCCAGTTTACATTAGAACACGCTACCGCCCCAGTGAATAAGAAACAGCTTAGAAGAACCTTAACTGTCCGTTCTGTGTCTGAGTTTAAACACAAAGATCAACCAATACTGGCTTAACGTCATGTGTGAGGAGCTTTAAACAATGCAGAAAATAAGACAGGTTAAAGGTAACAAATGAAGGTCAGTATATGACTGCAGTACAATCGGCAAACAACCAGCTTCCTGCTCTGCTCCATTCTGATCATCCACTGTCAGATCCATGAACGTCTTGGTTTTCCTGGTCTGAGCTGGAATCTGGATCAAAACTGGACGGCTGCAATTTTGTTGCTCTGGTAAGGTTGGAGTTGTGAGGGGCTGTAAGCTAGCGGGGGAGAGAGAGGAAACAAAACACAAGTTTACTCTGCACAAATGGTCCCGCCCAGAACGCAGAGGTAAAGAAAAGGACAGTTGTTGTTTGAAATGTGACTATTTGCACATGAGAGGAAGACCAGTGGAAAGAAGTAAGCGGTGGAACTGAACCACAACATTACTCAGGTTTCCAAAGGGGTTTAGTTCATACTCCTTTTGTTAGCACAGGTCAACTGATGAATACCAAAAACAAGTTCAAGTAACAGGTTCATAAATGTGATTCAGGTTTATTCAATGAACTGAAGATGGTTGTAAAAATAAAGAGATAAATCTATGAGTGTGTACAGTGTCCTGACCCTCCCCCTTTGCTTCCATTCCCTGTTATAACACCTGTTCATCTTAGTTTCATATTACCTTGCTCACCACCACCTGTCTGCAAGAAAATGGTCAGTCCTTGTCAGCTCTCCGGCCGAGGTTCGGGCTCTGCCCGGTCCTCCCATTCCTGACCCTGACCCTGGTCTTCTTCCATTCCTCATGTTTTCTATGCTCTGCCCAGCATGCTAATAATGATAACAGTTAATTGGTTTTATCTATGCTTTTACACAGATGTTCCAGGTTTTTCCAATGTGTCCATTATTCATTCATACTTGGTGACGGTGAGCTACTGTTGTAGCCACAGCTGCCCTGGGGCAGACTGACAGAGGCGTGGCTGCCAGTTTGCGCCTACGGCCTCTCTGACCGTCACCGGGACATTTATGCACATCCACACACCAGTGGAGCCACACTGGAGGCAAGGAGGGTGAAGTGTCTTGCCCAAGGACACAACGACAGTTGACTGGGGGGAGCGGGGATCAAACCCCTGAGTCTTCGATCATTGGCCATCATGCTCAACTACCTGAGCCACTGCTGCCCATAATGCTGTTTTCCTTAAAAATCTACTCCAGTGTGAAGATTCCTTACCTGCTTCTTCCTACCCAAGAACCTGTGTATGAAACGTTTAAATTAAAATCAATAAGATGTTGATTTTCTTTACTTGATCTGCAATGTGTAGCAATGATCACTAGTTTAATGTGATTATGTGTTCTAAAAATAAATGATTATTACATCTCAGTTACCTAAAGTGTGAATCATTAATGTTTACTGAAAAGATGTAAGAATTCTTTCTGAGGATCATGAATGAATGTTTTCTGAAGATAATCAATCATTAATGAGCTCCTGATTTTGTAACTATCAGATCAGAACTGGATTACAAAAACGATGTAAAACTATAAAATGAATTTACTCAGTAGTTGGTATTATATTATTATGTGGGATTATATAAACTCGCTTCTTCCCGCTCCTTTTCAAGCAATAAATCAAGCTCTCTTTGACTTCCGTTAATGATCACTATTTTTAATTAAGTAAATGTGATTTAAGTGTGACTTTGTTTTTATTTGTCTGTTTTTCATATATCTATGCATTTAATCATTTCTGTAATGAGTGTGATCAATCTTTGTGATTGTTTTTGTATCGACTACAATGCTTAAATTCAACAAATCAAATCAAATCAAATCAAACATCAAAATACATCCGATGTAAAACAACTAACTTCCATAATATATTTAATTCTTAGAATTTTTATTTGAAGTGACAGTGGAGACTCAATGGAGCCGCATGTTATCCAGAATTCTAAGATAGAAACACCCAGCTTATATATAGAGTATTTCTATGGTCTTATGGATGTAGTTAAAATGTAAAAACTTCATGAGTTTTTATTTCGTTTTAAAACTCTATTTAAATCCATTTATGTCCGTTCTTAATTTTTTTCGCTCTTCTTTTTTTTTAAATAAATACTTATTCACTGTTGTAAAAAAAATGAAGCGCGTGAAAGCAGGTAATGACGTCACAACGACATCCGGGTCGGGTCGCTCACATGTCAGTCGCTGTAACTTTCAGAAGACGTTCAAGAATGTCCAGGAACGCCGCGAGACAGCTGTGAGCTCGTGCCCTGCTAGAGGAAATGGTGAGTTAACGGTGACGTTTTCTCTTGACTCCCGCAGGAACCGCAGGGTCGACCCGCGCGCGCACAGGAGCCGTAGATGCTAGCTCCGGCTAACACTAGTACCAACAGGCGGACAGCTGCTGCTGGAGTTTTGGCTAAATTTAGATTTGCAGTCATTTGCTGTGTTCAATTCATTGTGCAGAAGGTTTCAGCATGCCACGTCTTGGCGTTAAATGCGCGTAATTTTGTTGTTATTTTAGGCTGGAACTACTTTTGCAGCGCGTATTAATACACACAGGGCTGTTGTTGAAAGTTTGCTGTTTGTTTCCTCTGAGGCTCTGATGGGGGTTCAGCTGGTGGTCAGCCTGCTGGCTGCTAGCATCATGCAGAGGATGGCTCCTCACTTCTCCTTCGCTCGCTGGCTCCTCTGTAACGGAAGGTAGGGCTCACCTGCTGCTGCAGTGCAGCCAGACCTGCATTCCTGCTGCTCCCACTGATGATTGACACTTGGATCCCCTCAGTTTATTTAGGTTCAAGCATCCTTCAGAGGGGGAACTGTGTGCGCTGGCAGGGAAGCAGATGCCCAAGCAAAACAGGAGAGACAGGTAGGAATTCAGTGACTTTACAACAACTGCATTAAAGACCCACTCTGATCACCGTCTGATCCATTGTCAAAGTGTTCCCATTGGTCTTTTCGTCATGTTAAAGCAGTTTTTACTCAAAATCCAAAAACCTGCATCGGATTCTAGGACTTAGTTCTCTGCAGAGCAGCAGGAGCTCATCAGAAATTCCCCTCTAGTGGGCGGGACTGATGGCGCAGAATAAGCCTGCCATTATTGCTTTTATTTACATTCTCTCCCACTAGCTTACAGCCCCTCAAAAACCCCAGCCTAACATTAGTGCTGCAACAAAAATGGTGATCCTTATCAGAGCTATGCAGCCGTGCAGATCTGAATCTGATCCAGATTCCAGCTCAGACCAGGAAAACATGGATCTGTTTGTCTGCAGGTGGGTGATCAGAATAGAGCAGAGCAGGGAGCTGGTGGTCTTCAGATTGTAGTTTGTTCTTAACAGCTACAACCTTTCTAAACGGCATTTATTCGTCTGCTTTGATTCACAATTTAAATACATAGAAATATTCAGGAACACTGAGCTTAATTTTCTTTATACATGTCCTCCATCGTAAGAAAAAAAAACTACACATTTTTATTGGAGTGGGTCTTTAAGCACAGGTACCATTTCAGGGCTCCAGACTAACTGTTTTCACTAGGAGCACTGTGGCCCCCAACTGAAAACTTTAGGGGCACAACCAGAAAATTTAGGGGCGCATACCGTAAATCAACATGCTAACCAAATCTACTAATTTCCACTGTATTACTAATAAATACTTTAATAATAGATGCAGAAATTACAATGTGCTGTTTCTAATTCAGTGTCACATTTTAATCTGCACTTTTGAAAATACAAGGTAAACTGACAGCACCATCGCTGTCATGACAGTACAAATAGTAAAAAAAATACCATACATTTATAATTAAAAAAAAAGTTTTTAGTAACTAAGTGATTACCGTAGTAACCTTTCGGTCATTTCACAGTTACAAACAACACTTAAATGTATGTAAACATTAGGGGATGGAAATTCATGTTGACGACACCAAATAGGTGCAGCCAAGATGCACAATAGTTTGAGATCACCCAGGTGGACTCAACGCTGTTCAGATCACGTGGTGTGAGACGTGTATTTTTGTTTTTTCTCTAACATCACCTGTCAATCATCACAAAAATATCACGAGAAAGGGGTGGAAGCAAGACCCCAACCTGAGCGAACGCAGCTGGAATTTTAGTACTGAACTGACTGAAAGCTGCCCTACAGACTACAAAACAATGCATTATGGGACATGTGTCCTGATGGTTTTTGTAGTTCAGTGATCAATCAAGATAATTTAAAATACCAAATGATTAAAAAAAGGCTACATCCATTACAAAACATTAAAATAATTATAAAAGATGTAATATCACTGATCATACTTAGGGGGAGAGGCATATTAAAACTAAATTGAATGTTAAGGACTACAACTTCCTTACGCTTACCCATAGTTCAGACGCACAAATCAGGTTGTGATGATATTTGTCTCCGTTTCCTTCCCACAGATGTTTACGCGCACTCGATTATCTCTAGGCCCCTCCCCCTCTACGCATTTTAGCCACTTACAGTGACTTTCCCTATTCTTCTCACACGCATTGGCCGCCTCAGGCATCACTCAATGAAACGCGAGAGTGTGCTCGTGTCTCATGAGTATGTGTGCGAGTGTGTGTCTGTCTGCGTGTGTGCGCTCGCGTCTCATTGATTATTTCATTGCTCATTTCATTGATCATTGACGTGCCCCTTCAACGTTTAATGTATAAAAAATACGGAGGGTGGGGGAGGCAAATTTATTGGTAGCACATGTGCGACTGAGTGTAAAATATAGTCGCACACTCTCAAATTTTGGTCGCAAAATGCCACATTTTGGTCGCTGTCTGGAGCCCTGCATTTAGATGTTGGTTAAGGAATCCACACAGAGCCAGAACATTTGCTACAATGAGATCTGTCTGTCTGTCTCTCAAGCTTTGATGTTGTCATGTTTGTCTTTCATGGTTGTTAGTAGAAAACAAAACGGTGAGAGCAAACCTCTCACGGTGCCCAAAGACATCGACCTGCACCTGGAGACAGCTCCCGTCAAAGCGATGGATGCCCTGGGTAAAAATCAGATTTCCTTTGAAAATCTAAATATACAAAACTACTGTAAACGCTCTCCAACTATCCTGTTGTTGTGAAATGAAACCTCTAACCATTTGTACTTCCAGTTCTGCGGTTCTTCCTGGAGTACCAGTGGCTGGTTGACTTTGCAGTCTACGCTGTTGGAGTCTTCCTCTTCACTGAGTGTTATTACAGCGTAGTAGACGCCAGCAAAGAGGTCAACATTGGAGCCATGTGGTGTCTCCTAATTGTTGTCTTTGGTCTGTATCCTTTAAAGCCACATTGTGTATGTTGTGATACACGATCACACACTTGAATCCTCCCGGTGCTTTAAAATGACCAGTCACTCGGCGGGACAAAGACTCAGAGGACGACCTTTAACCTGAGCTGCTCAGAAAGACCCTTCATACTTTGATGAGCCACTACTTCCACTCAGAGGAGGGGGGGGAGCGCTCCGTGTGTCTGGCCTTTGGCTTCCTCTCTCTCCTTGTGGCCATGCTTGTGCTGGTCGTCAAGGAGGACTACTTGGAATTCGGCCTTGAGTCCGGATTTTCCAGCCTGTTTGACAACTTGGAAATCTTTGCCAAGCAGCAGGGCTATGCGGAGTGGTCGTAAGTATTTGTTTGATTATATGGTATATGGTTGTGTGTAAAATAAAAGCCGCCTTTGCTGACCAGTATTTGTCTGTGTGACGTGCTGCTGGATTTGGCCTGTGCACCAGCATCCCTGTGACCAGGCTGACCGTCAAGCTCTTTCTGGCAGCTGTGTGTGCGTACATCGGTGCCCTACTGGCTTTTCCTGGACTGCGTCTGGCTCAGACTCACCTGGATGCGGTACAGATGAACTCAGAACGCCCTTTAATCCAGTAGGTCGAAGCGTGAAGACGATATAACGTATGGAAATCGATTCTACCAGTGTCTGTCTGTCCCTATAGGATCCTGTTGCACATGGGTTTCTTGTCTCCAGTCGTGGTTTTGGTCCTGTGGGTGAAGCCTATCGCTAGAGACTTTCTGGCAAACGCACCGATGGGAAAGACTTCTGTCACTCTGTGAGTGGACGCGTGTGCCCACAGGCACTAAAGCAGCCCTTTTCCCTGATATTATCCACTTTGCAGAGTGTCCAGTGCCGCATTTGACAGCATGCGCTTGTGGATCATCGTGGCGCTGTGTGCTCTGCGGCTGGGCCTGATACGGTACCACCTGCAGGCCTACCTCAACCTGGCTAACAAATGGGTGGAGCAGATGAAGAAGGAGGCGGGACGCATTGCTGCTATTGACATTCAGAGAAAGGTCGAACATCTTTACTGTTCCTGTTCTTCCTTTATCCGTCTTTTTTAGAAGAATCCTGAACTTCTCCACATTTCTGTTGGAATAAACGTAGAAGACTGTAATAAAATGTAACCTAGTACATTGTTAGCGCATAAGAGATAACATAGAAGAACCCCACATGTAGCCAAAAGTAAATGTTTCCTTCACGTTTCTTCCATTGTGATATTGCTGGACAGCCTACCATGAATGGACTCTTAAGATCCACCACAGGAAAAGAATTGCCCTTACAATCTTTAGGTTTACAGACGTTTTATTTCCTTTTAAAAGAATTTGAAATACCATGTGAAAGTATGTTGCTCTGAAAATACAAATCATTCTTTGTAAAGAATGTAAAATGTGAGGCAGACCTCGCAAAATTGCCCTGTTCTTAATGTTTCTAACAGAGATCCTAAAATTAGAAGGTCCTGCCTCTGCACACATGACAAGACTATGGCTCTCAAAGGAGCGCGGCCACTAAAGTAACCAGCACCTGTTAGACCCAGCGTTTTTGGAAATGGGACACAATTGGATCATATATGGTATTATGCATTTAAAAGGAAAGAGTCTAGCTGATCAGCGCTAGCTCCATGGAGAAAGTGTGTGTGTGTGTGTGTGTGTTAGCCTGCAGGCGTTGCTGGCAGTGCAGACTCCTCTTGGAAGGGGCTGTTCTCACTGGTTTACATCACAGTCGCTGTGGTTCCATGTGCCAAATATCTGTGATCGGATCAAAGATCTGATTAGAACTGAACTGTGTGCATGGGCCCAGAAAAACTTAATGAAATTAAAAAAAACGTTTACATACACCACACTGTTGGTCAGAATAAATGTACATGTGCAAAACTGTTTAAAATACTGGAAACAGCCGTAGAAGAAGAAATAGTGAGTTCTGTTGTAAACAATAAAGCTGCAGCACAGAGAGAGAGGATCTTCTAAATGTGCTTTTATTGTTATGATTATTATTAGCTGCTAGTTCGATCATTATTTTTTAAAATATGTGCAGCGAATGCTTTATTCTTGGCAGAAAGGATCCAGAAGGAGGGTTAGGGTTAGGCTGTGTGCTAACAACAACATTTATCCATGGATGAACCTAAAATCAATGTGTTCAAAGCTGCAATCTGCATCTAGACAGAATGTAAATATAGGGGAAAAACGTCAGCCTTTGTTTTGTCTGGACACGGCTGGAAACATGAATTCACACGAAGCCTCCTCTAGAGCGTCACACCATCTACGCGTGACATAAAAACCTGTGCAGTAGTGACCCACGATTGGAATAAAATCGGCATAACCCACCCATCTGGATCGAAAGGAAATTTTGATCCACATGAGTCTGATCGGGGCAGAGGATTCCTAACGCTGTGTTTACATGACACATTTTTAATCTGATCGGGCGTTTATTCCGATTACTTTTGTCCATGTAAACCCAGCCAATTTAAGGCCAAAGTATGTGCTCTAACCATTGACTGTTTAAGAGAACTGGACTGATTGACTCCTCGCCTCCAGCGTTCCAAGCAGGGAATACATTCTGGCTCCAAGACGCTAAAATTCCTAGACTTCTTTAGAGAAATAAACAGTTGTTTCTCAGTCATTCTATTGGTCAGAATAACTATTCTTGATTGTGATAAAGATGAACAGGGGCACTAAGTCCAGGTCTCATACACAATCAATGATGTACGTATATTCTCTGTTTCAATTGTATCAATAACCAGCATTATAAAACCCTAACTGCTCATTCTTGTTTCCTGTAGGTTACTCGAGTATTTTGCTACTTGACTGTAGTTACTCTTCAGTATCTGGTTCCTGTTTTCCTCATCCTCTTCTCCACTCTCTCACTAAAAGCCCTGGGTGAGTCAAATACAGCCTGAACTCTGTCATTCCAGCTGCTCTTTTTGGGAGACATTTTCATTGATCCAGACTGTTCCAATGGAGGAAAACCACATCCGTTTGAAACATTCACTGCCAAGAGTTTGATGACAGCAGCCAGCTCAGGACAGCTTTGTGTGCAATCAGTAAAACACCATGTTTGTATTAGAATAGCAGGTTTGTCTTTCTAGTCCTCATCAGTTTATTCAGGAATGAATAAAGACTATAACATCCCGGTAAAAGATCACACTTCTTCAGAATGATCTTTGATTCAGTTGGACTCAGTTGGGCAGTAAAAGATGCTTTTATTCCTTTTTGATTGTATGAAAAAAGTATCATAATGGAGATTTTTAGTTGTAAAGTTTTTTGAGGTTTTGCTGTTTGGTCCTGACTGGTAGAGCTGCCATGGAAATCTGAAGCAGAGATTCAATCAATTTCATTAACTTTTCTTTGAAAGCATAAAGGTTACAGTTCACTTTTCTTCAGGAAACACTCTGCAGCTTGAACTGTAACTGTGGCTACAGTTTCTGCCAAAAAACCTCCCTGTCATCCCAGTGAGACAAAATACCGTTTTATTTTTAAACTGGAATGTGGTGTCAGAAATACCAGAAGTATTTACTCGCTCTTAGTCAAAGAAAGTTCTGTTCAAGGGACTTCGACTACCTGCTTTCAAACCTTAGACCTGTTTGACCAATCAACAGTCAGCGTGACACATTTTTCAAATTCAAACTCTAGTTATGAAGCACTTTTCATTCAGCAGCTTTACAGGTTTAAAACAACTTAAAAATAAAATTATGAAACGCAGAATTCCCACAACCGCGACACTGTGCCCCCTGCTGGTTTATCACAGCAGTGATCAAAAATCCCACACCGTCACAGCTCCACAGGTGCTCTGGCGGACAGGTGCTCTGGCGGACAGGTGCTCTGGCGGACAGGTGCTCTGGCGGACAGGTGCTCTGGCGGACAGGTGGAAAATACCAAACCAGAATCCGATTTTTAAGGCAGTGTGTCTTTATGAAACAGATTTCAATCAGCAGGACTTTTAATGCCTCAAGTTGTTTAGCTTGAGGATTTTTTTTAAATGTAAACTTGGATTAATAGTTAACTTTGATCAATTCATGACTTTGTGCTGATTAACCAGAAAAATAAGTGTCAGTTTTATTTCATTCTAAATCTAATAAAGGTCAGGTCAGGTCAGCTTTTCAAGAACACAGAGCAGTAGTACGAATGTTTCACACTCGTATCTCATAATGTAAACATTTAAACAGCCTGAATGAATTCTGTGTTTTAGCTGATAATGGACCATCACTGTTTGCTTTCAGGGGACTTCTCCTGGGGAATGGGGAACGAGGAGACTCCTGGAGTGACTCCAGCCTTGGTGATGTCCACAGCAGCACCTGTCCTGTCCGGTGGGGTGGATGAAGATGAAGATGGGATGGAGGACATGGAGGAAGACATCCAGGCCACAGCAGCTCGCCTGTCGGAGACCTTTACGGCTCTACGTTCTGTCCTTACCCCACTTTTCTTCCGCGGTTTCTTTGCCTTCCTGACCTGGTGGGTGGCTGCCTGCCAAGTTATCAGCTCCTTGTTTGGGATCTACTTCCACCAGTATCTAATGCAGAACTAGAGCAGCTGAGGGGCTGTGGGCTCATTTTTCAGCTGTGAGGGTGTCCTCCTGCAGAAACAGAGGCCTTTTATGGAAATCCTACAACAGACAAAGTTTGCTTTTCTGTGCAGCTCTGTGGTCAGAGAGGCAGTTCCACCAGCAGACTACAGCAACACAAATATCCAAAACAGCTGGGGCTTGTTTCACACAGGAGGTTCTACACGGTCAGGTACACGTCTGAACATCTCTGCTCTTAAAGTTCAGGGAGTTCCAGCATGATGCAGCCTACAGGACGGCCCAGACCTCTGCCACCGCAGAGGGTCTTCATGGCTGTCATTGCAGTTTCGACGTCTCACTCTGATCTTAAAGAGGAGTTGAATGAAGAAGTTCATTTCCTTCATGCAAACAGCTGCTGTTTCATCTGTTGTCCTTATTCTTTTCCAGAAATCTTGACCCTCTACTGATTTACAAAATTCAAATTCAAAATTGTCTGTGCCAATTCTATAGCATTTTAGGAAAATGTACGCTTTCTTTTCTGAGGTCTTTGTAGCAGAAAGACGAGTCGCATCGTAACAAACACGGCTTTAGACTCTATTAAATCCATAGATTTAAGAGATTTAATCTGTGGTGGGAGCGTGTACAAATAGACATCAATTGGGATGTGGCAGCAATACATGAATATCCATGGTAATCTATACTTCACCATGGTTTTTTCTGCTTCAAACCAGGAAAAATGTTTCGGTGTAAAGCTTGCAGGACAGATGATCCATCCAGCTGTGCAGATGTTTTCTGACGCTTCTGCCTGAAGCTAAACCTGCCAGATACTTTTAGCCGTTAATGATGTCAAATGGACTGTTGGATATTGGCTGGATTAAAAAAAAAAACAAAGGTAAAAATTGGAAGTAAGAACTGCAATAATTGTTTTTGATTATGTGTTTGATTTGCTCTTAACAGTCAGTTGATGACAAAACTGTTATCAATGGTCTAATGATAAAAACAGCAGGATGTGCTCCTGTGACGCCACTACAACTACAGATAGTCTGAGATGAGCTGAAAGGCTGAAAAACTAGCTGATCTGACTTTATTCTACAGGCCCCTTCAGCCCCCCATCCAGCCCCCCATCCAGCTTCATTTAGCCGTTTTCTCTGCTGCTGCTGCATTTGAATGCTACCTTTGATATAGTTGTTGGTGGATGATAGTACATACTTTTTGTACGGGAGACTTGGTCTCTCTTAAAGAACCGATTCAAGAGTGCTAATTTAAATTTTTGTTCTCATTGGGAGCTGACTGAGTTGCAAATGAGGTGAGAGTGTTATGAGTTTGAAGTTATTTGTTGAAGTTAAGCACTGGAGTGTCTGTTTAACCCCGGGGTCTGCAGAAGCCGATGAGTTTGTCTTGTTTGAAATGTCTGGTTTTTATGCAGGTAGTGGATTCCTCTCAATGGCAAACATGCAACATTTCTGTCTCTGGATGTTCTTTCCAGACTCTCCCTTTCATTCACATTTTACTAAACTTGCTTTTTTGACCTGTTTTTATTTAAAACTCTGAATATTTAAAAACTGCTTCTTCAGTTAAATTGTTTTCCTTGGTCTAAAATGATGCTGAAGGCTTTTGTTTAGTTTGCTTCAGTTTTGTGTTGTTTTTTTCAGTGCATGGTGTGTTGAAGAGCGGCAGAATAAACATGAGCCCTTTGTTGGACATCGTCTTTTACTTGAGTTTTCCTGACGGAGTAGATGCATTAAAGACCTTTGCTGTGTTTGACGTCGAGTCAGTGCTGTGTTTAGCCTCAGCGTGGGGTCCTGACCTCTGACCCCAGCCCCCTGAAAACGTCCTCCTTTAATCATGACTGGACCTGATGACCCTGTAGAAATCAGGAACCTTTTCTATATTTGGAATGTATTTAATATATTTGAAATTGATAAATAGGTTGAATACATTTGAAATAATGAGTTTTAATCAAAGTAAATCTACATGTAATTTGAGGTTGAAACAAAAACAACCAAGAGTTTATTAAATTCTTTTTAAAGAAAAGAGTGAGCAACTTTCTTGGAATTCAAATTAACTGGCTGAGTAGCTCGGTTGGTAAGGTGAGAGGCTGCCATGCAGGAATCCAGGGTTCAATTCCCAGAGGGGAAGAAACAATTTTACTGGGGGCAACTACCATACCAATGGCGAGCAGTTAACATCACTCAGTGAGGGTCCTTAGGCAAGACCCTTAACGTTACCCCCCCCCCCAAGGGCAACTCAGCTGCAGCTCACCGCTCCCCCAGGGGATGGGTCAAATGCGGAGAAGAATTTCCCCATTGAGGGATAAATAAAGTATCCGAAAAAACAAAGAATTAACAAATCCTCCAAACATTTGACCAAGTGTCCTTTAGGGAGACGACGAATAACAGCAATGAGAGAAAATCAAGCGTTTAGCATCTAAAGCACAGCTCTATTTGAATTAGAAATCAAAGTTCCAAACTTTATGCTGCTGCTGTACAACAGCACATTCCGGAAGATCTGAGGATAGTTTCATTAAAATTATATAATCAATAAACAAACAAAAACTCCAATCTGAAAAATGTTTAGCTAATGAGCTTAAAACTACTAACAATCAACAATCTCCAGCTGGTGGGTTTATTTCACCCCATGGTCCTAGTGAAGACTGGATTCTGATTGGCTGCAGGCTGTCCTTTAAAAAGTGATAGGACACCTAAAAAAGGAGTCCGGGTCACATAACCTGAATATTCTAAACGACTGCGCTGGCCTGAACGCCACATAGCTGGACAGACGTTGAGCCACAGTTTGGAAAAGGCGGTCACCTGTGTTCACCTGTGTAGTACCAGTACCTAGATCACCCCAGGCTAATGAGCCAAACAGCTTCAGCCCGGTGGCTCTCACATCCCGCCTCCTAAAACCGCTGGAGAACCTGCACCCCTGGGTGAGCTCAGCAATGAATCTGTTGAAGTCCGCCTACTGGACCAGCGTAGGAGTGGAGGAGGCCAGCTGGAGAACCTCTGCAGTTCTGTGCGATTTCTCCGCCTCTTGCAACTCCATCCAGCCGATTCCAGGACCCACTAACCAGGCTAAGTGGGTCCTGGACTACCAGACAGTCGGGGACTGTGTGTCCAGCACTCTAACCTGCGGTGTGGGAGTTACACAGGGTAGTGTTCTGACCCCCTTCCAATGTACTCTACCTACCGCAGACTTCAGGTACAGCAGAAGGGCTGTGGAAAAAAACAAGACCCGACCTTTGTGATTTCCTTGATCATCCTCCAACCACTTCTCACCTCTTTTATTTCTTGTACCCACAACCTCCATCTCTAATCTTACTCTGTCTTCCATCTGGTCGTAAAAGAAATACACTCATATATGATAAAAATAAAGTTTAGGCTCAAAGCCAAAAGGGGTTTATTGATACAACTGTTTAAGGTACATAACCTATTTTGACAGTACCATCTTTCTAACATAAAAGAGTCCATCAGCTCTTTTGTTTAATTACTTACTGGACAGGACAAGTACAAAACGAGACAAACTTTGTAACAGCAAAACCTTGGAGAGGATACTGGTATGAAAGTTGTTTGTGGGGGATATTTGGTTTCCACGCCTGATCAGGAACCATAAAGGTCAGTCCTGTCCACAGGAGTGTGGTCTCATTTGGTTTTCTTTTTGCTACATCGTCTCATGAGTGGGTCTTTTCTCCTGCAGGTCGGTGCTAACAAGCAGCCCGCCGGGCTTCTGAGTGTCTGCAGTGAAGGCCTCAGGCTGTGTTGTGTGGTTGGTAGACCAACAGTCATGTCTGATATGATCCATGTGTGCATGCTTATTTTTTATTTAACCCTTGTGCTATCTTAGATGACCCCACCCTTACATTGACGTGTTCTCCCTACCATGACAAAGGTGGATAAAGGTGGAAAGATTTCATGTAATCCATGGACACCAGTGAAGATCACAAATCATTGAAGAAAAAAGGTTCAGAGCACTGTCTAGTGGGTCCAGATGACCCAACTCCCAATGGTAAAGTGCCTAGGATAGCACAAGGATTACTTAGTGGTGGTGGAGTCTTCCTATTTGGAAGCGACAAACAGCAAGGATGGCCCATGATCCTTGCAGCTCCAATGTTCCCTCCCTCTTCGCCGTTGGCTGAAAATGCTCTTGGAGCCCCAGAGAAGGCCAAGGTTACTGTCAGATGCAGTGGAAGGGTCTGTAGTTTACACAGAATGTCTTTTTAGGATGTTAAGTTCTTCCGTAATAAGAGTGGTCCGTTCTCTTTCTGCTGTTTACTTGAGCTATCTGACATAATGAGTTCGGTATTTTCAAAGGTAAAACAAACAGTAGAGCTTCACAGTATTCTATCAGCCCACCAAAGACATTGGACCGAGAGAATGGCTCTTTTTCAGCAATTGACTTATGATAAAAAGTCATTCACACAAGATAAACAAGTAATTTTTATTTTATTTTATTTTAAAGGCCTCACAAAATACAGCTGAATAAAAACTCTGCTCATAAAAAACTCAGATACAGGTCAAACTGTTTAGTTAGCTGAAACAAACTGGACCTCCATCATCAGTTTCATAGCTGATAGAAAAACAACATCATTGGAAAACAATAGATTTTTTTGGCGCCCTGTACTTTCTAATCAAGTCTGTGAGTGGATACAGAGCCCCCCCTGACAGACTGGAAATCAACATAGTTTGGGTTCTGCTCCGTTCAGAAGACTGTTGTTCAAGTGATTTGGAAACTGGAACACAATGCAAATTAATTGCAATTATAATTCAAAAGTAATCTATTAGTTTACAACATTGACGCCTCAGAAATGTAATGCATTCCATAAATCCTATATTATTTCATTTCTGCTTTGGAAAGAAAAAACAGAAGAGAGAAGCTTTGTGCGTCTAAAAAGGACTGAAACACAAAACAAAAGGAGGTTAAAAAAATGTTCATCTAGTCAAAACAAACCATAAAAAAGCAGAGGAAATGTAGATAAGGAAAACAAAAACCAAATCACTGTTTGTGTCTACTAAGCCTAAAAGAAAATTCATGCCAGAAATGAGTTTTAACACAAGCTGGAAACGGATTTTTTCTGTGGCATGTAAAGAGTAAAATATTTACAAAAACGTAATCACTACTGCCTGACATCACTTTGTTACAGCAAACACTTCTGGTATTGTAATACCTCAGTTTTCTAATGTTGATATTGTGAACATTTCAACAAAAAAAAGGTAATCAAATGTCAGTAATATTTAAACATGGAGTTTTGTTGTGCTATCTTTGAGGACCCGCCCCTTCCATTGACGTGTTCTCCCTACCATGACAAAGGTGGATAAAGGTGGAAAGATTTCATGTAATCCATGGACACCAGTGAAGACCACAAATGATTGAAGAAAAAAGGTTCAGAGCACTGTCTAGTGGGTCTAGATGACCCAACTCCCAATGTTAAAGTGCCTAGGATAGCACAAGGGTTACAGACAGGCTTTACCAAGGTCAAATGAAAATTCTTCACTTCCAAATATTTTATACAGTTTGGCAACTTTGAGACTTTGTTTTGGGGATTTTTCTAACTAAAAATCCTTAACATGAACAGAACTGCTAAAAATGATTATTTTTTTTTAAAACTAGCAACAAATCTTAATCTTCCATATACTGGTACATATAAAAGTTGATATTTTGTCAAATCTAGTGTCAAAATGATTATTATTCCATTTGAAGTCAAAAATGTTCTGACCCATCTACATGGTAACACTGGTCCAGCAGGCCAAAGGTGTTTTAGCAGGACTCTTTGTCAATCATGACCACTAAGACAGGTAGACAGTCAGGTCTGCAGGATAATCCTTAGAACAGACATCAAGACAAATGAATACATCGATTTTGCAGAACTGCAGAAAATGAAATGTGATTTTTTATTCTTTTTTTGTTTTTTAAGTGCTTTGAGGGATATGTGAAGTATCTATAGCCCACAGGTCACAGCTTGAATAGAATCTATTTGTGTTTCTTCATTTTACCCTGCAAATAAACTCGACTGTTCTGTTCATGAAAAGGCCTTGCATGAGGAAGTGTCTGAGATAGCTGATGCCGATATTTCTCTGAATAGTAAAGACTATTCTTTATCCTTTTTGGATAAACATGCCTGATGCAGGTAAGGCAGGATTTCTGTAAAACCAGCAGGAGGCCGCCCCTCCAGGAGTTTGACAGTGTATGGCTACGTTCACACTGCAGGGCTTAATGCTCAATTCCGATTTTTTTTTTATTTGATTTTTTGCAAGGCTGTTCACATTTCCAATTAAATGAGAACTTTTGTGATCTCCTGTGTGACCGTGAAATGACCCAGAATTGACCCGCATGCGCAGGATTGTACTGTACAGTGAACGACGTTGCTTGTTGTTTGCAGAAGTAGCTAACGTTAGCAATGGATGTCAACAGTGTTGTCAACAGAGGAGCTCTTTTTGCATTAATACATACATTTTCACAAAGGAACCAGCACAATTACAATCTTCTCATTTTAAGAAGGCATTGGAGCCAGGATCGTCTGGACCCACTGTTGTGGAATGGGGATGTGTATGTGCTGGGGCCGCGCGCGTGTGTGTAAGAGAGAGGAAAGAGCGCGTGCAGCGAGGTAGAGAATGAGGGGGCAGTGTGGGCACATTCATGTTGTGTGTTAGAGAGGAAGGAGAAGGATAATAAAAGAAGGTTTCCCCCAGAATAAATGCTATGGACTCTTTATTAACCCGCTCTGGAGAATCTGAGGGTCCGAACGGGGAAGTGAACCCCGAAGGAGGATCCGCCTTGGATCCTCCGCGCTTCTGACCACGGTCGGAACGAGAGAAAAAAGTAATCGCGGGGAAGGTTCAACACCACGCTCGGCCATTTCGCTGGAAATATTTTCAAAAGCCGCCTGGTTGCTATAAAAGCCCTTGAGTTTGGCCTGAATAGAGCTGTCACCCCAAATATGAATCCAATCGGTGACCTCGCTTCCCTTCCACTGACTGGTCTCAGCAGCATCGTCCACCATGGTTGTGGTTTATGTTCTCGTTCCCGCCTACTTCAACGCAGAATGATGACTTTTGTAGCTTAACAATGACGTACAGGTCGTATTCATGTGGCATGGTCGGTCAGACGGTGGTCGCATTTCAAAAGATCGGATAGGTATCGGATTCCGGACGACATACCCAAGTGGCCTGGGTCACATTTGAAAAGATTGGATTTGTGTCGTCCAGACTGTAATGAATAGATCAGATACAGGTCGCATAGGAGTAAAAAAATCAGAATTGGGTCATTTCAGCCTGCAGTGTAAACATAGCCAATGTTTTAGACTGAATGATGTATCTTTCAGTGGTAGGGGCGTGGCCTTCTAACATGCTCACTCCTGATTGGAGACATTGGTTGCCATTCAAATGTAGACAGGCCAAGTCTATCCATAGGAAAGGAGAACTTTAAAAAAACCTGTGCTGTGATCACTCAACACGTCAATCAGGCTTTTAGCATCTTTAGAAAGGTGGTTGAGTCAGAAAAGGTAAGAAAGCTTAAGATTCGCTCAGGCTTCAGAGAATATTTGATGGAAGCCAAAACTCTTTGGATGTAGAAGCATTCAGTTGACTTCACCACTAAAGCATTTGAAGTTGTGAACAAACACTTTGAGTTGAATAATTTAGGATTCAACATAAACTAAAAAGAAACTAATCAGAGTGACACTAATCAGAGTCAGTGTCAGACCTTTCACTTCATGTGATCAAGCAAGTGGGGATTTCTCCACCACCCAGGAGAGACCGGCTCTGTGAGGGCAAACATCTGTGGGGCATTTCTCCATGACCTCCAGGTCAGCTGAAAGGGAGGTGCTGGTGGAGGGCAGAGCTGGCTATCTCTGCCAGCCGTCATCCGTCTCCAACGGCCTGAGTGAATGCCCTCCCACCTCTTCCTCGTGGAGGTAGCCAGCTTTGGGAAACACCTTGACCCCATTGGTTAGATGTGTTTCCGGAGGCGTGCGGCAAACGGGATCAGGGTTGTTCATTGGAGATCCCTGCCGGAGGTGGTGAAGAGGAGGGGTGGAAGGTGAAGGCATGTGCTCAGGAGAGCTTCTCTCTGATTTGATGCTGAGGTTGAGGGAGGGCAAGTGTGCAGAGTCTGAGGAGCAAGTCTGACTTGGGAAAGAGCCCCCTCCGCTGGACATCCTTGGCACAACAACAAAGAGACGGAAGAAAGCAGTTGGAAAATAATATCTCAATAAAATATTTGGACTATATTTAAAATTGTTATAACTAATCATGACATTTATGTCAAATCTATAGGTATTTTATTTTGAAATTAACTTGAACACAAAACTTTCCCCCATGCTTTTGGTCCTTTCCATTTTTGGTAAAATATTTTGACGATAAAGAAATGAGCATGATTTGGAATAATCAGAACTGTGGGCAATAAACTTCTCATTTCAGAGAGTTTCTGATACTTGGAGGCACGCTCTTTGTGCTTCTGTTGAGAGTTGATCACATGATTGGACCCATGAATGATGGAGTTGTTGAAATACTTCCTATTTGCTCTTTATTGTACCTGTGCCATCCACAGGCTCCACCTGACTGATCATCTGTTAATGCTTAGAATCTAGCCTCACCAGCTTACCCAGAGCTCACATGCGACCCATAGGCGTGCTGAGGCAGAACTGCTGGTTGCCAAGGATTCCCAGTTCCCCGTTGAAAGGAAACAGACTGGTAGAAACACGGCTGGCTGTACTCTGTAGTGAAAGAAGGAGACAATGAAATAATGCCAGCAACATCAAAAGAAAGAACAGACAGGGTTTGTCAGACGAAACAAAATGTTTGTCTGGTTTTAATCTGTAAAATGATGACTTTTCATATTTTTCTCTCAAAGTAAAATGAAAAATAAACTGACAACTTAGATCAATAAAAAAAAACGTTTTTTTTCTCGGTCAGTATTACAAAATATCTGAATGAAGACGATAAAACTAAGATAACATGAACAGAAATTCCGTCCATTTAATTGACAATCCATCTTTGCAAACCCGCTTTGGCCTCTGTTTTTCATTCAACATTTGTTTGCAGTCTCGTGGATATTATCACAGGGATGTTTTTGAAGCATTAAAACTCTGTTTAAGTCAAGCTTTTTTTTTTCACACAAATGGTCGGAATATAAAGCCGCAATATAACCAGCAAGCCAGCTGGCTGTGGTTGTCCTATTTTTGCAGCAATGACAGCCTTAAATGATCTTATTTATCTTGTGTGTGTATACATTTCATTTAGAAACAGAGTTTACAATATTTCACTCTGCTGTGATGTTTTATTTTATGTACTTAATGTGAATAGGTAGTTTTTGTGTCATTGCCCAGTGTGATGCGATGTTAGTTTTCTAACTGCTTAGCTTTGCTGTAACCTCTATACTGAGAAATCTGTCTATTTTTTTGTTTTTCACTTACCGTGCCAGGAGGCTGCAAGAGACCTCTGTCACATTTTTCTAACAAGTTCATTGGCGGTGAAGCTGCAGGGGTAATATTGATATTATGGTTATGGTAAATGTTTTTAGATCAGTGAAAATGTGTAATTCCCCGCGGCACACTGATTGAAAAACACTGCACTAAGTAATCCTCCATCACCTTCTAAAACAATGTTTACATGGACTTCATTGAAAGTGGACGTACATTATATTTCCAAACGTTTTGTCTAACCTGCCTTTACTCACATATGAACTGAAGTCCCATCCATTCCTAACCCATAGAGTTCAATATGATCCTGGTCCACCTTTTGCAGCTTCAACTCTTCTAGGAAGTCTGTCCACAAGGTTGAGGAGTGTTTCTAGGAATTTGTGACCATTCTTCCAAACAGCATTGGTGAGGTCACACACTGATGTTGGTGGAGAAGGCCTGGATCTCAGTCTCTGCTCTAATTCATCCCAAAGGTGTTCTATGGGCTTCAGGTCAGGACTCTGTGCAGACCAATCCAGTTCATCCACACCAGACTCTGTCCTCCATGTCTTCATGGACCTTGCTTTGTGCTCTGGTGTACAGTCATGCTGGAAGAGGAAGGGGCCGCTCCAAAGTGTTCCCACAAGGTTGGGAGCATGGAAGTGTCCAAAATGTTCTGGTATCCTGAAGCATCCAGAGTTCCTTTCACTGGAACAAAGGGACCAAGTCCAAGTCCTGAAGAACAACCCCACACCATAATTCCTCCTCCACCAAATTTCACTCTCAGCACAATGCAGTCCCAGATGTACCGTTGTCCTGGCAACCTCCAATCCCATACTGGTCCATTAGTTTACCAGATGGTAAAGTGTGATTCATCACTCCAGAGAAGGCGTCTCCACTGCTCTAGAGTCCAGTGGTGGCGTGCTTTACACCACTGCATCAACACTTTGCACTTGGTGATGTGTGGCTTGGATGCAGCTGCTCTGACATGGAAACCCATTCTATGAAGCTCTCTGAGTGCTGTACTTGGACTAATCTGAAGTCCAAATGAAGTTTGGAGCTCTGTAGCAATTGACTGTGCAGAAAGTCGGTGACCTCTTTGCGCTATGAGCTTCAGCATCCTCTGACCCCTCTCCATCACTTTATGGGATCTACCACTTGGTGGCTGAGTTGCTGTTGTTCTTAAAATGGATTCTAGTTTTTTGGAGCCAGCGGACACATTCTATTTGGAAGGCCAGGGGGGAGGGCTCACCGAGTCCCGTTCTCATAAATAGTCAATGCCACATGACAGATAATGCTCCTATTGGTCAGGACTTACTGCAGCCACATGACAGATGGGGGAAGCATTGTAACTCCTGCCAACCGTCTTCTGACAGACAGATGAAGCCGTTAATTTGGTTTTATAATTTTATGTATTTTTTTAATTGGTCATAATAAAACAGCTTTACCTATTAGGTTTATCAGCATGACCCAGAAAAGGTTCAGAAATATAGAATGGATACATTAGTGGTTAAATGTGGAAAGGCTTGCACAGACAAATAAGGTAAAACCAAATGACTGATAGAGCCTTTACCAGAGCCTGTGCCTGACAGCCACATAAGAATATGACATGAGCTATCAGGAACTTCACGAGTTAAAAATAAGATAAAAAAATCTTCAAAGAGAAACATCTGATGGGAATAGTCCAAAGAGACGTGTAATTTATCTCCCAACTACTTTAGATTAGTGCTACTGTGTCACACTCAAAGCAATAGATTAAAGCTATGAATGGGGAAATCCAATTGTTAAAAGAAAATAACAGTTTTATGAACTTTTCTGACGCAGGGAAGAAAAAAGGGAGAAAGTGGGTTTACAGAATAAAGAGTGACACTGACAGTTGTGATAAATCCAAATCAAGATTTACAGTTGAAGGAAGATGTTTTAGTGAAATCTTCTCCCCAACAGCTCATTTCAACAAGCACAAGAACACTTTAAAAAGCAGCAAAGGAGAGATTGTTACTTTAGTCTTAGGGATGTGGAAACAGCTTACATACATGCTCCCACTCAGTATAACATCTTCATTGACTAGCCAGCAGGTTATGAAGAAGGGAAAGACTTTTTATGGGATAAAACAATCTGGCTGCAACTGGAATAGAACAACTGTCGTAGTATCTAACCAAGAATGGTGTCACACATGTTACCCGATCATCACAGCAAGCAATGGAGAAGTAATGAAAGATGTTACAGACATCCTTTCAGACAGTCTGAAGGGGAAGGACTTGGCCACACATAAGCAATTTGTTTTGGTCTAGATTTCCCTCAGTTTGACAGATATCTGAAAATATTACAAGAAACATGTCAACAAGTTACTGGAGAGGTTCAATATGCAGAACTGTGAACCCAGAAAGTCACTCACACAGAAGATGCTATGAAGATAAGAGATGTAAAGATATTGGAGAGGCTGTAGGAAGACTTATATATCTTATGACGTGTACTTGACCAAACTGTTTGTGGTGAGCAAATTATCACTAAACGTTTACGAGCCAGAGAAACGGTGGCTAACAGTTAAGAATGTGTTAAGATATCTTACTGCAAACGAGGGGCTGTGCTTTAGAAGAAAGGCCGTGTCACAAAGCCACTACATACATTTTGTATATGTTGCATGACAATTGGTCATACGTGAATAAATGTGGAGAAAGTGAAAAAAGTTGGGGTCTGTACGTGAAATTTTCAAAGATGAATCACAAACGAACCACATTAAAACCATGGTAGAAGTACGAATAAAACACGCAAAGAACACGGAAATCAACATAGATCATGAACCATGTGTGATTATTGTGCTGTTTATATACAATTCATTAGCGGTTCATGTGTCAATTATGTAACTTTAACATTATATGTGCACAAAACAAAAGTTATGTATCCGTGGTTAATGTGTGAAAAGTCCGCTAGACATGAGTGGAATGGTCTTGGAAAGCCACAAATTTGTGTCTCTTGCAAAAATCATGCACAATTGCGTGAGATTTGCATAGTAATTGTGTATACAACTACGTAAAATACTCATAAACTGTGTAATTCTCAACTGACCAAGAATTTTGAACAGCTCAAAACCGAATCCACATAAAGACTGATCGGCCGAAACCCTCGACGAACATCTGCACACATCAGTGAACCACAAATGCAAGACACATGTGTCACGTATGTATCACAAAAGACTGAAATTTTGACACGGCTTTAACATAATGAAGACTGGCTAGCAGACAAACGCTGCAGGCTTTTGTGTGAGCCTCAGTAGGAAGGGTTCTGCAGTTTATTGGAAAACCAAACCAGGCTGTAGCAGCACTGCCTACCTGTGAAAAAGAACTTAAGCCCTTGGCCTTCACCATGGAGTGTACAGATTTAAAACAAAGGGCTGTTCATTTTTTTGTTACTAACAAATTATTGCTCCAAAAAATGTAGTGTCTCACCTTTTTCTTTAGAGTTCAACGTTGTGGAATCTGCTAAGCTCAAAATGAAGTTAAAATGAAGTTTTTTATGCCATAAACCATAAACAATTTACAGCTCAGAATTTACAGCACAGATTAGGATCTAGTGAGGGCTTTGGTCATTGTGTGGCTTGCATTTAGCATATCTGCCATTGTGCTGTGCAAGTGGCACATCTTAAAAAAATGAATGCAATTCTGAGCATGTCTGTCTCACCTCAAAAAGCCACAAAAATATCTCTGGTACAGTGAACAGTCTATCAGACATAACTGTGGTTTTGAAGACAAGCTACAATTTTGATAACATCTAATGTTGGAGACTTTTTTCTTTTTTTTGCTTTTACAGTTTTATAAAATTTAAGTTTATTTTAGTTTACTCCTGAATTATTGGCACATCACATTTTTATTGATAATTCACATACAAAATATTGTATTTTTATGTGATGACTCTGTCATTATTGACATGCCTTTGTTTGGGTTTACATCATTCTTCACATGTTAGTGACTGGACTCAGATAATTGTTAAAAAGCATGGGTTCTGTCACTTTGCAGATACTTCACATGCAAGAACAGATGCAACACATTAAAAGAAAAAACTCAAACCCATTTTCTAAATTCACCACATGGCAGAGGATTCTCAGCTGACGTACCAGGAGTTCCAGAGGTCGGAAAGCCATAGCCGCCCAAACCGTGACTCAAAAGCCCCGCCTTGCCCATGGCCACCATGGAGTTGCCCGCTTGCAGGCCCTGGTACAAGAAACCCCTCTGATGATTAGAGAAACACACACAGTCACACAAAAAATGTCAATTTGACTGATAATGGTGTCAATCTCCACAAACTGTGTGAGTGAAAAAAGCTGTTTGTCTCCACACTGTGTGGATGGGTTGTGAGTCATTACGTGTTATGTGCTCTGGTTATGTAGGTTGAGTCTGAATTCATTCCCATTCCTCCCTATCCCTCCAATTCCAGGTGCATTTGAAGCTTTAGTGGTGCTTTAGGTCCGATGTTGTTTTTTAAAGGGGAGCCATAGCGACTTAGAGCTGGGTATCCCTCCGCCGTTAGGGTGATCCGAGGAGATTTAGTGCTTTAGTGCTCTGAAGCACCTAAGTTTACATTTAAATGTAAGAAATTACTTCATGTCTATGCATGACTTTTTTAAAGTTCTAAAACTGAAGATGTGTGTTTTCCTAGTGCTGTTAAGCTGCGCGCTAATGTAGATGACTGGTGACTATTGATGACATCATTGAGTGGTAGTAACGACCGGATTTAAAGACACTACTTTCCCTAACGCGCCGTTTTTAGGGCTAAATGTAGGGGGAGAGAGATGCTTTGGGCGTTTGGAATGAATTTTGATTCGGCCGTAGACTGACAGACACTCACAGCAGAGTTATGGTTCGCCCGTGTGGATCCCATGCCTGGATTTGCAGCATCTGCCTGCAGGTTGTCGCTGCCCAGGTTCAGAGGAGGAGGACTTTTCATGTCCAGAGCTCGATTCACGCTGCCATGGGAGAACACTGAATAACCAATACCTAACAAGTGATACAAAGAAACAGGAAGGGAAACTTAGCTTGTTTTATTCTCAATGAAAGAATATATTTGAATTTTATTTCTGCATATCCTCTATTTATGCTACAAGTTGTATCTTTCCTTCTGTTTCCCTGCAGTCCAATCTAATCTAAATGTGTCACCATTGAACTGACATTAAAATCTGGACCAAAATCTGTGGCTTCTGAGTACCATTTCTCTGCAAACCCGGCGGTAAACCAAACAAGGATTTCTCATGATCTAGTAGCACGTCATCTGAATAGACCAAGAGAGAGTGACTGACTGACTGACTGACTGACAGGTGTGATGGATTCTGTGCAGAAACCACGGAGCTGCTGTTGCACTGGCTGAGAGCCAGTTTCATGCAACAGGCTGAACGCATGTGTGGACGAGCAGAAACACACATAGGCAGACTTCCTGTGAGTTCACAGCCACCTGCACAGATGGCTGGCAGTACGTGTGAATTTTGCACCTATTATTCGGTAAAAAGTCAATTCTGCCTCTGACTCAGAGAATGTATTAACCCCTTAATTCATTAAACATTCATGAGTAACAAATGAAGATGTTCTGATGAATGAACCAAAGACAAACATGCAAAATTAATCTCAAAGCTGCTTAACTACAGGAAATGATTCAAAAGGTTATGGATGGTTCATTTTCAAATAATTATTAGCAGATATGCATTATTGATACTGATTCAGAAAAAAAACCCCAATGTTTATTAATATAAATGCAATCCCTTGTCATTTTTTCAGATTTTCTTTTTACAGAAATACCTTCAGTTTGCAATGATCTGGTACTTGATCGGGCCCGGCTCACCTGTGTGAGGAGACATGAGCGTACCGTGCACATGTGATGCAGCAGGGCTGGAGGAGCCTGGCCTACAGCTCAGAGGTTTAAAGCTTGGCGGCCTGTTGGAGGTCAAGTTTGATGCAGAGGAGTTGGGAAAACTGTTTTCACAGCCTGCAGACGCCATGAGCTGTGCTTCTGGGGAATGCAGTGCAGGGCCCTGAGGAGCAACGTAAATATGCTTGGTTACTGACATGTTGACTCATCTCTTTTTGTCTTTATAAATATAAATATATATATATATATATATATGCATTAAATGTGCTGATAGGAAAATAGTGTGTAGAGACTGACGTAGAGACGCTGACGAGCCACAGAGAGATCCAAGCTCTCACTGAGGGGGTATTTGTCAGCTGTCACCCGCACATTCTCCTCGCTGTCGAGCTCTGAGCTGTCCAGACCAAGACCTTTCCTCCGCAGGGTCTGATCCAGGAAAAGTGTACATATTAGAAATTACCCACAATGCTACCAGCCCAAACTAAAGATCAAGGGTTGCTATTCAGAAGGTGGTAACTAGAAGTTTAGCTATCCATCTTTTTCACCACTATGTGTGACTATTATCATATGTTTGACTGTTGTCCATTCATGTACACTCACCGGCCACTTTATTAGGCACACCTGTCCAGCTCCTTGTTAACTCAAATTTCTAATCAGCCAATCACATGGCAGCAGCTCAAAGCATTTAGTCATGTAGACATCGTCCAGACAGTCTGCTGCAGTTCAAACCAGCACCAGAATGAGAAAGAAAGGTGATTGAAGTGTCATTGAACGCAGCATGGTTGTTGGTTCCAGACGGGCTGGTCTGAGGATTTAATAAACTGCTGATCTACTGGGATTTTCACCCACCACCATCTCTAAGGTTTACAAAGAATGGTCCAAAAAAGAGAAATATCCAGTGAGAAGCAGATCTGTGCACAGAAATGCCTTGTTGATGTCAGAGGTCAGACTGGTTCCAGCTGATAGAAAGACAACAGGAACTCAAAGAACCACTGGTTCCAACAGAGGTCTGCAGAAGAGCATCTCTTAACGCAGAACACGTCCAACCTGGAGGCAGATGGCCTACAGCAGTAGAAAACCACACCGGGTATCACTCCTGTGAGCTAAGAACAGGAAAGTGAGGCTAAAATTCACACAGACTCACCAAAACTGGACAATAGAAGATGTAAAAACTTTGTCTGGTCTGATAAGTCTCCATTTCTGCTGCTACATTCAGATGGTAGGGTCAGAATTTGGCATCAACAACATGAAAACATGGATCCATCCTGCCTTGTATCATTATTCAGGCTGGTGGTGGTAGTGTCATGGTGTGGGAGATATTTTCTTGGCCACATGCTGACCATCTCCATCCCTTTCTGACCACAGTGTACCATCTTCTAATGACTACTTCCAGCAGGATAAGAAACTATGTCATAAAGCTGGAATCATCTCACACTGGTTTCTTGAACATGACAATGAGTTCACTGGACTCAAACGGCCTCACCAGATCACCAGATCTCAACCCAACAGAGCACCCAATGTGGTGAAACTGGAGATCGGCATCATAGATGTGCAGCTGACAAATCTGCAGCAACTGTGTGATGCTATCGTGTCAATATGGACCAAACTCTGAGGAATGTTTCCAGAACCTTGTTGAATGTCACCAAGGATTAAGGCAGTTCTGAAGGCAAAAGGGGTCCAACCCTATACTGGCAAGGTGGACCAGATAAAGTGGCCGTTGAGTGTATATTTGCTCACAGGATTCCTTTGAATTGTTCCACTGTACCTCCAGGATGTCAGTGTTGGTGCGGCTTTCGTGGGGCTCGCTATACTCTGTGTATTTGAGAAGCACTTTGTCCATGTCTGTGCTTGCGTACTGGAACAGACGGTTGGTGCTGTTGAAGATGATGAGGGCGATTTCACAGTCACAGAGCACACTTAGTTCATAAGCCTTCTTCATTAGACCGAACTTACGTTTGGTAAAGGTCACCTACCACGAGGCAAAAGAAAGAAATGAAAGGAGTGAATGAAGGCAGTTTATTAGATACAACAAAAAATACTTTCTTTTTTAGATTCATTCATGTCCAGGGAGTTCCAAAGGATGTTTCATTCTACGGCAGAAGATTCTAATCTAACATTGCTTCTAAACAACGTCTCGGCGGCACTGTGCATGTCCAAAGCTAAATTGAACAATTTCAGAGGGTTTGGCTCAACAATCTGCAAACCAACAGAAACTATATATACATATTCATGCCCTTAAACCAGATAAGAGAACACGTAGAACTGAATTTTATCACTTTAAAGCATCATGTTAGGATCAGATAAGTAAGACATACTGTGCTTACCAGCCTTCTACACCGAGTTGCCTTTACAGAACACTCACGCATAGTCATGCCAGCTCCTAACTGTCATTGAGATGATAATGTTTGTGTTTCCTGCAGCAGTCTACTTTCATAGAGATGAAACGGTGATTTCATGAAGACAGTCTGATTATGGTTCAACACACTGAAGGATGTTGCAGCATTTTATACACTTAAGGAAAAAAAGACAGAATTTCTTATTGTATCAATAACGTGAATTACAGGATAAAACTCTTTGCTTCGGGAAAAAATAGGATCTTATTTTCCTGCTTTGGCTTCTCACAAGTAATAAATGCTAAAAATGCAAGTAACCCTTGTGCTATCCTAGGCACTTTAATGTTGGGAGTTGGGTCATCTAGACCCACTAGACAGTGCTCTGAACCTTTTTTCTTCGATGATTTGTGATCTTCACTGGTGTCCATGGATTACATGAAATCTTTCCACCTTTATCCACCTTTGTCATGGTAGGGAGAACACGTCAATGGAAGGGGGGGGGGGGGGGTCATTGGATACCACAAGGGTTAAACATGCAGACTTAAAAACATTTTTTTTTTGGATAGGAACAGAACAGAAAAAGCTAGTGTTGTATAAAATGTACAAAACTTGAGATGTATAAAAGTGTATAAAATCACTCAAATCTGTTGGAGACCAGTCAAATCCTGCATTTCTGGTCCCAGTGTTTAAGAATTAAATGCTACTCAGGATAAAAACATCCGGCAAAACAAAACGAACTCCATCTACATTGAACTGACAAAACATAGACATAAAAAGATGTATTTTCCCTGACCGTGTAATCTGATATCAAATACACCACTTTTAAAGCATTAATAAAGCCCCTCAGCCTTAAAATTTGCTTAATTTTACAAACATTATATTTATAGGAGAATTTCAAATTATGGGAATGCGACCTTACATATAAGCTCTAAGTCATATCGTGTCATTTGTTTAACAAGAGTTCAGCCAAAGGGTTTCCCCAGTTTGACCGATGACACTTGAATAATTGATCCGTTGCAATAGTTTTCACCTCTGGAAAAGCTGAAGACATTACTGAGTAAGAGACGCTCTTCACTTCAAAGCAAAGTTGAGGGACGGACACAGGGTTTTAAGGGGGCGGGGCTCAAAGTTGGAAAACGGCAACAAAAACGCACTTTTTTTTGTCTTTTGAAGAATATGAAAGTGAAGTGAAATTTTCAAATAAAGTACTTATAGATAATTACTCAATCCTCTGTCAGTCACTCCAGGTTCATGTTCATCATCCACAGCCGTCTACATTTCTGTTCATTGTCTTTAGTGAGTTGAATTGTCTGGTCTTCAGTTTTACCTTGTCAGGTCATCTGTTTTATCTGATTTTTGTTTCTCCACGGTTTTTGTCTTGTTTAAGTTGAATTATGTAATGTTTACGTTTCTGCCTCCAACCCCAGTTTCCTGCATTTTGGCTCCTACACCTCCAGTTCCAGTTCAGTTTACATATTTTGATACAGACGATTGTGAAACTGAATGACACAGAGTTTAAAGAAATCGATTCTAATTAGAATATATTACATTAAACGGATACATTTAGTGTCGGACCAGTAGTGAGGAAGCTGGTTTTTTATTGACAAAATACGACAGAAAAGTCGTATTCAAGACACAAAGAAAAGTCATATTCAAGCCAGACGTGTTAAACGTAAAACTAAATGTTGTAGGCCCTATTTATTCATTTTTTTAAAGTTGTGCACAATGTTGTCTTTATGCATATGTGTCTTTTTGACAGTTATCTTACCCCATACGCCATAGATGGAATATGATGCATACCATATTGTGTGTGTGTGCTGAAATGTCTCTGTGCGGAGGCTTTTGCAGTCAACAGGTATATTTATAATATTTCAGTGTGTCTGTGGCCACACTCTTTTGATAAACATGTTCATACAAAAATCATTGTAATGAACCCCTGGCAACTTGTTGCCTCTTTCTCTTTGTAGTCCTGACCCCCCCCCCCCCCCCCCCCTTTGTGTTTCTATGATCCTCCTCCAACTTCTTCATCCCCTTTTTCCTCTCTTGTACCAGGTCCCTCATCTCTATTATCACACTCTTCCTCCGTCTTCTTTTGGTCCAAAAAGAAATACACACAAATATAAAGTTTAGCTTCAAATCCAAAAGGGGTTTATTCAAATACACCCTTCATGTGTCTGAAGCCTTGTAACCCTCTATTGTAACAGTAACATCTGTCCAACACAAGAGGCCTTCAGCTCTGATCTGTTTTCTGTACAGGACGAGGGAAAAAAATGACTCTAAAGTGTTCAATTACTTTTATTAAACCGTAGGAGTACCAGAGACTATTATTGTCACTCAACACAAGTTACAGCTGAATTGAAATATGAGATTGGCTTGTTTACTGGCGAAGAGACCAGAGTGAATCTTCGCCCAACAATAGCCAGGGCAGGTCTCTGGCGACCCAGTGACTCAGAAAGGATACATAGATGGATGGAGAGCGGCTGGACTTTGTGGGGTAAACCAGAGAGCAGTGGAAGCAATGCTCACGCTCATTCTGCCCCATTACCAGTGCTGCTCCTTCAAGTATGCAGAGCTTGTGGCCGTGTCTGCAGTGCACCTTTGCCTCATACTAAACATGCATAGCAACTCATCGAGTCAGAAAATGGTGACCCTGGTACATGAAGGTACTAAGATTGGCCTGACTGAACGTCAGAGGTTAGCTTCAGGATGTTCCAGATTTTTAATTCGTGCAAATGAACGCGGAAAACGTTTTTTTTATTTTTTTCATTTTAAGTTGAAGTTTCACCTCTTATGAAAATGTTTCTTGGATGAGAGGCAACATTTCTTCAGCTTGAAACTACTAAACCCAGTTTTTCTCTTCTTCATTTTTATTCATTTTTTCCTGTTTTGCCAGAAAACCATCTTGGATGAATGAGTCTTCACAGATATGTGGAAAAGAACTGTACAAGTGTGCAGAACGCAGGCTCACCTGTCTGTTTCTCTGGTCGAGAATACGAGAAATCTGTATTTTCTTTCTTCCCATTTTTCTTCTTCTTTTCTAAAACCTGTAAAAGAAGAAGTAAAAATCTTGCTTACAGCTGTATGTCATAACCAGCTTCTGCATTTGCACCAGCGTTAACCTTTCACAGAAATAATTAGGACAACTGTTTTTTCTTTGAATAAAAGTGAAATACCCTCTTTCCCCAAACATTTCGTTGAAAGAAATTTAAACAGTTTTTTTTGTTTACAAAAATAGCTGTTGAGTAATTGATTATAATCTTGAAAGGTTTTTTTTTTAATTTACTTTTGATGTTTGTAAATCTGGTTTTCTGCTGTTGATTGTTAACATTTGTGAATCAGGTTTTGCTTGTTTTGGCCTAGAAATATTTAATAAATGAAAGAAGGAATTATGGGAAACTGTAAACAAACAAACAAAAAATGGAACATCTACAAACAAGCCGTTATTGCTAAACAAATGGAGACTTTGAGTGAGGACCACTTCTCACCACACTGCAAGGGTTTAGCAGTTCTTTCTATGTTTGTAAAATGTCCTCTGCTTGGTTAAAGTGACTCAGGTCTCATCCTTTTGGTAGGGGCAGAGGGTTTATTTTTACCATCATTAGGTGATGTGGTCTAAACTTAGTCTGTTCCTCACCATCAGTCCACACAGACTTATTCATATACAGTCTGGGTTACCCCCCACTCCATCGGCCCAGCGCTCCACAGCCCCCCGAGGCCCAAGAGACGGGGTTAAAAATAAGGTTCACAACTCTTTTTAAAGGTCCAGCAGCCAGTCGCTGCAAACAAACAGTAGAAGGAAACCGGTGTGTTTTTTCCACCCACTCCTCTCTCATAGACCAGGTCACACAAAAAAAGAACTTGAAGATCTGGGGGACCGAGACAAGGCTCTAGGTTGACTTGAAACTGGTTTCAACCCCCCCACACACACACACACACACTTTTCGTATTTATTTAAATCATCCTAGTTACTAAATGCCAGCAGATAAACTCTAATTTTGAGTTATGAAGTGATGGCCTGACTTTTTCTGGCCAGACTGTGCAATGCTCCTGGAAAGCCTTAGGGGATATTTGACTGGTTTCCCCTCCTAATGCTGAACATCTATTGGACTTTTCTAAATTTAGTTGTTTATCCTTGCTGATGCTGCCTAAACTGACATGGCGTCCTTGTTCCCACGACCCCTGAAGTGCCCACTGCTTCTCAACATGACGCTTGGTGCCGGGCATGTGGGTCCAACCTGGTGGAATTCACCTTTTCGCCCTCAAAGTTACCTTATAAAGACTGTTTGCTTGAGACCTGAATCTGCTGCAGACGCCAACCAAACTCATTATTGTCTTTGCCACAGTAGGTGAAAAAAAGCACGCAATGGACAAGTAAAACCACAAAAACCATTGTTGGTCTAGCTTGCTGACAACTCAGCTACCACAAAGCATTCAGTGCCAATTAGCTCAACCGTTCAGTTTTTCAGACCAGAAGTGAGACAAATAAACCACAAGTCAAGGCATATCAGTGGTGTGAAGAGAGAAGTTGGACATGTGTTCTAAACAGTGCAAGAAGATCCTTATCTTGCGGTTTTATAGAAGTTTCTTTCCTGTCAAAGAAACAACCAAAAGACAGCTAACAGAGCCCTGACAGCACAGTGAAAAAGCACCACTACAGCTGAATGATTATAGCTTCATGTCCAGCCCAACAGCGTGGACTCAGCAGTTAGCTTTGTGGTTATGCAGCTTTGTAAACTACCAGAAGGCTGAGACAGCTGAGAAAACCCGGTCCTGGTGTTTTCACCACTGACAGCTGCCGTTTCAGGTCGAGCATACAGAAAGAACCAGCGTGCTCCTGGTCTGCAAGACCTTACTTCCCAAAAGCCAACTCCTCAGTTTGCCATCTAAGATGAGACAGACAGGAAGAAGATGAAAATGACTCTCTCTCAATGGAGAGAGACCAGATGTCCACACCGACACTCAGGAGGGAATCGCGAGTCTCGCTGTAACCCTTATGCTATCCTAGGCACTTTAACATTGGGAGTGGGGTCATCTAGACCCACTAGACAGTGCTCTGAACCTTTTTTCTTCAATAATTTGTGATCTTCACTGGTGTCCATGGATTACATGAAATCTTTCCACCTTTATCCACCTTTGTCATGGTAGGAATAACACTTCAATGTAAGGGTGGGGTCATCTAAGATAGCACAGGGGTTAACTCAATTATTCTTTGTGTCATGTTGGTTCTGAGAAACAGGTAAAGTGGACTTGGTTTTTGGTGAAAGGCTTGTAAGCAACATGAACTGATATTTCTTTTAGAGGTTCAGCATCAAACCCAAATATAAAAATAAAAAAATCAAAATTTTTGAACGAAGCCCTTTTTGATCGGCTTTTCCGATACAGTTCACGATCCTTCACATTTACCTTAGCGCTGTATGCATTAATGAGAAAGGAACTTGAGCGGGGCATTTATGTGGCTTCTGCCTCGGTGCTCCTCTTTCCATGACTCATTCAGAACATGCTGGCTTGGGTCTTAAAAAAATAACAGCCGCGTGCATGGATGTTCAAGGCAGTTAACTCAACTTACACCAAGCAGATTCCACAGATTCTTGTTATTTATGATCAAAATTGGTGGAAAAAAAGCTATTTTGCAATTGTTAAAAGCACGTTTTGACAAAATGTTCTTGTGACTCTGGATTATCATCTCAGTGATTTGGTCATTTGTGAGTCTCAGGATGGCATGCATTATATCAAAGACTAACTTCTTTTTTAGTAGCTAACACACCAAGAAGTTACACCGTAATAACCAAGTCAAAAACAAAAAACCTTTAGTTATCATGTTAAATAAAATATTGTTTTTAAAATAATTTTTCCTAGGATTTCTTTTGAATGAAATCTGTAAAGTTCTCATTTAAATCAGGATTAGGTGATCACATCTTTGCGTTTATCTGCTTCGGCAGGTCTTGGTGAACGTTTGCATATCTACTTCTCAATCTGAAATGGTCATACATTCTCAGCTGTACCTGTCCCCTGGGAAAGGCTGTGCACGCGCGCGCGTGGGGGGTGCGCGCGCATGTGAGGGTCAGACAGTGAATGTTGGAGCTCACTTGTCTGGCAGATGGATGTTGAAGAAATATTTGTGTGCGTTTTTAACAGGTGATCAATGAGATGCTGTGATACTAGTTCTTTCTCCTTCCATCCATCTGCATGGTGACCATCAAGCATTCCATTCCAGAAAAACTCAACAAGACAACATGACAGGGTTTCCAAGAGGAACATCTGGGCTCAGGCCACTGGTGTCTCTTTTCCACAGAAAGTATTAATGTAACAGAGACTTCACAGTAAGTCCTTTATAGGACTTTTCCTCAGTACTTTGATGAAAACGGATCACTGAAAAGACTCTGCCTCCAAATGACCAAGCAGCCAAGCGCCTGCTTCAGCTGTCATGACGCATTTCACTTCAATTACACATCATAAATTGGCTAAAAGAAAATACAGAGATACATGAAGGAAAAGGTGAATGATTTGATCTGACCTTTTGCCGAACTTTCTGGGGGCCTTTTGTAGTCTCTCTCATTTGCTGGAAGTGAGCAGAAGTGCGCAGGTGTCAGTCAGAAGCCTCAGAGGAGCGGAAGAGTCTGCTGATGGTGGGAGACTGCTCTGATGCAGAACAGCGAGTGTTGAAGGAGCGCCGCGCGCTGCCTTCCAACAGCTGGCCATCTCTGCGCAAGCGCAGTCCTTCCTGCGCGCTGCCTCATCAGCCGCGCCATTGGACACCTTCCTTCACTTCCCACCCTCCCTTAGAATCACCCCCATGGGGCGCCGAATGTAAAAGTTCAGCAAACAAAGTTTAGCTCATAGCTTTGCCCGATTGAATCAACTTTTCTAGTATTTACATCATTTTTCTACTGGTGTCAAGCCAGCCCTCTCTCGTCGAACGGCTGTCAAGTGAGCCCTCTCTCGAAAACGGTGTGCCGCTTTTTTACATACATCGCGGTAACTGCAAGAAGGACTTACTTCTAAAGTGAAAGCATACATAAAATTTCAATGTATACCCCCCCCCCCCTTCCGAGATATATTATTAGATTTAGATAGTTATATGTCAAATGTGGAATTTCAAAGTAAAATCCAATTGAAATCATGTATGAATGCATTAATGCCACATGTTGACAAAGCTGTAAAATGAAAACTCCTAGTTTCCACAGAGTCATTTCACTTCTCACTTAAAGTATTCCACCTGGTGATGCCACAAAAAAAGTTTCAGAGGGATCTGATGTGGAATTTCAAAATAAAACACAAGTGAAATCTGTTATTACAGAATTATCGCCACATGTTGACAATGGTGTAAATTGAAAACTCCTAGTTTCCACAGACTCATTTCACTTCTCACTGATAGTATTCCACCTAGTGAGGCCACAAAATAAGTTTTAGAGGGATCTGATGTGGAATTTCAAAATAAAACCCATTAGAAGTCTGGTATAAATGCGTTATCGCCATATGTTGACAGAGCTGTAAAATGAAAACTCCTAGTTTCCACGGAGTCATTTCACTTCTCACTTATAGTATCCCACCTGGGGCCTCATTTATAAACGTTGCGTACGCACAAAAGAAGGTGTACGCCACTCTCTACGCAATAGTTGAGATTTATAAAAAGCAAACTTGACGGGAAAATGTGCGGTCCTTCACGCAAGCTCTGACCCAGGCGTACGCACAAAAACGGGTGAAATGAGAAACGGCGACACCGTCGGCAGATGGAAGAAACACGTGAAAGTGACAGTGGAAATGACAATCCTGCCTCTCATAAATGAACGCAAGACTTCACAAAGCAAGACTTACAATTAACAGCCTACACAAACACCCGTTTGATCGATCAGCAGTGAAACAAACAAAACAGATCAAACGAGAATTACAACATAAATTCAAATGAACACATATTTGGAAAAAGAAAAGTTATATATGTTCTACAATATTGGCATGTTGTGCAATTCATCCTCATAAATAATATAGTTAACAGAACGAACTAATGTACAAAACTGATATTCTCGTCAGTGTGTCCGTCTGGCGGAGCAGATAGGTGCGGACGGACGGACAGATGTACTTATTGTCCACTGGGGAAAGTTGTTTTCATATTAAAACATTTCTTCATAAGCTATGGAATTATGGTATTCATGCATATGCCTTTAGTTTGTTTTATTTTTGATGAAACAATGTATGGCGTATGTCTCAACCATTCAGAAAGCCACAAGAAATTACATTTGCGCGGAACAATTTCCCATTTCCACGTGGATTATTACCGACATCTGTAGCTTGTCAGATGTAATTAAATGGAGGGAAATAAAATGCCCCATCACAATGCGTAATGACGCACAATGGCTGATCTTGCGCTCTTAGAAGATGTAGCAAATGGAAGAATTCGGAGTGAACGCATCTTCAGACAGCAAGAAGACTTGCTGGAAAATGAGGACGAGTGGCTTCTGAGCCGGTTCCGACTTCCTTGAGCCGTCCTTTTGGACCTCTGCGGGCTTTTGGGCCCGGCGTTACAGAGGAGCACTCGGAGGAACCACGCGTGTCACCCGGTGCATGCATCTGGCGCTCCGGTCCCCCCCTCCCTCCCATGGAGCGCTGTAGCCTCACAACCTCGGACCGGCCACCGTCTGCCGCTCACGTGCCTTTTTGGCATTAGTAATGCCCACACTGTGCCCTCCAAACAACACTTTTCCCCTCTTTTCCACCTCGCCAACGATAACTTCTACTTCACATTGAGTGAAGTCACGTTTTTTTGATTTTCTCTCTGTGTTTGCCATGGTTTCGCAATCAATGAATATTCATTTGTGGGCGTTTCACGGACTATTTATGGGCAACTATGGGCGTGTAGTGGGGCCGCAAAAGCTGCGCTGCATTTAGAATCGGTTGTGATTTATTAAGGGAAAGATGCGTAGGATGTGCGTGCGCACGGTTTTATAAATCCGAATATTTCTGTGCGTACGCACGTCCTATGTTTCATCCGTACGCCACTTCTGACGCAAATCCTACGCAAAGTTTTATAAATGAGGCCCCTGGTGAGGCCACAAAATAAGTTTCAGAGGGATCTGATGTGGAATTTCAAAATAAAACCCAATTGAAATCTGTTATTACGGCGTTATCGCCACACGTTGACAGAGCTGTAAAATGAAAACTCCTACTTTCCACAGAGTCATTTCACTTCTCACTTATAGTATCCCACCTGGTGATGCCACAAAATAAGTTTCAGAGGGATCTGATGTGGAATTTCAAAATAAAACCCAATTGAAATCTGTTATTACGGCGTTATCGCCATATGTTTACAGAGCTGTAAAATGAAAACTCCTAGTTTCCACAGACTCATTTCACTTCTCACTTATAGTATTCCACCTGGTGAGGCCACAAAAAAAGTTTCAGAGGGATCTGATGTGGAATTTCAAAATAAAACACAAGTGAAATCTGTTATTAGAGCATTATTGCCACATGTTGACAAAGCTGTAAAATGAAAACTCCTAGTTTCCACAGACTCATTTCACTTCTCACTTATAGTATCCCACCTGGTGATGCCACAAAATAAGTTTCAGATAGATCTGATGTAGAATTTCAAAATAAAACCCAAGTGAAATCTGTTATTAGAGCATTATTACCACATGTTGACAAAGCTGTAAAATGAAAACTCCTAGTTTCCACAGAGTCATTTCAATTCTCACTTATAGTATTCCACCTGGTGATGCCACAAAATAAGTTTCAGAGGGATCTGATGTGGAATTTCAAAATAAAACCCAATTGAAATCTGTTATTATGGCGTTATCGCCATATGTTTACAGAGCTGTAAAATGAAAACTCCTAGTTTCCACAGACTCATTTCACTTCTCACTTCTAGTATTCCACCTGGTGAAGCCACAAAATAAGTTTCAGAGGGATCTGATGTGGAATTTCAAAATAAAACCCAATTGAAATCTGTTATTACGGCGATATCGCCATATGTTTACATAGCTGTAAAATGAAAACTCCTAGTTTCCACAGACTCATTTCACTTCTCACTTATAGTATTCCACCTGGTGAGGCCACAAAAAAAGTTTCAGATAGATCTGATGTAGAATTTCAAAATAAAACACAAGTGAAATCTGTTATTATGGCGTTATCGCCATATGTTTACAGAGCTGTAAAATGAAAACTCCTAGTTTCCACAGACTCATTTCACTTCTCACTGATAGTATTCCACCTGGTGATGCCACAAAATAAGTTTCAGATAGATCTGATTTGGAATTTCAAAATAAAACACAAGTGAAATCTGTTATTAGAGCATTATTGCCACATGTTGACAAAGCTGTAAAATGAAAACTCCTAGTTTCCACAGACTCATTTCAATTCTCACTTATAGTATTCCACCTAGTGAGGCCACAAAATAAGTTTTAGAGGGATCTGATGTGGAATTTCAAAATAAAACCCACTTGAAATCTGTTATTACGGCGTTATCGCCATATGTTTACAGAGCTGTAAAATGAAAACTCCTAGTTTCCACAGAGTCATTTCACTTCTCACTGATAGATACCCACCTGGTGATGCCACAAAATAAGTTTCAGAGGGATCTGATGTGGAATTCCAAAATAAAACCCAATTGAAGTCTGTTATTACGGCGTTATCGCCATATGTTTACAGAGCTGTAAAATGAAAACTCCTAGTTTCCACAGACTCATTCGCTTCTCACTTATAGTATCTCACCTGGTGAGGCCACAAAATAAGTTTCAGATAGATCTGATGTGAAATGTCAAAATAAAACACAAGTGAAATCTGTTATTAGAGCATTATTGCCACATGTTGACAAAGCTGTAAAATGAAAACTCCTAGTTTCCACAGAGTCATTTTAATTCTCACTTAAAGTATTCCACCTGGTGATGCCACAAAATAAGTTTCAGAGGGATCTGATGTGGAATTTCAAAATAAAACCCAATTGAAATCTGTTATTACAGCGTTATTGTCATATGTTTACAGAGCTGTAAAATGAAAACTCCTAGTTTCCACAGACTCATTCACTTCTCACTTATAGTATCTCACATGGTGAGGCCACAAAATAAGTTTCAGATAGATCTGATGTGGAATTTCAAAATAAAACCCAAGTGAAATCTGTTATTAGAGCATTATTGCCACATGTTGACAAAGCTGTAAAATGAAAACTCCTAGTTTCCACAGACTCATTTCACTTCTCAATGATAGATACCCACCTGGTGATGTCACAAAAAATGTTTCAGATAGATCTGATATGGATTTTCAAAATAAAACACATTTGAAATTTGGCATATATGCATTATGGACATATGTTGACAAAGATGTTAAATGAAAAGTCCTAGTTTCAACAAACTCTTTCCACTTTACACTGATAGTGACCAACCTGGTGAAGTCACAAAATAATTTTCAGATGGATCTGATGTGGAATTTCAAAATAATATCAAATTGAATTCATGTATGAATGCATTATTGCCATATGTTGACGATGGTGTAAAAGGAAAACTCCTAGTTTCCACATAGTCATTTCACTTTTTACTGATAGATAACCACCTGGTGATGTCACACAAAAAGTTTCAGATAGATCTGATGTGGATTTTCAAAATAAAACACAATTTAATTCAGACAAGGCAGAGGTGAGATGTTTTAACCTGTTCTAAAGGACCATCTTTTCATTTCAGTCTCATCTGATTTAGCATTCCTAACTTTCTTTTGCATTTATCGGTTGATTGTTGTTGGACCCGATGGCATAGCTGGCTGGGACAAAGTCCAGGAGCTGGTTTCTTACTTAGTGGGACTCCGTGAGGCTCCTTACCTCACTGACCCACTTGTTACAGAGGCCATTCAATTATGGACCGCTCTCCTGGATGTGGACAAAAAGTGGGTCAACTACCAGCCTCAACTTAGTCACGGCCGCTTTAAGGTACCAAAACGCACCGTGGTGACACCAGGAGTGGAAAGTGTCAAAAGGTGTCTCATTGGACATCCTATGGGGTCCAGCTCAGTGGCCAAGTACCAGCCGCTTGATGGAGGCCAAATGCATAAGTTTAGCAGTTTACATAAGATTCCTGACAAAAAGGCTGGAGTCATCACCCCAAGGTGGTCCAAAATCCTCATGGATAACCACCATATTCGGGATATAGTGCTGAGCAATCGCAGGCTGATGGAAGAAACTATGATCCAGCTGTTTGAGCTCAAACAGAGAACACTCATTCAGTGGTGAACACAGCTCGTTATTTTCTTCAATTTCACAGAGTTTTTCAAAACATTATCATAATACCTTTGATTTATTTCAGGTTTCAGCGGAGGCAGAAAAAACAAGACATGAGTGTCCTCGCCTATGGATTGACTCATCCAAGCTAGTTGCTGGAGCTGCACTGCACGCGACCTTCCAGCTCCAAGGGAAAAAATGGATGAGGTACCATTCACATATTGGCCAAAATTCAAATTTAATCTCCCACTAAATAGAGTAGGAGAGGCTCCTATTCTGAGACCAGGTAACAAGCCTGTTGCTGCTGCTACAGTTTCTTCCGCTGCTGCTGACAGTATGAAGTGCCATCACACCTGCCACCAGTGTAACTGGAATTATTCCACCTGTGTCAGCACCTGGGTTACTGTTGGGGACCATAATTCTAAACCCAGTTATGACTGTGCCCAACGCGTATGCATTTCCTGGAGCAACAAGATAAGGTGCAGGCTTCATTCCACTTGTCTGTGGAAACTAGAAGTTTTCATTTTATAGCTCTGTAAACATATGGCGATAACGCATTTATACCAGACTTCTGATGGGCTTTATTTTAAAATTCCACATCAGATCCCTCTGAAACTTATTTTGTGGCCTCACCAGGTGGGATACTATAAGTGAGAAGTGAAATGAGTCTGTGGAAACTAGGAGTTTTCAATTTACTGCTCTGTCAACATGTGGCAATAACGCTGAAATAACAGATTTCAATTGGGTTTTATTTTGAAATTCCACATCAGATCCCTCTGAAACTTTGTTTGTGGCCTCACCAGGTGGGATACTATAAGTGAGAAGTGAAATGAGTCTGTGGAAACTAGGAGTTTTCATTTTACAGCTCTGTAAACATATGGCGATAACGCCGTAATAACAGATTTCAATTGGGTTTTATTTTGAAATTCCACATCAGATCCCTCTGAAACTTATTTTGTGGCATCACCAGGTGGGATACTATAAGTGAGAAGTGAAATGAGTCTGTGGAAACTAGGAGTTTTCATTTTACAGCTCTGTAAACATATGGCGATAACGCCGTAATAACAGATTTCAATTGGGTTTTATTTTGAAATTCTACATCAGATCCCTCTGAAACTTATTTTGTGGCCTCACCAGGTGGGATACTATAAGTGAGAAGTGAAATGAGTCTGTGGAAACTAGGAGTTTTCATTTTACAGGTCTGTAAACATATGACAATAACGCTGTAATAACAGATTCCAATTGGGTTTTATTTTGAAATTCCACATCAGATCCTGCTGAAACTTTTTTTGTGGCCTCACCAGGTGGGATACTATAAGTGAGAAGTGAAATGAGTCTGTGGAAACTAGGAGTTTTCAATTTACAGCTTTGTCAACATGTGGCGATAACGCTGAAATAAGAGATTTCAATTGGGTTTTATTTTGAAATTCCACATCAGATCCTGCTGAAACTTTTTTTGTGGCCTCACCAGGTGGGATACTATAAGTGAGAAGTGAAATGACTCCGTGGAAACTAGGAGTTTTCATTTTACAGCTCTGTCAACATATGGCGATAATGCCCTAATAACAGATTTCAATTGGGTTTTATTTTGAAATTCCACATCAGATCCCTTTGAAACTTATTTTGTGGCCTCACCAGGTGGAATACTATAAGTGAGAAGTGAAATGAGTCTGTGGAAACTAGGAGTTTTCAATTTATTGCTCTGTTAACATGTGGCGAAAATGCCGTTATAACAGATTTCAATTGGGTTTTATTTTGAAATTCCACATCAGATCTATCTGAAACTTTTTTTGTGGCCTCACCAGGTGGGATACTATAAGTGAGAAGTGAAATGAGTCTGTGGAAACTAGGAGTTTTCATTTTACAGCTTTGTCAACATGTGGCAATAATGTTGTAATAAGAGATTTCAATTGGGTTTTATTTTGAAATTCCACATCAGATCCCTCTGAAACTTTTTTTGTGGCCTCACCAGGTGGGATACTATAAGTGAGAAGTGAAATGAGTCTGTGGAAACTAGGAGTTTTCAATTTACAGCTTTGTCAACATGTGGCGATAACGCTGAAATAAGAGATTTCAATTGGGTTTTATTTTGAAATTCCACATCAGATCCTGCTGAAACTTTTTTTGTGGCCTCACCAGGTGGGATACTATAAGTGAGAAGTGAAATGACTCCGTGGAAACTAGGAGTTTTCATTTTACAGCTCTGTCAACATATGGCGATAATGCCCTAATAACAGATTTCAATTGGGTTTTATTTTGAAATTCCACATCAGATCCCTTTGAAACTTATTTTGTGGCCTCACCAGGTGGAATACTATAAGTGAGAAGTGAAATGAGTCTGTGGAAACTAGGAGTTTTCAATTTATTGCTCTGTCAACATGTGGCGAAAATGCCGTTATAACAGATTTCAATTGGGTTTTATTTTGAAATTCCACATCAGATCTATCTGAAACTTATTTTGTGGCCTCACCAGGTGGGATACTATAAGTGAGAAGTGAAATGAGTCTGTGGAAACCAGGAGTTTTCATTTTACAGCTTTGTCAACATGTGGCAATAATGTTGTAATAACAGATTTCAATTGGGTTTTATTTTGAAATTCCACATCAGATCCCTCTGAAACTTTTTTTGTGGCCTCACCAGGTGGGATACTATAAGTGAGAAGTGAAATGAGTCTGTGGAAACTAGGAGTTTTCAATTTACAGCTTTGTCAACATGTGGCGATAACGCTGAAATAAGAGATTTCAATTGGGTTTTATTTTGAAATTCCACATCAGATCCCTCTGAAACTTTTTTTGTGATCTCACAAGGTGGGATACTATAGGTGAGAAGTGAAATGAGTCTGTGGAAACTAGGAGTTTTCCTTTTACAGCTCTGTCAACGTGTGGCGATAACGCCGTAATAACAGATTTCAATTGGGTTTTATTTTGAAATTCCACATCAGATCCCTCTGAAACTTATTTTGTGGCCTCACCAGGTGGGATACTATAAGTGAGAAGTGAAATGAGTCTATGGAAACTAGGAGTTTTCATTTTACAGCTCTGTAAACATATGGCGATAACGCCGTAATAACAGATTTCAATTGGGTTTTATTTTGAAATTCCACATCAGATCCTGCTGAAACTTATTTTGTGGCATCACTAGGTGGAATAATATAAGTGAGAAGTGAAATGAGTCTGTGGAAACTATGAGTTTTCAATTTACACCATTGTCAACATATGGCGATAACGCATTTATAACAGATTTTAATTGGGTTTTATTTTGAAATTCCACATCAGATCCCTCTGAAACTTATTTTGTGGCATCACCAGGTGGGTATCTATCAGTGAGAAGTGAAATGACTCTGTGGAAACTAGGAGTTTTCATTTTACAGCTCTTTAAACATATGGCGATAATGCCATAATAACAGATTTCAATTGGGTTTTATTTTGAAATTCCACATCAGATCCCTCTGAAACTTTTTTTGTGGCCTCACCAGGTGGGACACTATAAGTGAGAAGTGAAATGACTCTGTGGAAACTAGGAGTTTTCATTTTACAGCTCTGTAAACATATGGCGATAACGCCGTAATAACAGATTTCAAATGGGTTTTATTTTGAAATTCCACATCAGATCCCTCTGAAACTTATTTTGTGGCCTTACCAGGTGGGATACTATAAGTGAGAAGTGAAATGACTCTGTGGAAACTAGGAGTTTTCATTTTACAGCTCTGTCAACGTGTGGCGATAACGCCATAATAACAGATTTCAATTGGGTTTTATTTTGAAATTCCACATCAGATCCCTCTGAAACTTATTTTGTGGCCTCACCAGGTGGGATACTATAAGTGAGAAGTGAAATGAGTCTGTGGAAACTAGGAGTTTTCATTTTACAGCTCTGTAAACATATGGCGATAACGCCGTAATAACAGATTTCAATTGGGTTTTATTTTGAAATTCCACATCAGATCCCTCTGAAACTTATTTTGTGGCCTCACCAGGTGGGATACTATAAGTGAGAAGTGAAATGACTCTGTGGAAACTAGGAGTTTTCATTTTACAGCTTTGTCAACATGTGGCAATAATGCTCTAATAACAGATTTCACTTGTGTTTTATTTTGAAATTCCACATCAGATCTATCTGAAACTTATTTTGTGGCCTCACCAGGTGGAATACTATAAGTGAAAAGTGAAATGAGTCTGTGGAAACTAGGAGTTTTCATTTTACAGCTTTGTCAACATGTGGCAATAATGCTGTAATAACAGATTTCAATTGGGTTTTATTTTGAAATTCCACATCAGATCCCTCTGAAACTTTTTTTGTGGCCTCACCAGGTGGGATACTATAAGTGAGAAGTGAAATGAGTCTGTGGAAACTAGGAGTTTTCATTTTACAGCTCTGTCAACGTGTGGCGATAACGCCGTAATAACAGATTTCAATTGGGTTTTATTTTGAAATTCCACATCAGATCCCTCTGAAACTTATTTTGTGGCATCACCAGGTGGGATACTATAAGTGAGAAGTGAAATGACTCTGTGGAAACTAGGAGTTTTCATTTTACAGCTTTGTCAACATGTGGCAATAATGCTCTAATAACAGATTTCACTTGTGTTTTATTTTGAAATTCCACATCAGATCTATCTGAAACTTATTTTGTGGCCTCACCAGGTGGAATACTATAAGTGAGAAGTGAAATGAGTCTGTGGAAACTAGGAGTTTTCATTTTACAGCTTTGTCAACATGTGGCAATAATGCTGTAATAACAGATTTCAATTGGGTTTTATTTTGAAATTCCACATCAGATCCCTTTGAAACTTTTTTTGTGGCCTCACCAGGTGGGATACTATAAGTGAGAAGTGAAATGAGTCTGTGGAAACTAGGAGTTTTCAATTTACAGCTTTGTCAACATGTGGCGATAACGCTGAAATAAGAGATTTCAATTGGGTTTTATTTTGAAATTCCACATCAGATCCCTCTGAAACTTTTTTTGTGGCCTCACCAGGTGGGATACTATAAGTGAGAAGTTAAATGAGTCTGTGGAAACTAGGAGTTTTCCTTTTACAGCTTTGTCAACGTGTGGCGATAACGCCGTAATAACAGATTTCAATTGGGTTTTATTTTGAAATTCCACATCAGATCCCTCTGAAACTTATTTTGTGGCCTCACCAGGTGGGATACTATAAGTGAGAAGTGAAATGAGTCTGTGGAAACTAGGAGTTTTCATTTTACAGCTCTGTAAACATATGGCGATAACGCCGTAATAACAGATTTCAAATGGGTTTTATTTTGAAATTCCACATCAGATCCCTCTGAAACTTATTTTGTGGCCTCACCAGGTGGGATACTATAAGTGAGAAGTGAAATGACTCTGTGGAAACTAGGAGTTTTCATTTTACAGCTCTGTCAACGTGTGGCGATAACGCCGTAATAACAGATTTCAATTGGGTTTTATTTTGAAATTCCACATCAGATCCCTCTGAAACTTATTTTGTTGCCTCACCACGTGGGATACTATAAGTGAGAAGTGAAATGAGTCTGTGGAAACTAGGAGTTTTCATTTTACAGCTCTGTAAACATATGGCGATAACGCCGTAATAACAGATTTCAATTGGGTTTTATTTTGAAATTCCACATCAGATCCCTCTGAAACTTATTTTGTGGCATCACCAGGTGGGATACTATAAGTGAGAAGTGAAATGACTCTGTGGAAACTAGGAGTTTTCATTTTACAGCTTTGTCAACATGTGGCAATAATGCTCTAATAACAGATTTCACTTGTGTTTTATTTTGAAATTCCACATCAGATCTATCTGAAACTTATTTTGTGGCCTCACCAGGTGGAATACTATAAGTGAAAAGTGAAATGAGTCTGTGGAAACTAGGAGTTTTCATTTTACAGCTTTGTCAACATGTGGCAATAATGCTGTAATAACAGATTTCAATTGGGTTTTATTTTGAAATTCCACATCAGATCCCTCTGAAACTTTTTTTGTGGCCTCACCAGGTGGGATACTATAAGTGAGAAGTGAAATGAGTCTGTGGAAACTAGGAGTTTTCAATTTACAGCTTTGTCAACATGTGGCGATAACGCTGAAATAAGAGATTTCAATTGGGTTTTATTTTGAAATTCCACATCAGATCCCTCTGAAACTTTTTTTGTGATCTCACAAGGTGGGATACTATAAGTGAGAAGTGAAATGAGTCTGTGGAAACTAGGAGTTTTCCTTTTACAGCTCTGTCAACGTGTGGCGATAACGCCGTAATAACAGATTTCAATTGGGTTTTATTTTGAAATTCCACATCAGATCCCTCTGAAACTTATTTTGTGGCCTCACCAGGTGGGATACTATAAGTGAGAAGTGAAATGAGTCTATGGAAACTCGGAGTTTTCATTTTACAGCTCTGTAAACATATGGCGATAACGCCGTAATAACAGATTTCAATTGGGTTTTATTTTGAAATTCCACATCAGATCCTGCTGAAACTTATTTTGTGGCATCACTAGGTGGAATAATATAAGTGAGAAGTGAAATGAGTCTGTGGAAACTATGAGTTTTCAATTTACACCATTGTCAACATATGGCGATAACGCATTTATAACAGATTTTAATTGGGTTTTATTTTGAAATTCCACATCAGATCCCTCTGAAACTTATTTTGTGGCATCACCAGGTGGGTATCTATCAGTGAGAAGTGAAATGACTCTGTGGAAACTAGGAGTTTTCATTTTACAGCTCTGTAAACATATGGCGATAACGCCACAATAACAGATTTCAATTGGGTTTTATTTTGAAATTCCACATCAGATCCCTCTGAAACTTATTTTGTGGCCTCACCAGGTGGGACACTATAAGTGAGAAGTGAAATGACTCTGTGGAAACTAGGAGTTTTCATTTTACAGCTCTGTAAACATATGGCGATAACGCCGTAATAACAGATTTCAATTGGGTTTTATTTTGAAATTCCACATCAGATCCCTCTGAAACTTATTTTGTGGCCTCACCAGGTGGGATACTATAAGTGAGAAGTGAAATGACTCTGTGGAAACTAGGAGTTTTCATTTTACAGCTCTGTCAACGTGTGGCGATAACGCCGTAATAACAGATTTCAATTGGGTTTTATTTTGAAATTCCAAATCAGATCTATCTGAAACTTATTTTGTGGCCTCACCAGGTGGAATACTATAAGTGAAAAGTGAAATGAGTCTGTGGAAACTAGGAGTTTTCATTTTACAGCTTTGTCAACATGTGGCAATAATGCTGTAATAACAGATTTCAATTGGGTTTTATTTTGAAATTCCACATCAGATCCCTCTGAAACTTTTTTTGTGGCCTCACCAGGTGGGATACTATAAGTGAGAAGTGAAATGAGTCTGTGGAAACTAGGAGTTTTCAATTTACAGCTTTGTCAACATGTGGCGATAACGCTGAAATAAAAGATTTCAATTGGGTTTTATTTTGAAATTCCACATCAGATCCCTCTGAAACTTTTTTTGTGATCTCACAAGGTGGGATACTATAAGTGAGAAGTGAAATGAGTCTGTGGAAACTAGGAGTTTTCCTTTTACAGCTCTGTCAACGTGTGGCGATAACGCCGTAATAACAGATTTCAATTGGGTTTTATTTTGAAATTCCACATCAGATCCCTCTGAAACTTATTTTGTGGCCTCACCAGGTGGGATACTATAAGTGAGAAGTGAAATGAGTCTATGGAAACTAGGAGTTTTCATTTTACAGCTCTGTAAACATATGGCGATAACGCCGTAATAACAGATTTCAATTGGGTTTTATTTTGAAATTCCACATCAGATCCTGCTGAAACTTATTTTGTGGCATCACTAGGTGGAATAATATAAGTGAGAAGTGAAATGAGTCTGTGGAAACTATGAGTTTTCAATTTACACCATTGTCAACATATGGCGATAACGCATTTATAACAGATTTTAATTGGGTTTTATTTTGAAATTCCACATCAGATCCCTCTGAAACTTATTTTGTGGCATCACCAGGTGGGTATCTATCAGTGAGAAGTGAAATGACTCTGTGGAAACTAGGAGTTTTCATTTTACAGCTCTGTAAACATATGGCGATAACGCCATAATAACAGATTTCAATTGGGTTTTATTTTGAAATTCCACATCAGATCCCTCTGAAACTTATTTTGTGGCCTCACCAGGTGGGACACTATAAGTGAGAAGTGAAATGACTCTGTGGAAACTAGGAGTTTTCATTTTACAGCTCTGTAAACATATGGCGATAACGCCGTAATAACAGATTTCAATTGGGTTTTATTTTGAAATTCCACATCAGATCCCTCTGAAACTTATTTTGTGGCCTCACCAGGTGGGATACTATAAGTGAGAAGTGAAATGACTCTGTGGAAACTAGGAGTTTTCATTTTACAGCTCTGTCAACGTGTGGCGATAACGCCGTAATAACAGATTTCAATTGGGTTTTATTTTGAAATTCCACATCAGATCCCTCTGAAACTTATTTTGTGGCCTCACCAGGTGGGATACTATAAGTGAGAAGTGAAATGAGTCTATGGAAACTAGGAGTTTTCATTTTACAGCTCTGTCAACGTGTGGCGATAACGCCGTAATAACAGATTTCAATTGGGTTTTATTTTGAAATTCCACATCAGATCCCTCTGAAACTTATTTTGTGGCCTCACCAGGTGGGATACTATAAGTGAGAAGTGAAATGAGTCTGTGGAAACTAGGAGTTTTCATTTTACAGCTCTGTAAACATATGGCGATAACGCCGTAATAACAGATTTCAATTGGGTTTTATTTTGAAATTCCACATCAGATCCCTCTGAAACTTATTTTGTGGCATCACCAGGTGGGATACTATAAGTGAGAAGTGAAATGACTCTGTGGAAACTAGGAGTTTTCATTTTACAGCTTTGTCAACATGTGGCAATAATGCTCTAATAACAGATTTCACTTGTGTTTTATTTTGAAATTCCACATCAGATCTATCTGAAACTTATTTTGTGGCCTCACCAGGTGGAATACTATAAGTGAGAAGTGAAATGAGTCTGTGGAAACTAGGAGTTTTCATTTTACAGCTTTGTCAACATGTGGCAATAATGCTGTAATAACAGATTTCAATTGGGTTTTATTTTGAAATTCCACATCAGATCCCTTTGAAACTTTTTTTGTGGCCTCACCAGGTGGGATACTATAAGTGAGAAGTGAAATGAGTCTGTGGAAACTAGGAGTTTTCAATTTACAGCTTTGTCAACATGTGGCGATAACGCTGAAATAAGAGATTTCAATTGGGTTTTATTTTGAAATTCCACATCAGATCCCTCTGAAACTTTTTTTGTGGCCTCACCAGGTGGGATACTATAAGTGAGAAGTGAAATGAGTCTGTGGAAACTAGGAGTTTTCATTTTACAGCTCTGTAAACATATGGCGATAACGCCGTAATAACAGATTTCAATTGGGTTTTATTTTGAAATTCCACATCAGATCCCTCTGAAACTTTTTTTGTGGCCTCACCAGGTGGGATACTATAAGTGAGAAGTGAAATGAGTCTATGGAAACTAGGAGTTTTCATTTTACAGCTCTGTAAACATATGGCGATAACGCCGTAATAACAGATTTCAATTGGGTTTTATTTTGAAATTCCACATCAGATCCTGCTGAAACTTATTTTGTGGCATCACTATGTGGAATAATATAAGTGAGAAGTGAAATGAGTCTGTGGAAACTATGAGTTTTCAATTTACACCATTGTCAACATATGGCGATAACGCATTTATAACAGATTTTAATTGGGTTTTATTTTGAAATTCCATATCAGATCCCTCTGAAACTTATTTTGTGGCATCACCAGCTGGGTATCTATCAGTGAGAAGTCAAATGAGTCTGTGGAAACTAGGAGTTTTCATTTTACAGCTCTGTAAACATGTGGCGATAACGCCATAATAACAGATTTCAATTGGGTTTTATTTTGAAATTCCACATCAGATCCCTCTGAAACTTTTTTTGTGGCCTCACCAGGTGGGACACTATAAGTGAGAAGTGAAATGACTCTGTGGAAACTAGGAGTTTTCATTTTACAGCTCTGTAAACATATGGCGATAACGCCGTAATAACAGATTTCAATTGGGTTTTATTTTGAAATTCCACATCAGATCCCTCTGAAACTTATTTTGTGGCATCACCAGGTGGGATACTATAAGTGAGAAGTGAAATGACTCTGTGGAAACTAGGAGTTTTCATTTTACAGCTCTGTCAACGTGTGGCGATAATGCCGTAATAACAGATTTCAATTGGGTTTTATTTTGAAATTCCACATCAGATCCCTCTGAAACTTATTTTGTGGCCTCACCAGGTGGGATACTATAAGTGAGAAGTGAAATGAGTCTGTGGAAACTCGGAGTTTTCATTTTACAGCTCTGTAAACATATGGCGATAACGCCGTAATAACAGATTTCAATTGGGTTTTATTTTGAAATTCCACATCAGATCCCTCTGAAACTTATTTTGTGGCATCACCAGGTGGGTATCTATCAGTGAGAAGTGAAATGACTCTGTGGAAACTAGGAGTTTTCATTTTACAGCTTTGTCAACATGTGGCAATAATGCTCTGATAACAGATTTCACTTGTGTTTTATTTTGAAATTCCACATCAGATCTATCTGAAACCTATTTTGTGGCCTCACCAGGTGGAATACTATAAGTGAGAAGTGAAATGAGTCTGTGGAAACTAGGAGTTTTCATTTTACAGCTTTGTCAACATGTGGCAATAATGTTGTAATAACAGATTTCAATTGGGTTTTATTTTGAAATTCCACATCACATTCCTCTGAAACTTTTTTTGTGGCCTCACCAGGTGGGATACTATAAGTGAGAAGTGAAATGAGTCTGTGGAAACTAGGAGTTTTCAATTTACAGCTTTGTCAACATGTGGCGATAACGCTGAAATAAGAGATTTCAATTGGCTTTTATTTTGAAATTCTACATCAGATCCCTCTGAAACTTTTTTGTGGCCTCACCAGGTGGGATACTATAAGTGAGAAGTGAAATGAGTCTGTGGAAACTAGGAGTTTTCCTTTTACAGCTCTGTCAACGTGTGGCGATAACGCCGTAATAACAGATTTCAATTGGGTTTTATTTTGAAATTCCACATCAGATCCCTCTGAAACTTATTTTGTGGCCTCACCAGGTGGGATACTATAAGTGAGAAGTGAAATGAGTCTATGGAAACTAGGAGTTTTCATTTTACAGCTCTGTCAACGTGTGGCGATAACGCCGTAATAACAGATTTCAATTGGGTTTTATTTTGAAATTCCACATCAGATCCCTCTGAAACTTATTTTGTGACATCACCAGGTGGGATACTATAAGTGAGAAGTGAAATGAGTCTGTGGAAACTAGGAGTTTTCAATTTACAGCTTTGTCAACATGTGGCAATAATGCTGTTATAACAGATTTCACTGGGATTTTATTTTGAAATTCCACATCAGATCTATCTGAAACTTTTTTTGTAACATCACCAGGTGGGATACTATAAGTGAGATGTGAAATGAGTCTGTGGAAACTAGGAGTTTTTTTCCTAAACATAAATGAACATTACAGTAAATCCTCTTCAACATATGATTTTAATTTCGTCTTTAATTGATCATTCACCTGAAACATATAATTAAATATACACATATAAATATATAGCTATATACGGGGAGGGGGGCTTATGTGTAAATATATACATATGAGTATAATGACAGTTCTTACTTTTTGCATTTACTCGAATGAAGGCTTTCTTGCTGTTACCGCAATGTATGTAAAAAAGCGGCACACCGTATTTGAGAGAGGGCTCACTTGACAGCCGTTTGACGAGAGAGGGCTGGCTTGACACCAGTATTTTTCTTGCCTTTATGTCAGACTCCAAACGAATGTGTGTCATTTAAGAACATGCTGATTCTAAAGCTTAGTATAAAAAACATAAAAGCTAAATATAAATCTTTATTCTAAATGCTTAACATAAATATATAAGTGTTTTATTTAAATCAAAATGTTTAAAAAATATGGATAGAGTGGGGTCTTATTAAGGCCTGAATGAAGATCGGAGCGTGAGATCGACAGGGGCGGCGTCCGCTGTCATGAGGTCATTGTGCCACATTGCTGTGGTGAAGAGAGAGCTGAGCAAGAAAGCAGAGCTCTAAGTTTTCAATTCAATTTTATTTGTATAGTCCAAATTCAATACAACAGTCACCTCGATGGGCTTCGTATTGGTAATTGAAAAAGTTAAACATAAAATCAAGAGGATCATGAATACATAGAATTCTGTAGGAAAATACTAAAATGAACCAACAAATAGACTAAGCTAAACTGGACATCCCTGCCCTTAGACCCTCCTTTGCAGTAAGGAAAAACTAAAAAAAACGGATTCCGGAAAAAAACAAAGAAACCTCAGGGGTGTCCACATGAAGGAGGGGTCCTCCCCCAGGACGGACAGACAATGTTACAGAACTCATAGAGAAGAATTTACTTATCTAAATCTACAACTACATATATAAAGTCCAGCAGACGAGCTTCATCCAGATGGAGTTGGGGGGACAGTCGGGGGCGCGAGACGAGCCGTAGACAGGATCCACAGCCAGGTGTAGGAGCAGGAGCAGAGACGAGGTACACGGCCAGGTACAGAGCAGAGACGAGCCAGAGGCTTATATGATTTGCAGGTGAAGGGCATGGATCACATGTAGAGGAGAAGAAAGGGGAGGGGGGAGATTTTGTGACTCAGGAATGAGGAAGGAGCAGCCTGAGCAACTGGACCATCCACTGGCAGAAGGCTGGGGCAGGCAATGGGGAGGGACCAATTTGGTGCAGATCAGGTTGGTATTGGAAATAGAAATGACAGGTGCAACACTAAACTGATTAAATAGATACACATGTGGAGAATATTGTTGGTACCCTTCGGTAAATGAAGGAAAAAGTCACAATTGTCAAAGTAATGATAAATAAACATTCTATGAAATTTTACCAGTGAAAGTCAGAGATTGATTTTCAACGATGAATTAATCCCAAACGTGAAATCATGAAAAGGGACTGAACAATATTAATGGAATAACTAGAAAAGAGTGAAACTAATGTGACCAAAGGGACATGTTTGTCTAAGGTGTCCACTAATTAACATCACAGGTGTCTACAGTATTGTAGTCAATCTTTGGGTTTATATAAGGGTAGTCACAGGTAAACACTGAGCTGTTTGGTGAGATGGTGCACCACACTCAACATGGACCAGAAGAAGTGAAGGAAAGAGTTAAACAAGGGGATTAGAAAGAAAATCATAGACAAGCAAGTCCACATGGAACAACAGGACATCAGCTCTATGTTCACAGACAGAAAAAAGAAGCATATCAAGAAAAGAACTGTGAAACATGGAGGAGGCTTTGATATGTTCTGGGTTACTTGGCTGCACTTAGTGTGACCGTATGCCCTCTTACACTTGCACCCCAAATGGAGACTGGATTTGATAGTGGTTAAAAATATACAATTTATTAAAAACTTGACACAAGTTCCATAAAAGAGAAGGTTAAAATAAACTCGGACAGTTGGACCGTACTCCAACACTGCATGAGGGCGGCTGCCTCCAGGATCTCCTCAGCCCCACTGCACCGGTGGGTAGCCAATCAACGATGCCAAGGGAGATGTCCAATCCAAACCCTCACCAGGAGTACCTGCTCAGGGCCCCAATACACACAAAAACACACCACAACCCAAACAGTGATTAAAAGAAAATACAAAACAGAAGAGGTGCACCTGCACAGGACACCACTAATTTATGGGCTGAAAACAGGAAGGTCCCCCTTTCCGCAGGGCACCAACAACCCCGCAGTTTAACTACTTTCTCCCAGAAGTTGCCTTTTGGCAACACCCACGTCGAACACCGGCATTCGCAGACATCTTTCCGTGTTCCAGTAAGAGGGGATATGGGGCTGAATAGAAAGCAAGAAAACGGAACATCTGAATTTTGTGAGAGAAAATAATGTAATATTTAATAAGATCCACTCCTGATCAAAATCACAAGACCAGTTAAGAAATTGCATGAATTTGCAGGAAATGGGAAAAAGAAAGAGGCCAAACATTTTGAGCAGACACTTTAAAGGGCCTATATCATGTAATATCAATTTTTTTCAGCGTTTAAGTGTATTATAATGCTAATTCTACCCAAAAACAACCCCAAAACGATATTTTGATTCTTAGAATTCTTAGAGTATTCCTCTAAGAACATGCGCTCTGAGCACCAGCTCATCCCAACCCACAAAAATGAGTGGGTTCTCACATTGAGACATCACAAAGTGAGGACCAGCCCCTTCCAGGAAGAGTCTCCACGGCCAGCACCACCCCCAGGTTAACACACATCCAAACTGTCTTTGTGGAGCAAGCGGTGATCGGTGAAACTGTTTCATCTCATACGAACAATATGCACATCCATCTTTGCAAAAGTTTGGATGTTGTTTGTTTTAATGAGAGAAACACAGACACACTGCCAAGGCCGGCTCTAAGTTGATGTCATGAAATGGGCGGCACCCACAAGGAGTGAAAGGCGGAGCCTCACAGATCGAGTCATTTTAAATAAAAATAAGATAAATCATATTTCATAAAAAAATAATTCTTTAGTGTGTCAAATAGAATATATTACTGTTTATATGGATATAGTTTACTCTGAAAGGCTTACAAAAAGGCAGGAAGGCCTTTAATTTAAACAATAATTTAACTGAAATGGGCTGTTCATCAGCTGATTAAAAGTTTAGGACCATAACACAAAAAACCCTGTTACGTCCTGGGTCCCATCAAAACAGCAATGATTGGTCCACCGTTCGTTCTTTGTTGATCACCTCAAAAATTGTTTTGGTTTGCTTGATCTGAGGGTTTCTGAAAGGCTTTGGGAAGGTTGTGCTAAGTGGTGAAGATGGTTTTCTGAAGAGCATCCACCGTCTGGAACTGATGTCCATTTATGTAAACTTCCCCCACCATCCATCCCCAAAGGTTTTCAACTGGGTTTATATAAGGAGAACATGCAGGACGGTCCAACAGAGTGAGGTTATTCTTCTAAAAAAGTCCTTTGTCAGGTGTCAGGTCCTGTCCAAAAACCCAGTCATCACCACACAGACGAGGCCCTCAATCATGAAGCATGGCCGTGCAAAGTCTCCATGCAGCCTTCCACAACCTGGGGCCATTGTTCCATTAGAGGAAAAAGCAGCCCAGACCATGATGGCTCCTCCTCCACTGTGCCGCGTAGAAAACTTGTCCGGTGGGATCTCTTTGTCATGCCAGTTTTTTCTCATCACAAGAGAGAACTTTTACTAATCGAGAACATTCAACCACTATTAAATGTCCCACATTTGCTGTTCGGAGTTCCTTAAAAGAGTCCTTCTCTTGCAGATGGCGTCTGATTGTTACTGAGCCACAGTCAGCACCACCGACCGTCTTCATTTGGGTCCAGCACAGTCCCATGTCTTGGCGGACATCTCTTTGAATCCTCCGGCTCAGTGCCGGTGACATTTTTTTGGGTCGCCACTTTTTGCTCAATAGCCCATGTTCAGCTGGACTTTGTTCAGGTCCAGCTTTGATTCTTTACTGATCCTATAAAAGTGATCCCAGAAGTGTATTTAATGTTCACTAATTTCTTAAAACCTAATAAATAGCACTGCTTGTATTCTATGAGAAAATTACACATTTTTACAGTTTATCCTAAAGTTTTTGTGTGTTTAAGAAAATAAAAGTAAGGCCACCCAACAGTAATGACTGATAGGTGTTACAAATGCTCTGTCTCATTTGTGCTCTGGTAAGACGACGGTAGCGGTGAAATCTCCAGCCCCCATTTCTAGTCAGCAACTTCATCGTGGATTGTGTCAGTGGGGGTTTTAGTGGTGGTGATCATTCATAGTTAATTTTCAATCATTTTCTAGAAATGATTTGACATTTTATTTTAAGATGTGTTTCTTTCGCCTTTCCTTCTACTAAAATATTCTTTAAAACAAAAACTTCTGCATCAGTTGAAAGCATAACTGCTCCACAGCTGGGAAGGTCTCTAGATTTACATTTCAGCATTTATTTCACCCAAACACACAGGCTCCTCCACCATTTCAGTCCTTTTTGAGATGTTCTAAAACCCACTCAGACTGTCGGTTTATTTTGAGGAATGGAGTTTTTCTTTTCTCCTAGTGTCTGCTTTAGTTTGCATCTACTTGATAACTCAAAATAGGCTTACAAAAAGATGTTTTAAATGCCAAATAAGTATGCATCAAAACAGTTAGTCCACTTCTGATGACACAGGTTATACATACACAAGAGCAAAAATGTTTTAAGAGTATGATCATCAATTTCTGAATTAATTCAGTGGATGTTCATGTGAAAACCTGATATGAAACAAACAGAATCAAAGATTTTGGTCATTTTACTGACACATATTTAGATTAGGATTATGATGTAAAGACTGCAAACTGTGTTGAATTTAACTGAAGAATGAAGAGGTGGCTTGTGTTCTGTGGATGGCTATGAAACAGTTTTAAGCCTTTCCATTAAACTAAAGCAAAGCAACACCACCTTTGCTTAAAAAACAAAGCTTACTCTCTGGAGTTTCTAATAACCGTTGAACACTTCGAGCAAAAATGCCCGTCTCCATGGCATTTTTGCCAAAATGCCTGTACTCCTGTAAAAAACAACCAAAAAAATAGCTGTCAGTTCCTGCACTCAACCTCTGAGCTGAATCTGTATGAACCGCGCTGTTTGATTTGTAGAAAACATAAATGTTCATCATATCACTGATAGCATCTGAAAAAACAATTGTGGGAAAATGAAAGCAGGCATGATGTCAATTATTTGATAGTTAATAATGGAGCCACTGCCAAAGCTGCATTATCGGCTATTTTTCAACTAAGAATAATTGTGTAACAAATAAACTGGCAAATGAAAACACATAAAAATCCCCAAATAAAAACCCAAACAGAGGAGAAAGGGTCTGCATCCACCTGCAAACACTGCGAGATAATCAGCAGCAGCAGATCTGTGTGCAGTGTGTTTCTGCAGATGCTTCCTCTGCACTATTCCTTGAAGAAGAGAAAGAAACAAAGACAAGAACCTGCACAAAAATAAAGCTCTCTTTGAAAACTTCAAGCACTTTTTTTTATTTTCCCGAAACTTCTCACTTCTGCTTTTGACAAGATCAGCCGCGACCTTTTCGAGTCTGTGGTGAAGCTTCTGGATTCAGAAATAGCCTCCATGGTCAGTGTACATGTGTGAGAGAACTTGCTCACAGGGTTCTTTATAGCAACAGTCTTATCTACATCTCAACAGAATGAGGGCTTACACCTTTGCCTCCCTGTGCACCAGCCTCCAGTCTCAAACAGAACAATAACTCCTCTGTAACACAGGTCACACACTGTAAGTGTGTCAAGGAGCTTGTGGTCCAGGGTTATAAGAGAAACACATTTGAATTTTTCTGTCACTGCAACACAAAAGTGTATCGATAAGTGGAGAAATTCTGTTAATCTGTGGCAAACTGTGCAAGTTTCCATGGAAACCAGGAAATATTTGGGGGAGCCTGAGGGGTTGCCCTGCTGCAAATGTTTGCAGTGGCAAACACCTGGCTCAGGTCCATTTCACTTTGGAAGAACTCCACATTATTTTAACCCAGAAGTGGCTCAGAGTTCCCCCAGGAATTTCTTTAAACCGTTTGCATTTAATCTAGAATTTGTGCGTCACCATTTTTGGTTGTGTTAGACAACACACATGCTTAAACAGTCTCCTAGGAGAAGCTCCTGTAATCCTTTAATCGCTTCATTAGAACAGTGATCAATGTTACAGCATAATAAGTAGGCTAATCTACAGAAGACAAGCCTGCTAAACACACTTTCTCTTTTCTGAAGCACAGACACATGCTCCACAAGGTTTCTTAAGACTTCATCTGAAAAAACAACAACATAAAAATCTCTTCTGATTGGATTTTTCTGGAGCACTGAAAATATCAAATATAAGTGTTTTGAATAAACCTCCATATTAGCTGTAAGCAAAACGAAGTTAGGATACACTTTGATCAAAAAAGTACTATTGCAGATTGCTGCTGCCGTTTTAGAGCCAAATGAATGAAAAGGAAACGGCCTTAGGATTCCACGCTGAGAAAAAGAACGAAACAGACAGACAGATAGATAAAAATATAGATAGATGGACAGGCAGACAGACAGACAGACAGACAGACAGACAGACAGACAGACAGACAGACAGACAGACAGACAGACAGACAGACAGACAGACAAATAGATAGTTTACTTTATTAATCCCCACAAATTAGTTCAAACAGCTCTCTGGCAAGAAAAGATAAAAGACATGGTACAAACAGTTTGATTTTTTTAAAATCAATTAGAAAAGTAAAAATACTGCATTAACTAAACTAACTAAAAGGGTGATTATAACACAACTTTTAACAGACAAAAACATCCAAACGTTTTTACTAACTAAGAACTATTAGTAACTATCATGTAGTATTTTTAATTCACAGAAATTGACAATATTTTGTACTAAACAGAGAGATGAAATGAGAGATTCCCAGAAAGAGCAAAGTAGAATCCCATGAAGGTGGAGGTCCTTGTTGTGGCGGGCTGGGGCTGAGCTCTGCCTCTCCCGCGGACACGTCCGTGCATTGTTCTGTGGCGGTGGAGAAAAACTCCATTGTTGTTGGGAACTGTTAATCTGGGGATTGGAACCCCGTCACGTGCTCGGACGGGGCAGCGGAGATCCAGTCCGAGGACAGCGACCGTGCTGGACGCTTTACGCACGGACGCGCCGCGCGCCGCTCAGTCAGAGACCGTTCGTCCTGGGGAGCAGGACCACCTCTGGACCTCAGGAACGCCATGGCGCACCAGTACAGCCAGAGATCCCTGCTGGTTCTGTCCTTACAGGGGGTCCTGTCTGCCATCATGGCAGCGTTATCGGTCATTCTCATTTTCCAGCTGCAGTCCCTGCGCGCGGCGGGCGGGGACTCCGCGCTCATACCCGCCTCGGTCTGGGCCGTCCTGCAGCCCGTCTCCACGGTCCTGTCCGCCCTGTCCCTCACCCTCCACCTGAGCTCCGTGCTGGTGTGCCTCCTCCACAGCTACTTCTCAACCGAAGTCTGCAGGGAGGAGCAGGACACCCACAGGTATTTGTCCCGCTCCCAAACACCTGAGCTTGAGGAGGGGGGTCCGCTCAGAGGGGAGCAACTTTTTACAATCACAACACAAATGGTTGTGGTAGCCAGGAGCCTTCGTGCGCCGTTTCGGTGACTGTGACGCAGAGCCCCCAGCCCGGTAACGCGTCAGGCTCCGAGGCCAGAAACCACACGAGGCTGAAGGAAGGCAGTTCTCATTGCAGAGTTACTTTTAAAAAGTTTTGCTCCACTCTTGCAGTTTATAATTTTGGATCATCAAGTTTACAAGAAGCATAAGCAGCTTAACACATGTTCCTTTATAATCAGAGTTTGGATTTCTATTTGACAAGTGAAGCTTTTTTATTTTCAGGGTTCAGACTCAGAAATATAACCAAAGTTTGGAGGGAATCAAACTCAAGGATAATGAAGGTGTGTTTAACCTCAGACCCCACCTCTTGTTTGCCAGACTTTTACCAGTCCAGGGGCCGTATTAAGCAGAATGTACTACCATGGTAGCATAACCCAAAAAGTGATGTCCACACCTGTGGAGGTTAAAGACCCACACAATGAAAATGATGTTTTTGCTGTTTTAACATGTTCTTGTGGCGTTTTTCTCATGGAGGACATGTAGAAAGTAAAATTACATTTCTGAGTATTTCTTTATTGAAATCGTGATGATTGGGAGCAAAAAAGCTGTTTGTGAGGCAGAAAATACGCTGGGTGGGTCACAAGCTTCAGATCATCCACTGTCAGACAAACAGATCCATGAACGTCTTTGTTTTCTTCATCTGAGCAGGAATCTGGATCAGAACTGTGAGGCCGGATGGCTGTGATACTGATCACCATTTTTGTTTTACCGCTAATGTTAGGCTGGGGATGTGAGGCTGTAAACTACCACTAAACAAATGGATGACGGGAAGTGGAGGCTGGCTTACAGTCCTGCCCTCAACTCAGAGGAGTATTTCTGAAGATCTCCTGCCGCTCTGCAGAAACTATGTCCTAAAAAAAGACACAGGTTTTGATTTCGACTAAAACAGCATCATCATTATGAAAACAGGAACGATTTTAGAGTAGATCAAAAGATGATGGGAGGGGCACTTAAGGTTTGAAAATCCATCCCAACCCCACAAAGATGCTCCTGTTTTCTTTTGACACGATTAAATTTCAGCCTCATCCCCAACACCAAACTCTGCTGTTAGGCTGTGTGGCCAAAAGAAAAACCCGTTTCAGAGGTATGGTGCTGCCCCCCCCGCGTCAGAGAGCAAACGCTGATATGGTCGATCAACCCCCACCCAGCTCGGATCAATCTCATTCCAACAATGGCCTCCCCCCCCTTATTCCCCCAGCCTCTAGCTGGCCCTTCCCCACATAGGCCAACACTGTGGGTCATCTACCCCAGGAACCCCCTCCTGACGGGGGAATTCCAAGAATGGAAATAGTATGAAGCTGTCAGAAGATCCATCAATGTAGCCAAATAATGATTCCATTGAAAGAAGTAGAAATGTATGCTTTGCCTGAGGAGTGTGTTGATCAGGTCTTGATGCTGACCAGCGTTTTGACGTCCTTTAACAGAGCAGACTGGTTCCTGTTGGACAGCATAGGAGTGCGACACGTGGCCATTGGACTCTTCTGTCTGGGAGTGTCAGTTTACTTGATAGGTAAGAGAAGCAGACTGAAAAGCAGGACATTTTTGAAACCTTTGTATTTTATTAGAAGATTTCTCAGAATTTGCCATGAAACCTGAAAACAAGTGTTCAAATCCCTGTGACTGTTTGGAAAAACAGGAGGCAAACAGCTCTGGTGTGTCCGCTCTGATCCGGTGGATAAGAACAATGCATTCTTTGAGCAGCCATGACTGAAGTGTTTTGATGCTGAACCTGGTGGTGCTGGGAGGTGGGGGGTCCGCTGGAGGCAGGCATTTCCCTGCAGTGGGAGTTGCCTCTTCCAGCCTAACTTCAGCCACAGTCAAAAGGACAGCACGAATCCGGAAAAGGCCGTCATATCCGGTGCCTCTCCCCGCCCTCCTTCGGCGTGCTGGAGTCCACGGCCCTTTTCCTGAAGAAAAACAGGACAAGCTCAACAAGAAGCAGCCATCTCCGTCTTTCAGGAAGTTTTGGAAGAGAATAAAAAGGAAAGTCTGTAAATGTATGCGTCTCCTCTTTTTCAACAGCCATGTCGATCTTCATGCTCCTGATATTTGAGACGGAGACGGGCATTGCAAGCGCTTGCATCCTCTCCTCAGGAATCCTCATCCTGTTTGTGGCTGTGATCCATTCTCTGGTCAAAGCTTCCCACTCTGCCAGACACTACCGAAGTGACCACATCCACAGCCTGTATGAGAACCAACAGGGAAGCAGCAGCCTGCCCCTCTCAAGGCCCTGCGAGCTGAGGGTGGGCGTGGACCAGCCGCGGATTCACCGCAGCCAGTCTCACCTTCAGCATCCGGTCCCGTACCAACCGTGCAGCAGCCGGAGGCAGCAGGAGCAGTATGAGCAGCAGCACTCTCCCGCTGAGGGGCTCCAGGGACACATCAACGACAACGAGTGCTACAATAGTGGGGGCAGTTTTCCCAGAATGCACAGGACTCTGTCCACCGAGTCGGCTCTACTACAGGCCCAGACTAAACCCTGGAATGGGGTCAACAACGAAATGAGGAGTGTTCTCGCACGGAAGTCAGGGATTTCTGCTAAAGACTCGACTCTCGTGTGACTGTACACCAGGAAAAAGAAGGAATTTCAAGTTCATAGATCCAACTTTCAGTTTTGTATGAGATCATTTATTCTGATATTTGTATTGTGCTCAAATGTAGTGTTTTGATTGAAGGAAAACTCATCAACATTCTCTTCTTTTAAATGGACACAAATGAAATGAATAAAAATGTTGTGGTCCAAGTATCAATCAGGCAGACAGATAGCTTCCATTCTGATCATGTTCTTCCCTCTGCCGTGTTCAGGCGTTTGTGAGTCAACTGTAAATAAACTCATAAAGACAGACTCCAGGGTTTGAAGGGTTAGTTAAGACTTTTCTTTCTTTTTTTGGCTTCACCTCACTTTGATCACATCTAGAGGAAGTACTAACCTCAGGTGCATTTGAACACAGGTCATGAGGAAGTGGGTGGGGCATGTGGAGTAGAGACAAGGGAACTGGGAGGAGGGGTCACATCATGTAATCTGCATGCAAATGTCATTAGAGAAAAAAAAATCATAAATGCAAGGATAAAAGGTTAGAAAAAAAAGGAGAGTCTCACATTAAAGTTTGGTCTAAACTAGACAGGAGTTAAACGATGTTGCAGGTATGAGTAGACTGAGTTAACATTCACCTACAGAATATCCATAAATAAAGTAGCTGGCATCTTCATAAAGAAGTAGGAAAAAGTGGAATGGTCCAAAAAAGAAAAAAACATGTAGATAATTAATGAACTGATGATAGTAAAGATCTAGTTGAGCATCAGGAGGGTCTTCATCCAACATCCACATGTCCAATCGTTCATATAAATAACTCTTGAAGGGATTAAAAACCAACATACGGATATTTTATTAAAGTTTTAAATGCAATGGGACTCTATTAAACTTTTATTGTGCGAATGCATGAAAAGTTAAGGACGTCTGTGCAGAAACACCACCAGAGGACTAAAATATAGAACACATTTAATAAATATGTGTAAAAATATAATATGAAGTACATATTTATAAAGGGGGGTATTTTATGGGCGTGTCAAACAACCTTCCTCATCTGTAACTCTGGTAAAGACATTACTGCGTCCTACCTGCGTCCTTGAGAGTTACTGCTCTGTTCCTTCCAGTTGATGGCTTGACGGAGAAGACTATCGATGTTTTTGAAGTAGAAACTGCTGTTTGTCATGCTCTTCACGGCGCTGAACATACAAAAAAACACAAAACATAACTTCAGCTTCTCTTCTCAGACGTCTTTAAAGGATGAAGTATCCTACCTGCAGGCATACTCCACAGTGTAGATGGCGCCTTGGCTTTGCTCCTCCCAGTTCTGCATGTCTGTCTGAGGAAGGAAAGAGAAAGATTGTTTTGTTTTTGTTTGCAGCAAAATACATGGCTAAATGAGAATTAACATTCTAAAGTCTCAATCTGTCCATCTTTTCATCTATTCTCAAATGTTCTGAGTGATCTTTTCATGATGTACTATGCCGTTTTTAGCCAATTAAAAAAAAAACCTGGTTCAGAGGTCATCAGAAACTGTTGGCATGGAGTAACCCCGCCCCCCCTTCCCGTCATCTCTTTGTTTACTATCGGTCCTCCTAGCTAACAGCCCCTCTCAAACCCCCAGCCTAACATTAGTGGTGCAATAAAAATGACCCCAACATCAGAGCTATCCAGAAGTGTAGATCCAGATTCCAGCTCACAAAAATGACAGATCTATTTGTCTGAGAGTGGATGCATCAGAATGGAGCGGAGCAGGGAGCTTGTGGATCCTCCACTGACTGTATGTGAAAACTGCCCCCCCCCCCGCCGCCGCCGCAATGCTCCAGACAGGAAGTACCTGCTCGCTCCAAGAGGCCAAATCCCACAGACGTCTATAAAGACAAACAGCTGTTCCTCAGTCATTACGTTTGTCAGAATACGCATGATCCAAACGTTTGACAGATTCCCTCGAAGGGGTGTGGTCTCCCAACAAGCTCCCTCTTGATTGGCGACAGTAGTTGCCATAGAAACGTTGATTCAGAATGACCTGGCCCAATCACTGCTTACTAACCTCTGTGGCTCCAAGTAGTGGCTTCTGTGCTGCAGAAGATTAGCGACTAAATTGGCTGGAGCATAGTCTATGGGTGACGTCACACTCGCTTTGTCCAGGTGTCATCCAGTCAATGGGCGTGTGATAGTAGTAGCTTCGACATCATAACACAACCACACGTTGCTTTTTTCAAACAGCAGTTTTTGTCTTCTGCTAATTAACATTTGAAGATAGAAATATTCAGACACGCCATTTGAAGCTCAACTTCTTTGTATCTGTGACTTATATCATTAGAAAATCCCACACAAGAACATGAAGAACACAATTTTCCAAGAACACATTTTTCTTTGGAAGGAGTCCCATATGCCAACAGCTAAAGCTAAACATCTTGGTCATCATAAAAACACCTCAGTGCTTTATTCATTTGTCTCTTCCATTTTCACTGAGTTATTCAAAACAAAAACGGACAAACCAGGGGGGTATTCCAGGAAGCAGGTTATGCTAGCTCCCACGGTAAGTTTGAGGCTAAGGAAGTTGATAACCTCAGCTTTCGGTTCCAGAAATGGAGGCATGTTTCAGGGTATGCCAAGTTGCCATAGCAACTCTGAACATAACCTGGTCTGGAGCAGGTTTAGTTGAAGGTTAGTTTGTTTTCAGAGAGGTGAAGCAGCATGGCGTGTCCATTTGAAGATGATTTAGTGGATGAAGAAGCTCAGATAATACTTTTTCCACCGTGAGAGGATAATAAGACCACATAGGGATGTTTTAAAGATAAACCTTTTACTTTGATCTAACTTAATTATTTGCTTCAGTTAAGATAAATCATTTTTTTTGTTAAGTCATCTTAAAAATAACACGTAGTTTTCAGACAGTTATTTACTTTCATTCAAATTAATTCAATTAAGTAGGTGTAACTTTGGTGCTGCTGTTAGAGCGGCGGCGCAAGGGATTCTGGGATACCATTTCCTTTGCCTATCTGGATGGATTTGGGTTTAAGTGTGGGTTTTTGTCCAAATGTGTTTAGTTGTTTAGCTGTGTTACTGTGTTTCACCGTGTTATTTTTTGTTCCTACTATGCTTAAGTCTCTGCACCATGAGTGAGAGGGAGGGAGAGGATGATGAGTTTAGATAGCACCCCTACTGCTCCATAATGTATTGACAATGTAGGAAAATTCCCAAATCAATATGTATGTAGTTTTGTTCTTTTTATTTTTATACAAATGAGCATATCTGTCGGCTTAAACTTAGACATATGAGAGTTCAAGAATTATAATTAATTAAGATGGAAATAATATTAATTGAATTGGAGTACAGTGATCCCTCGCTATAACGCGGTTTGCTTTTCACGGTTTCGCTACTTCACGGATTTGCATCGTGCATTGTGTTCTGCATTCTGATTGGCTAAAAAGTCACTCCGCTTCTTCTCTACCTGTGCGTCAATAACGTTGCAGTTTAATATGTGCATGTACGTAAATCAGCTTGCCAAATTTTCATTACTACGTGCAAATTCTCTTGATGGTGGCATGTCAGTGTATAAGGATCTTTTTGCAAAGCAGAAAAAAGGAGCGACAACAACAGCCTACCACTATGTTCTTCTCCTGAACAAACACAGCTGCACCGCGGGCTTCAAGAAGAAAACACTGCAGAGCGGAGTCAGGATGCAGCGACTGAGTCTGTAGATCAGTGAAATACACCTGAGTCACTATTTGTCCTACTGTACTTTGTATTTTTTTCATAATCATTTTTAATTTTCTCCCGTTTAATCCAATACTCGGGTTGCGGTGGGCGGGGCTAATCTCCGCGATTTGAAGCCTTCTGTTGACATTCATTAAAATTGGATGGCATAAGTATAGCCCCTAATTCCACAGTTAGAAACCTTGGGGTTTTACTTGACCAGGATTTATCATTTAAGGCTCACATATCTCAGGCGTGCAGAACTGCCTTTTTTCACCTGCGGAATATTGCCAAGATCAGAAATATACTTTCTAAGAGTGATGCTGAAAAACTCATCCATGCATTTGTTACGTCGACGCTGGATTACTGTAACTCCTTGTTAGCAGCGTGTCCTAAGAGTTCCTTAAGAAGTCTCCAGCTTGTTCAGAACGCAGCAGCTAGATTGTTAGCAGGAACTAGCAGAAGAGATAACATCACTCCTATGTTAGTTTCGCTCCATTGGCTCCCAGTTGATTCCAGAATCAAGTTCAAGATCCTCCTGTTAACCTATAAGGCCTTACATGGAATGGCCCCGTCCTATATTAAGGACCTCATAGTCCCTTACCATCCAATCAGAACACTTCGCTCGCAAAATGCAGGACTGCTTGTGGTTCCTAGAATTAGTAAAAGTACGGTTGGAGGTAGAGCGTTTAGCCACCAAGCCCCTGTCTTATGGAATAAACTCCCAGCTCATGTAAGAGAGGCCGACTCAGTTTCTACATTCAAAGCTAGACTGAAAACATTCCTCTTTGGACAGGCTTATTGTCAGACTAGTTAGTATTCAGAGATTATTTAACTTAATGTTAATTTGTTTAAATTAAACTTAATAACTATTTCTTTTAAAAGGCTGCTAGAAGTTGAAGCTGGGGTAACTATGGTACACTGGGGTTCTGTCCTCTTTCCTTTTTTTACTTCTACCCTTCCTCTCCTCTATTCTTGATCATAATTCATCATTTAGTTCTCCATGCCTCTGTTTGGTGCAGTGCGATTCATGTATTGTCCCTCTTTTCCTCTCCCCTCCTGGGGAGTGGGAGTGCTTCCAGACTCCAGTTGTTTCATCCGTGCTCCAGTTCCTGACCGTTTACCTCGTCTCTGCTCCTGCTTCTACACCTGGCTGTGGATCCTGTCTACGGCTCGTCTCGCGCCCTCGACTGTCCCCCCAACTCCGTCTGGTTGAAGCTCGTCTGCTGGACTTTTATATATGTAGTTGTAGATTTAGATAAGTTAATTCTTCTCTAAGAATTCTGGTAAATCGCCTGTCCGTCCTGGGGGAGGATCCCTCCTTCATGTGGGCACCCCTGAGGTTTCTTCGTTTTTTTCCGGAATTCGTTTTTTTTGGGAGTTTTTCCTTACCGCGAAGGGGGGTCTAAGGGCAGGGATGCCAGTATAGCTTAGTTAGTTTGTTAGTTCATTTTAGTATTTTTCTATTGAACTCTTTGTATTCATGATCCTTTTGAATTCATGTTTTACTTCGAAGCCCATCGAGACGACTGTTGTTGTGATTTTGGGCTATACAAATAAAATTGAATTGAATTGAATTAAAATTATTATTTGACAGTTCAGTACAGAGTTATTTGTTGCAAAAAAGGTTTCTAAAGTACTTTTATTTGTGAAACGAATGCTTGAGAATGTAAATTGGTTTGTTCTTTCTTTTCAATGTATAATAGAGTTTTTAATTGTATAATAATAGTTTAAAAAAATAAAGGTTTCTACTTCACGGATTTTGCCTATCACGGGGTCTTTTTGGAACGTAACCCCCGCGAAAAACAAGGGTTTACTGTAATTAGTTAGATAAATATGTAAATTTGAGTTGTATAAACAATTATTTTTATAGACGTAAGAAATTAGGTTGAATAAATTTAACTCAATTACAAGGAAAATGGAAATAAGATCAGAAACTTGTGCGTTTACTTTGTCCGTTCTTTTTTCTCCAAGCAGAAACTCTTTCTTTTGATGATGCAGCCGTGTTACTTTTTTGACGGACGTATAATCTTCATACGCTGTCATTAAAATCTCAGACTCCGTCTCACTGAAGTACAGTGCTCTCTTTTTTTCTCCACACGTTTCCATGGTGACTCCGGAAATCGCCGATCCATTGAGAATGTCTTTATGTTCTTGCTGTGCACGTGCATTAACCCAGGGTTACCAAGTCGAGCTTAATTAGCGTAAAACATACTTCCTGGAATACCCCTCAGGAAGCATGTTTAAACTAGCCTGACTTTAAGCCTCAACTCTGGCTGAAATCCGCCTGAACTTGCTTACTCTGGGTATGTCGGTTCCAAAAGACTGATATGAGTTAGTGTAATTACGCAATCCCTTCCTCTCACTTATGGTGCAGAGACATCAGCTTAGTAGGACAAAATAACTCAACAGAACACGGTAAAACACAGTAACACAGCTAAACAACTAAACACATTTGGTCAATAACCCACACTTAAACCCAAATCCATCCAGATAGGCAAAGGGAATGGAATCCCACAATCCCTTGCGGTGCCGATCTAACAGCAGCACCAAAGTTACACCTACTTAATTGAATTAATTTGAATGAAAGTAAAATAACTGTCTGAAAACTATGTGTTATTTTTAAGCTGACTTAACAAAAAAAAAGATTTATCTTAACTGAAGCAAATAATTAAGTTAGATCAAAGTAAAAAGTTTATCTTTCCAACATCCCTATGTGGTCTTATCAGCCTCTCACGGTGGAAAAAGTATTATCTGAGCTTCTTCATCCACTAAATCATCTTCAAATGGACACGCCATGCTGCTTCACCTCTCTGAAAACAAACTAACCTTCAACTAAACCTGCTCCATACCAGGTTATGTTCAGAGCATGAGTTGCCATGGCAACTTGACATATCCTGAAACATACCTCCATTTCTGGAACCGAAAGCTGAGGTTATCAACTTCCTTAGCCTCAAACTTACCGTGGGAGCTAGCATAACCTGTTCTCTGGAATACCCCCCAGCAATGAGCATTTAATCTATGTCAATAGTTGTTATTATTGGGAGGAGCGGCGCGTGCTTGTTCGGTATGAGGTCGTTTTCCCACCGATACCTTGTGTTGGACCAGTTCCGGCAGAGACCTTCTGACGTGCTCCTGGAGCCTGTAGAGAGCCACGGACGGCTCATTCGCCAGGACGTACATGCTCTCGGTGAATTTGTCGCTGACTGAAAGGCGATAACAAGCATAAACAAAGACATGTCTGCGTCATTTGTAAATGACGGCCCCCATCAAAGCTCTGAGTTGAAAGGTCACGTACACGTGTGTGTGGTTTACCTCGTCTCACTTTCAGGTGCATTTCCTGGTCCTCCATAGTGCTGCTTTTTTATTTGATTATTTTTCTGTTCGGGTTTCCCAACCTGTTAAAAAAACAATGGAATCGCCCAATTTGTTGCTGTTCCGATGTTGTGTGCCACGTTGATAGTATTCCGGGTAGAAATCTCTACTGTAACAAAAGTTCCGCCTTGGAAACCAGACGGCTCGACAAACGAGCTCGCGATTCCAACATGTTTGTCCAGCTTTGGTTTGAACCAACGGTTTGTTAAACAGCTAACCACTTTCGGGACATCACTACATCATCTGTGCTCCAAATGCACCACTAAGAAGAGCTTTTGTGGGATCTAGAAAAAAAAAACACTTTTAGTTTCACATTAAGTTAAGTTAGCGCAACTGTGAGGATCGATGTGGTGAGTAGGAAATGAATATGTGTGCTTTAATATGTGCCAACCTGCCAGTTTCCGGTTACGATTTTTAAAAATTCACTTTGACCAGTTAGCGGGCGATAAAACGATATCCTACCTGTATTTGATTGACGTCATTTTCATGATCAAGCAGACCATTTCCGTGTTTTTGCTTCGAGCTCATTATTAGCACTAGTACCTTCCCCATGAACACCGGGATGTTTTCATCCAATCATCATCCCACAAACCCCCACCGTGAGGGGTCGAGGTGACTGCTGTCAACGTTAAGGGTGCAAACCTAAAGTGGATTGCTATATAATGAAATGATGCCCTAACTGTCATCTTATGCCATGCAGCCTTTTTGCTCTTTATTGAAGTTACCATGGAGACCAGAGGGGATGACGAGGTGGCAGGTGAGCAACACGTTCAGCCGTTCACTGACTGTTCGGAGGTGCTGCAGGGTAGAAATCTGTGGACAGTTTGTCAGTCAGATGTCGTCCATATCATCATGCCAGCAGACAAAGCAATTGTTCATTAGTAAGGCCGTCACTGTTGCCCCCAGACAACCCCGATGTAGACGAAGATGATCTGCTGAAGCACTCCACCGCGCTGACCAACAAGCAGCGAGGCAATGAGGTTTCTGTTCGCCCTGCAACACTGGACTGTACGTGGCTCACGGGCAGAGAACAGCTGAGGCCGAATGAGTGCTTTGTTCACCTGCAGCTCTTTTTCTCCCCGTTAGCTCTGTCTATGCATCAGCTGGCGGCGCAGGGCGAGGTTTCACAGGTGGCTGCACGTCTGAGTAAAGGTGCCAGACTAGTTTCACCAACGGCAACCTTTTTCTTTCAAGCTTAAACCATTGAGGCTTCTTTCAGATGGACTGTTTCCTGCTTTATCCGGCAGACAGCTCGCTGCTCAGCAGGCAGGACGAACGAGGCTTCACTCCTCTCATGTGGGCAGCAGCGTTCGGAGAGAAGGCAGTGGTGGACTTTCTCTTGGAAAAGGTTGGAACAAAGACATGTTTTATTTTACACGTGACACGCAGCAGCTCACAGACGTTCATGTGATCCGTTATCAAGGGTGCCGACCCCAAAACCATTGCCAGGGAGCGAGAGAGCGCCCTGACATTGGCCAGCTCTGGGGGTTACGTGGACATTGTTGAGTCACTTCTCAGACACGGAGTGGACATTAACACCTACGACTGGGTAAAATGTAGAGTCTGTTTTCCATACACATAGTGAGACGTTTGATTTATTCATGATGGATCTCTTTGTTCTCAGAATGGTGGAACTCCTCTTCTTTACGCAGTACGAGGGAACCATGTCAAATGTGTAGAAGCGCTACTAGGTATGCCTCATGTTTTAGATGTAGAAAAGGAAGCCTTCAAAACTGATTCTGATCACTCTTGTCCGTTTCAGCCAAAGGAGCAGACATGACGATTGAGTCGGACTCTGGCTACAGTCCGATGGCCTTAGCGGTTGCTCTGGGACACAAAAAAAGTATGAATCATGCTGCTCTACCTGATATACTTTGGATGATTAGAACTTGCTAAGAGATCGTTTGTGGCTACAACCAAACAGTCTGTGCAACTTGACAAAAATAAAGCCTCAAACTGAATAAAATAAAAACTGCATACAGAGTACCTGGCATCATTTATCCACGTTTGGTTGTAGAACCTATGAAACAGTTTCTTTAAGCCATGCTGGCTTAAGTTTTGATGCTTTCAGAGTTAAGTGTTGAGCTTAAAGACCCACTCCAATGAAGATTGTGTTCTTGTAGCATTTTTCTCAGACATATTTAACACTTTTGCTATAAAACGTTACACCATCACTGGGTAATTTCCCCCCGATATAATTTATCCAACAAAACGTACTTTTTATCAGTAATAGATCAAAAAAAGACAGCACATGATAAATTAGAGTGGTTTTCTTTTATTTTCAACAGTGGTATGTGTAACAAAATGAAAAATATAGGAAGTTTCTAAACACATGCTCAAAAATCACTGAAAAATAGGAATCTGAGAACAAAAAAATACTAAAATGATCCTAGAAACTCGGTTTTTGGTCCCCCCCATTCCTGGGACATGAGTCTTCCCTGGTGAAGGCACAGACTCCTTGAAACGTGGAAATTAATGCAAATAGTTTTGCTCGGGTGAAAATCACCCGGCGACAGTACGATAGGGTTAAAGAAAATTCAGCCTGAAATTACATTTCTGAGATCGACTTTTTATTTTTTTAAAATCATAGCAGATGAAAAAAATGCAGTTTAAAAAACGATTGTAATGTTCAGTCGACCCAAGTCTTCCTGCTCTGCTCCATTCTGATCATCCACTGTAGGACACACAGATCCATGAACGTCTTTGTTTTCCAGGTCTGAGCTGGAATCTGGATCAGAACTGGACCGACGGCTCCAATGTTGATTACCATTTTTGTTACACCACTAATGTTAGGCTGTAAGCTAGGGGGAGATGGTGTAAACATAGGAATCATGGGACATGAGGGCAATTTTTGCTGCTTCACAATAAATATGTCGTAACCCTTGTGCTATCCTAGGCACTTTAACATTGGGAGTTGGGTCATCTAGACCCACTAGACAGTGCTCTGAACCTTTTTTCTTCAATAATTTGTGATCTTCACCGGTGTCTATGGATTACATGAAATCTTTCCACCTTTATCCACCTTTGTCATGGTAGGGAGAACACGTCAATGTAAGGGGGGGGGTCATCTAAGATAGCACAAGGGTTAAACAGCACAGGCTTATTAAAACTTTGCCTAAAACCTGAACAGACATAATGAACAGAGCACTGTGAACGCTTTGATAGATCAAAAGATGGTGGGAGTAGTTTACTTTAGAAGCAGTTTAAGTCAGAAATGTCCAATCATTTTTCTTTCTTTTTTTTCTCAGTTCAGAAGGTTTTGGAGGACCACATCCTGAAACTCTACAGGCCACCAACATGACACCAAGCTACAACCCATCCATTGAAAAAAACCCAACGGATTTGATCACAGACCTACAAGCCATTCAGATCTGATGAGATGGAGGGGGGGCCCCCAAAAATACGTTTAACGTTATCAGAAAGTCTGTAGACACGATGAAAGGTGAACTCTGGAAGCTGAACGTGTTGATGTAAAAGCAGTTTATTCCATTTGAATACACTTGATTACATTATGTCAAATGTCTAGAGAAGAGGTATGACATGCTATTGCTGTGCAGTAGAAATATTTTGTCTTAAAAAAACTGCAATAAAGTTTTTAAAAATGCTCCTTTGCAGACATGTTGATGCCTTAATCCAGTCTCAGAAACAGATGCATTCAAAACCAAAGCATCCGATTGATTTGAGATGTGGGGGATTGGCAGTTCCGTCCATGAAGGCACTTATGCCAAAGAAAAGACAGATTTCCTAGAGTTCTCAAGGGGGCAGCGTAAGACAAGAATTTCCGTAGGACCCGTTCTCCTTTACGTCTCTCACCAGCATGGAGGAAACGGTCATGAGGCCTTTTCCCCGAGGACATCCAGGGAATAAACAATAATTCTCCCAAAAAAGTCAACACTGTTCTCAAAAAATATTTTGACTTTGTTCACTGTAGTGGCCTCCTGTATGGGAAAGCTGTGGGTGTGGAGTTAAGAATAACGTAAAGACAGATCCAGAGACCTGGGAAAATATTCAGCAGCTCTTTTTATGGTCCATGTAACGCAGACAGAGGAAGTGATCATTTTCTGACTTGTTGACTTTCTTTTTGATTGATGATCGCTTTCAATGAGATTATCACAATTCTGACACACAAGTTGTGTTTAAGTGAAGGTAACTACCATTTAATAGGTGAGGCAGCATTCTCAGAGCAGTAGGAAGGATATCTGAAGGGCGTTGTTGTCTTCTGGGTAAAACTGGTCGAGCTCGGTGAAGTCGCCATTTTTCAAGCCCCCTGCAGAAAACACATTCTGGATAATTATTTACATTTGCTTTCACACATTCAGTCAGAAACAAAGCAGTTCCAACTGTAACTAATCCAGTGGTGGGCTGGCGTTTTGGTCTTACCTTCTAATCTGCAGGTTTTGGCTGAAAAGCCTCCCTGAAACTGGACTTTAACTTCTGACACCCGTACAGGCCCGGGAAACTCCAGCGACACCCACTGGCACTCACCCTGAACAACAGGGATTTCTCATGACGCCACTGTGATGTGCACGTCAGTCTTTGCAGGGACACGTGGGACATTACAGCAATGCTTCTTTCCTTTCAAAATAAAGCAGGATTTCATATTGGACTGGACGCCGTTTTGGAAAATTGTGCACCACTGGAAAAGTCTGCTGCTTAGATTGTCTTCCACGTCCCACAAGCTCTTCTGTGAAGGTCTGGACTTAAGAATTTAAACAAGAGAAACGTGAGAAAAAGTTCATGTCTGTTTTAGAAAAGTGTAGAAAGTGTGTAGTAAAATATCTGCTATCATACTATGCATATTCTACTGATCCCAGGACCACTGTACTGGTCAAAGGGTAATGCATCTACCTGCCCAGCTACAGCAGAAGACAGAAGACTTGAACTTTTTGTGATTATCACGGGGGGAGGAACAGACGTGCAGGACAAGTTTCCTTTGTGAAGTTTAGCCCAAAGTGGGAGACGTGTGAGGGGATTCACCTTAATGCCTTGATTTATGTAAACTCCGTCAAACACTCACAGTATAGAACAGAGGTGGGCACTGAGGGCCGCATTCCTGCATGTTTTCCAGCATACCCTGCTCTGGCATGTTCTAATTGGCTGGACACACCTGAACCAGGTAATCAGCCATGAGAAGGGCAAGACTATCTGGAAATCATGCAGACACACCGGCCCTCGAGGCCTGGAATTGCCCACCCCTGGTATAGAATGATTCTTAAGTTCTGAGTTATCTTGTAATAGTGTTTAGGTACTCTGACATGCAATAAAATGTCATATCTATACTAAAGACTAATGTGGTGTCAGAATTCCCACCCAACCCCTACATAGCGCACTATATAGCGCGTTCACCATTTCCTAGTGCTGTCTGAGTCTACAATTCCATAATAGTGTCCTAGAAATTACCCAGAAGTCTCTGCAAAAATCCAGTGTAAATCGATGTTCACTAGATCGGTGAATACAGACCACAATGCATTGCGTCGGAACAATTTTTACCCAAAAAATGTATTTAAATTTATTTTTTTAATAAACCATCAACGTTTTTATTTTCAGAACTCAGTGGATTCATAAATAATCGTTGCAAAACGCTCATATCAATGACATTTTACTTTTGTGAAATCGATGACGTCATATTTACCGTTAAAAAAAAGAAAAAGTAATGAGCGTGATGTCTGAATTGCTTTCAAAATTCACGGCACTACATAGTACCACACTATATAGTTTTTTAGTAGTTAGGGAGGATGATGGGAATTCAGACAGCCTAAGTTTCACGCTTCATTGAAAACACACTTTTTTTTAATGGCGTTTTCACTTTTTGTTTTATTTTACTGGGCCTACATAGAAAAACAAACCTTCACTGAATAAAACACAGAAGGATTTAGATGATGATGATCTTTCATTGCATAAATGACAAAAACAAAAGAAAGGGTTTAATTAACCCATGCAGATACATGGACTGCACAGTGGCACAGTGGTACAGTGGTTAGCGCTCTTGCCTCAAGTCCCAGCAGGGACCGTTCTCTATGCAGTTTGCATGTTCCCCCCCGGGGACTCCGGCTCCCTGCCACAGTCCAAAATCCTGCAGCACAGGTTAACGGGTGACTAAGTCAGGGCTGCTCATTCCTGATTTAGGATCTACCACTCTGCCTGCTTTCAGCTCTCCCTGCACTGCTTGCTGCTGAATGTGGAGATGTCTGATCAGCAGCTAGCAGGGCTTGGAGATCTGGAAAAATCTCCGGGGTTCCAGAGGAGGCAGGAGAAGTCCCCGAGGCCACGGTGAGGTCCTTTTTGGAAGACCATCTGAAGATCCCCAAGGAGGAAGTCCAGAAGATCTCCTTCCACAGGGTTCACCGGCTCGGAGGGAAAAGGCCGGACAATCAGCGTCCCCGTCCTATTGTTGCTAAATTTGAACATTATAAACAAAAGGAGCAGGTAAAAAGCAGAGGACGCGAGCTGAAAGGCACACATTACAGCGTGAATGATCAGTTTCCAGGCGAGATCCTCCGCCGGCGGAAAATCCTCTTCCCGCTGAGGAGGAAGCACCTGTCTGCTGGAGCACGCGCGGTGGTTGCCGTTGATAAACTTTTTGTGAATGGCAAGCTGTTCCGGGACCCAGAGGTAACACCCTGGCTGTGCTGAAGGCTTTCAGAGGTGCACTGACATCTGCGCCGCCCAGAAGAAACCCGCAAACTTATTTAATTGAATAGGAAATAATCGGATCATCAATAATCCACACCTCTCAGGAAAAGTGTTTTTTCTTTCTCTCACATTCATGTTTCTGTTGTTGTTTCGTTGTTTTTGTTTTTTGTTCTTTCTCTTTTCCTCTCTCTTTTCTCTTGTCCCCCCCCCTTCCCATGTCCTCATATGTGAATCAGGTAAAGTCAACGCAACCACGGTGAGTATTTATTTATGCACGGAACGGGCGCGCGCGCATACTAGCGCGCATAAGAGCATGCACACGCGATCCAGCACACACACGTTGACAAACTGCAAAAACCTCACTTAGGCTCACACAGGACGCACGCAACATGCAGCTCACAGCCAAGACATGTCCACCTCCTACGCACAGCGCTTGTCAGTGTAGCAGGTACGCACAGCGGGCACGCGCACACGGACGGGCACACGCACTATTTAGCCTTGCACTCTCCCGGTTAGAACAGCTATGAACAGTCTTAACATCGTTAGCTGGAATGTGCGTGGACTTGGCGCTGGACCAAAGAGATTGAAAGTGTTAAATCACCTGAATGATCTTAAAGCAGATATAGCTCTGCTGCAGGAGACCCATTTATCTTTATCAGCTGGTAATCTCCTGTGCTGTTCCCAGTATCCAGTTATGTATTCTGCCAGTTTCAACTCCAAACAAAGAGGGGTTGCAGTTTTGATTAAGAAAAATGTTACATTTACTCATAAGGATACAGTTACTGACCCAGAAGGCAGATTTGTAATCATTAATATATCCATTCAGAATAAAGACTTTTGTATCGCCAGCATCTATGGTCCGAATGTTGACGACTCTTCCTTCTTTCACAGATTCTTCACCTCACTCTCAGCTCACTCTGACTCCACAATCATTATAGGAGGAGACGTTAACCTTGTTATGGACCCTGAACTTGACAGACTCAGCACAGCAGCAAATCAGCGTACATGGCAGTCTGCAAGTATTCTAAAGCAGTACATGAATGATCTGGGTCTCTGCGACGCTTGGCGCTCATGTCACCCAAACACTAAGGGGTTCACCTTTTTCTCTCCAGTTCACCATTCACACTCTCGTTTAGATTATTTATTAGTCAGTAACTCCCTTTTGAAAGAAATTAAAAGTTCCAACATTCATCCAATTATTATCAGTGACCATGCACCAGTTTCTGTTACTATTTCAAGGGAAGTACCCACACCCTCAGGTTCAACCTGGAGGTTTAATACGTCTCTGTTAAAAGACCAGGAATTTATTGAATTCTTTAAAAAAGAGTGGGAAACCTTCTTAGAATTCAACAATACTTCTGAAATATCACCAAGTATTCTTTGGGAAACAGCAAAAGCAGTCATGAGAGGGAAAATCATCTCTTATTCAACGCATAAAAAACGCAAAGAGAAAGCAGATTTATTAGAATTAGAAAATAAAATCAAAACCCTGGAGACTGCTTATGCTGCTTCTGCACAGGAACACATACTGGGGGACCTGAAAAATTTAAAGCTGCAGTTTAATGACATCATCAATAAACAAACACAATTCCAGATACAAAGGCTTCGACTGGAAAGATATGAAAACTCGAATAAATCTGGCAAATTTCTAGCTAATCAGCTTAAAATTAATAAAGAAAAATCAACAATCGCTTCTATTATGGACAAAACAGGGAATGTCACCCATGACCCGGTAAAAATTAATAATGCGTTTAAAGACTTTTATCAAAACTTATACACTCCACAGATCAATCCATCAGAACAAAGCATCAACTCATTTCTTAACAATATAAACCTGCCCAAGTTAAACGAAGATCAAATCACAAATTTAGACTCTCCGCTCTCGTTGTCTGAGCTTCATGAAGCTCTGTTACTTATGCCTAACAGCAAAGCACCAGGACCCGACGGCTTTCCAGCAGAGTTTTATAAGGAATTCTGGGAACAACTGGCACCAACGTTTTATAAAACGGTAAAATTTATCAATGAAAGCCAATCTCTACCACCTAACATGAACTCTGCCAACATTATCCTTCTTCTAAAACCAGACAAAGACCCCACGAGTCCTTCAAGCTATCGCCCCATTTCTTTAATTAATGCAGATGTAAAAATTATCTGCAAAGCACTAGCACAGAGAATAGAAAAAGTCACTCCTCACATAATTCACCTTGATCAAACTGGATTCATCAAAGGCAGACACTCGGATGACAATGTCCGCAGACTCGTTAACATAATAGACTTTGCCACCATCAAAAACCAGGAAATGACTATACTATCACTGGATGCTGAAAAAGCCTTTGATAGAGTAAATTGGAAGTTCCTCATTGCTGCCCTCCATAAGTTTGGGTTTGGAGAATCATTCATCAATTGGATCAAAATATATCACAACCCCAATGCATCAGTTAGAACTAATAAACAGACTTCCAACAGGTTTTTTCTTGGAAGAGGAACTAGACAGGGTTGCCCACTCTCCCCCTCTCTTTTTGCAATATTTATCGAGCCTCTAGCTGCAGCAATAAGACAGAATGAGAGTATCAAAGGAATTAAAACCAAACACAGCCATCATAAAATTAGTCTCTATGCAGATGACATATTACTGTTTTTAAGTAATATACATTCTGTAAATGAAACGGCAACAATCATTAATGAATTCTCTTCTATATCAGACTATTCCATTAATTGGAATAAATCTGTTTTATTACCACTGAACAGTAATGCGGAGCAAGGACCCACAATACCAGTTAAATCAGGCAATATAAAATATCTAGGTATTTATTTTCCCCCCAAAGTATCAGAACTGGTGCAGCTAAACTACACCCCATTACTGAAAAACATACAGGACGATCTAACACGCTGGACCAACCTGCCTCTGTCCCTTATGGGCAAGGTAGCCACGGTAAAAATGAAAATCTTACCCAAAGTTAATTATCTCTTCTCAATGATTCCCACACAACCGCCATTAAAATGGTTCAAAACATTAGACTCATCCATATCAAGCTTTCTATGGAACAATAAACCTGCAAGAATTAGTCTAAAAACTTTAAAATCTGCAAAAAGCTGTGGAGGATTAGAATTACCTAACTTCCACAATTACTTTCTTGCAAATACATTACAATATATCTTAAAATGGTTAAAAAATAATCCAGAAACCAACTCATGGTTAGACTTGGAACAGGCGTTATGTGGAAAGATCAACCTGTCAGATCTTCCATTTATCAGCCAAATAGTTAAAAGACAGGATTGTTTCAAAAGTACCAATATAAATGCCACCTTAACAGCCTGGTGGGAATTTCTCAAAATATCAAAATCATCAATTCAACCGTGCAAAATGACACCCATCTGGAACAACCCAGACATCCTCATAAACAAAAAGATTATCCACTTCCCAGCTTGGCAAGCAGGGGGCATAAAACAACTAGAGCACATAATTATTGATAGAAGATTCATAACTCCCCAGGAACTTCAAGACAAACATGGAATATATAACTTCTTGGAATATCAGCAACTTAAATCAATTATTACTAAAAAGTTTAAATACAGAGACAACGATTTAAAGCTACCAGATGTAGTTACCACTCTGATCAATTTCACAATGAATAAAACTCTCTCCAAAATATACAAACTTTTATGTAATTTAGATAATAATATTTCACTTCCGACAACAAAATGGGATGCGGATTTGAGCATCAGCACAGATGAAAGCTTTTGGTCAGAACTTTGTCTAAACACCTTTAAACTGACAAAAAGTCCAAATCTGCAGCTAATCCATTTCAAAACTCTTCACAGAATTTACTACACTGGACAGAGGATGTTCAAGATGGGTCTCAGTAACTCAGACATTTGTCAGCACTGTGACAGTAATCTACCCGACAATTACATGCATGCACTGTGGTTCTGCACGCCTGTCCAGGCTCTCTGGCAGCAGGTATGTGCCGATCTATCAGTCTGGCTTAAGGTTTCAATCACAGCTTCACCGTCACTTTGTGTGCTTGGTGACATGAGTGCCATCGATGTAGAAGGAGGATTAGGCTCTATCATTTTCATAACTCTTTGCATTGCTAAAAAAACTATTTTAATAAATTGGAAAAGCAAGAAAAATATAAATATAAGTCAACACAGAAATCTGCTGCTTGATCATATCAGCTTGGAAAAAATGTCAGCCCAAGGTTCAAGTAACTTTGAAAGAACTCAGTCTCTCTGGTCTCCCATAGCTAACTCCGTGACTTAGGGGGTGGGGGGGGCCTGGTCGTCGCCGCTCCTTGCCCTTCTGCCGTGGGCTGGGGTGGGGGTCGGGGCCTCCGGTGCCTGGCGGGGGGTGGTGGGGGCTCCGTTGGTCGGGGGGTCGGGTCCGGCGCCTGGGTTGGGCGGGCTGGGGCGCTGCGTGGTCCTCTGGGCTTGGGTGTGGGGGTGCGTGGTGGGGGGGTGGGGTGGTGGTCTGGCTTGGCTTGGGGGGGTGGTCCCTTTGCCTGTGCTGGGGGGGGTTGGCGGGGGGCGCTGCTCGGGGGGGGGCCCAGCGGCGCTGGATGGGCTTCCCACCTACACCTGGGGCTGGGATCGGCCCTTCCCTGGCTCTGGGGCGGGACGGGACAGCCCTCTTGGGGCCCCCGGTCGCTCTGGGTGTCATCCGCTTTGGCTGCGGGGTCTGGGGGGTGGTGGGGTGGGGGGGTCTTGTCGGCCCTGCCTTGTGGGGGGGCATTCTGGGGGAGGGGGGGGGGCTCTATTGGTACGGGGCAGGGGGGGTTGACGGGTCGGGGTCTCCGCTGAGGCCATCGGCGGTTTCCCCGGCCGGTCGGCTGCCTCGGTCCCGTCGAGGCCTGACCAGAGCTCTTCCAGGGCCGGCGTTTGGGGGTGGGGGCCTGGGCTTGCTCCTGGGGGGGGCCGACGCTTTCTGGCTCCTCTCTCTCTGTGTGGGGGGGGGTGGTGCTGGGCCTGGGGTGTCGGCGCCTCCGGGGGTGGGGCCCCTGGGCTGGGTGGGTCTGGCCCCCTTGCTGGGGGGGGGGGGGGGGGGGGGGGCAGCTGTCTGACCACCGGGGGACAGTCTACCAGCTGTCCCCAACTTACCCCCTTCCTCATATAACCTCATAATAGGGTGAGGGGGTGGGGGGCTTAGCCTGCGATGAGCCTTGGGGGGGGGGGTTTACTAGGCAGTGGCCCCCCTCCCATGGTTGCCGTATGGAGTGGGCCCCCCCTCTTTCGGTTTTATTTGCACCTTAGACATGTAGGGCCCTTGGTAGGGGGGGTGCTTGGACATCACTGCCAGCAAGCAGCGGATGTCCTCCTGGCACCCTACCCGCCAATTTTAACCACACCTTAGACATTTAGGGTCCCTTGGTGGGGAGGGTGAGGGGACGTCACTGTGAGTAATCAGGAGATGTCCCCTCAGTGCCCTACCCGCCAATTTTAACTGCACCCCCCTTAGCACACACACCCCTCCCCCCTCAATATATACATTCCAACATAAACACACACACATGCACACACACACCCTCTCAAACACACATACACGCACACACATTTTGCAAGGAAGGTGGGACCTAGGACCATCTGTCCCCTGCCTCTTCCCTGGTGGGGGGTACGGGCCCCTTTGCAACGGCGGCCGTGTCCCCGGGGTGCCGGCTTCCTGGGCCCGGCGGTGCTCTCTCCGCGCGGCGGGGGGGTTCACATTACATCTGAGCCGGGAGTGTTCGTGTCCCTGGGGGGTGGGTTCTGGTCCTTGCTCCTGGGCGCTGGGCCCCGCCATATTTCCAACTGTGGCCGAGCCTGGTCGGGCCATATTTACAACACCCCTTGTGGGCCCTCTTTTTTTTTCCCCGGGGTTCCCCCCCTCTTGGGCGGGGGCGGCGGGCCCCTGCCCCGCTCCTCCCTGGACCAGCCGCGGGCCGGGCGGATGGCTGCCTGGAGCGCGGAGCGGGTCTCCCTTGGGGGGTCCTGGCTCGTACCTGGGGTTGGGGCGGGGGGATGCCCGGAACTCCTGGGTGGTGGTGGGGTGCCCGTCTGGGGCTGTGGGCGTCCGTCTCCGGTGGGGCCCTGCGTTGGGTTCTCCCGGCGCGGCGGGGGGGCTGCTCTCCTGGTTGGGCTGGGGCGGCGCTCTCTCTCCCTCCGTGCTTCCCTGCTCTCTGGCTCTGGGGGCCTTGCGGCGGTCCTGCTGGCCCTGGCCTGGGTGGCGGGCTTGGTCGCCCGGGCGGCGGTTGTTCCCTGCCGGTTCCCGTGTGGCGTTGGGGGGATTCCGGCTGCCGCTGCTGCTGCGGTGGGGGTCTTGGGGTGGGGATGGCTGGGCACTCTCCCTCCTTCTTTCCACGTTCCACCATCCATTTTAGAAGAACATAAACACTCACCTGAGCACAGGTGTTAGCTCACCTTTGCACTTACAGTTTGCATGACTGAATGACTGAAATATTTCACACTAGTTGGTTTTAAGGCATAAGTATGCGTGTGAACACTATCTGTTTTGTATATATGTCGACAGGTGGACATTTTTTGCAGCTAGCAGGTGTGTTTATAACATTTGAGTGTGTGTGTGGACAGGCTCCGCCCTTATTGTACTACATTTGAACGTTACCATAATGATTAACAACCAGTAAACTTGTTGCTTTATGCTGCTTCATGGTCTTATCCCCCTTCCCCTCCTATTATCACCCCCTACCCCCCCTCTCTCTATCGTCCCTCTCTCTTCTTCCCCTCTTTCCTTTTCCGTCCGGTCCAACACCAAAGATTTTCAGACATGATTGAAATTAATAAAGTTTGGCCTCAATTACAAAAGGGGTTTATCCAGACATACCTTTGGTTTGTCTGAAGATTAATAACCCCTCTTGTTAAAGTAAAATCTGTCCAACACAAGAGGCCCTCAGCTCTCATCTGTCTGCCCAGCTGTTGGACAGGACAAGTTAAAAAAAAAAAAAAAAAAAAAAAAAAAAAAAAAAAAGATCTTAAGGACCAGGAATGAGCATCTAGGTGTGTGATTGTGGCCCTGTGACCCGTCCAGGGTGTAACCCCGCCATCGCTCAAAAATAGATGGCTTAGGCCGTCTATCTTCTTCCTGCTCCTCTCTCCACTACTCCTTCAGTGTTTCCTCGGTGCCGTGTCTCTCTATCTGTATCACTTTTTATCTTGACTTCTCCTCCACCTGTCTTTCCTTAGCTTACAAAGCAAACACTTGGACTTTTCTCGTTGCTTGCGTTGATTTTCCATTTCTCCTCCATCACCCCTAAACTGACAGTTTCTCTCCAGCCAAACTTTCCTTCAACAATAAAAAAAAAGTTACATATTTTTAGGCGGATGTTATTCGCACGTATTTCTGTGCGACCAGCACAAACCTGATGGAAATTCGCATCGGCCGCATGGAAGACGTGGAGCCAAGACGCACAATGTTGTATTGACCGCACGTATTTTAAGTACCTCCAAGGTTGCATTTTGTTGTTGGCTAAAGTCCCGTCAGCTGTCACGCTCCTAGGTGTGTGACGTGTTCTCAACATGTCATCCGTAGGATCCTGTAGGAGAGGTGAGCTGCAGAAACAGGAACTATTTGGTGGTTTAACCAGAAACGTAACCATAATCCTAAACTTAGACCTTCCTCTGGGTCTGTGCGGCCAAAAAAAAAAAACTACATCACCATTGACACTTTCTTCTTTTTAACTGCGTATGATTGTAAATGTGCAGAAGAACACCACCTAAATGTTATTCTCTTCCTTTACCATGAGGAAAAAAACACACTATTATGGGATTAGGCAGTTATTGTTGGATTTGTCAGCTCTGTCAGACATGAACGCTGATGGCGTTGACACTGACTAAATCGACAAAGTTGCATGCTTGCTTCAGCTAGCTAGCTTTTTTGGCTCCTGCTATTTGCTTTCTCCAAAACAAGCAAGAATTGATTCCACTGGGGGTTTAAAAAGTATTGTGACAGAGGGACGGTGTTGTGCAGCTGTGACCACAGGAAAAATGGACGTTTTTATCTAAAATATAGAGGTTCAATTGAGCGGACCATGTGTGGTCCTGCTGCATCCACCACAGCTAGGAGAATGAAAACAGGTCTTCAAGGATGCAAAAATTCAGGTTTTTACCTGAATAAATTCATTTTTATTGAAAATCTGACGGTTGACAAAAGCAGAGGACAGACTTTTGATAGGCCGATTGCAATGGCAAAAACTTTGAGTTTTTTATGTCATATACCGTTTGATATATTTTGAATCATGACCTCTGAATTGATACATTTTTTAATGTCTGTCAATGGAGACTATTGTGACCTTCTGCCAAGGAGAAGAGAGATAACAGTATTTCCAACAACTGCTTCATCGATCAAAGACCCAATCTGAAGAAAATTGGGTTTTTAAGACGTTCTTGTAGCATTTTTCTCATAATGGAAGATAGAAATAAACTAATTTAAGATTAAAATCACATTTCTGAGTATTTCTTTATCTTAATTGTTGTGAATCAGGAGCAGATGAAAAAAAGCTTGTAGGAGTGACGCAGGTGCAGTCGGCTCGCCATTTTTGTTGCACTGTTGTAATGTTATGTTGGAGTTGTGAGGGGCTGTAAGCTAGAGGGAGAGAGTAAACAAAGGGATTGCGGGAAATGAGGGCTCAGAGGTGAACTTCTCATGAACTCTTGCCGCTCTATGATTGTGTCCGAATTCCCATCATCCTCCCTAACTACTAAAAAGCTATGAAGTGCTGTGAATTTTGAAAGCAATTCAGACACCATGCTCACTACTTTTTTTTTTAACGTAAGTATGACGTCATCGAAGTCAAAATCTTATTGATATGAGCGTTTCGTGACGATTTTTTATGAATCCACTGTCTTCTGAAGATAAAAACGTTGATGAAAAAATACATTTTTTTGGTAAGAAATGTTCCGATACAATGCATTGTGGTCTGTATTCACCGATCTAGTGAGCATCGATGCACACTGGTTTTTCGCAGAGACTTCTGGGAAATTTCCAGGCCCTTTGGAGTTGTAGGTTCAGACAGCACTAGGAAATGGTGAACACACTATATAGTGCACTATGTAGGGGTTAGGGTGAGAATTCAGATACAATCTATGTTTTAGAAAACGATACAGGTTTTTTTTATTTTAACTAAAACCGGCATTATTATCATTAAAAGAAACACTTTGAAAACAGATTAAAAGATTATAACCCCCCCCCCCCAAGTAATTATCTATGCTAATTTCCTTTAGATCTTCTAACTTGGTGAGTATGACAATTATGAGAAATAGATTTCTCTTTAATATGAATAAGACTTTTCTATGTGGGTCACGTTTTGTCCCGACTCAAAAATCAGTGTTTATTTGATCTCTTGTTGAAATGAATGTTAGAATCAAAGAACTGAACTCATGAGAACTATCAATAAAAACTTGTTTAATGTTTTTCATTTTGGATTAGATTAGTCTGATTTTTCAGCAGGTTTCGAGTATGTTTTCCATCAGAAGTCCGTGGACTTTTATGTTTGCCTCATCCAAGTGTGTTTAGTGAGGACTCCACCTGAGGGGAGCGTCCGTCCTGACCTGTGAGTGTCTGCTACCTGGTCTGAGTTCCAGCAGGTTTCCTCATCACAGTCGAACATGTTCTTCTTTCCGTAGTTCTTTCCATCTCTGTTTAGCACCGAACTCACCCTAAAGCAGAGGGAATCGGACACGTCACTGCGTCTGCAGAGCGTCCACAGACGCGCCTTCAGTTCCTCTAATCACGTTCAAACGGTTTTACCTGCTCTGCGTTTCACAGCAGATCAAAGACGCCATCTTTGCTCCGACTGTGGAGGGCACGTGGTGTTGTTTGGACGACGGTGACGTCAATGCGTCACTTTTTTCAACCACTAGATGTCAGTAAAGTCCCTTTAAAATATTCATTTTTTTCGACATGATCCAAAGATGTTATAGAAAAGATAAACATTTGATAAAAAAACAAATGGCGATCTAATTCGTTCAAATTTTTTCGTGTTTAAAAAAGCCTTAATATGTCAGTGCCAAATCTTTCCACACCACAATTTGGTTCATTTGGGAGGAGAACATTTGAAGGAGAACTGCTACACAGAAGTCTAACAGCACCCGGGATGGCTCCAGTAACAATCCACAGTGATCTCACCACCAACTAAAAAAATGTGTTAAAGAGGATCTCTACTTGCTGAGAAGATGGAAAAGAGTGCAGTATTTGAGGAATGTGTTCTTTTTTTTTTTTTTTTTTTTTTTTTTTTTTTTTTTACCTTGTCCTGTCCAACAGCTGGGCAAACAGATGAGAGCTGAGGGCCTCTTGTGTTGGACATATTTTACTTTAACAAGAGGGGTTATTAATCTTCAGACAAACCAAAGGTATGTCTGAATAAACCCCTTTTGTAATTGAGGCCAAAATTTATTAATTTCAAACATGTTTGAAGATCTTTGGTGTTGGACCGGACGGAAAAGGAAAGAGGGGAAGAAGAGAGAGGGACGTTAGAGAGAGGGGGGGGTAGGAGGGTGATAATAGGAGGGGAAGGGGGGTAAGACCATGAAGCAGCATAGAGCAACAAGTTTACTGGTTGTTAATCACCATGGTAAGGCTCAAATGCAGTACAAAAAGGGCGGAGCCTGTCCACACACACACCCAAGTGTCAAACACACCTGCTAGTTGCAAAAATGTCCATCTGTCGACATGTACACAAAACAGATAGTGCTCACACGCATACTTATGCCTTAAAACCAACTAGTGTGAAACATTTCAGTCATTCAGTCACGCAAACCGCCAGTGCAAAGGTGAGCCAACACCCGTGCTCAGGTGAGTGCTCATGTTCTTCTAATATGGATGGTGGAATGTGTAAAGAAGGAAGGAGAGCGCCCAGCCATCCCCACCCCAAGACCCCCACCGCAGCAGCAGCGGCAGCCGGAATCCCCCCCACGCCACACGGAAACCGGCAGGGAACAACCGCCGCCCGGGCGACCAAGCCCGCCACCCAGGCCAGGGCCAGCAGGACCGCCGCAAGGCCCCCCAGAGCCAGAGAGCAGGGAGGCACAGAGGGAAAGAGAGGGCCGCCCCAGCCCAACCAGGAGAGCAGCCCCCCCGCCGCGCCGGGAGAGCCCAACGCAGGGCCCCACCGGAGAGGGACGCCCACAGCCCCAGACGAGCACCCCACCACCACCCAGGAGTTCCGGGCATCCCCCCGCCCCAACCCCAGGTACGAGCCAGGACCCCCCAAGGGAGACCCGCCCCGCACTCCAGGCAGCCATCCGCCCGGCCCACGGTTGGTCCAGGGAGGAGCAAGGCAGGGGCCCGCCGCCCCCGCCCAGGAGGGGGGAACCCCGGGGAAAAAAGAGGGCCCACAAGGGGTGTTGTAAATATGGCCCGACCAGGCTCGGCCACAGTTGGAAGTTAGGCGGGGCCCAGCGCTCAGGAGCAAGGACCAGAACCCACCCCCCAGGGACACCAACACCCCCGGCTCAGATGTAATGTGAACCCCCCCACCGCGCGGAGAGAGCACCGCCGGGCCCAGGAAGCCGGCACCCCGGGGACACGGCCGCCGCTGCAAAGGGGCCCGCACCCCCCACCAGGGAAGAGGCAGGGGACAGATGGTCCTAGGTCCCACCTTCCTTGCAAAATGTGTGTGCGTATATGTGTGTTTAAGAGGGTGTGTGTGTGCATGTGTGTGTGTTTATGTTGGGATGTATATATTGCGGGGGGAGGGGTGTGTGTACTAAGGGGGGTGCAGTTAAAATTGGCGGGTAGGGCACTAAGGGGACATCTCCTGATTACTCACAGTGATGTCCCCTCACCCTCCCCACCAAGGGGCCCTAAATGTCTAAGGTGCGGTTAAAATTGGCGGGTAGGGTGCTAGGAGGACATCTGCTGCTTGCTGGCAGTGATGTCCAAGCACCCCCCCTACCAAGGGCCCTACATGTCTAAGGTGCAAATAAAACCGAAAGAGGGGGGGACCACTCCATACGGCAACCATAGGAGGGGGGGCCACTGCCTAGTAAACCCCCCCCCCCCAAGGCTCATCGCAGGCTAATCCCCCCACCCCCTCACCCTATTATGAGGTTATATGAGGAAGGGGGTAAGTTGAGGACAGCTGGTAGACTGTCCCCCGGTGGTCAAACAGCTGTCCCCCGCCCCCCCCCCCAGCAAGGGGGCCAGGCCCACCCAGCCCAGGGGCCCCACCCCCGGAGGCGCCGACACCCCAGGCCCAGCACCACCCACCCCACACAGAGGGAGAGGAGCCAGAAAGCGCCGGCCCCCCCCCGGAGCAAGCCCAGGCCCCCACCCCCAAACGCCGGCCCTAGAAGAGCTCTGGGTGAGAATTCAGATACAATCTATGTTTTAGAAAACGATACAGGTTTTTTTTATTTTAACTAAAACCGGCATTATTATCATTAAAAGAAACACTTTGAAAACAGATTAAAAGATTATAACCCCCCCCCCCCCAAGTAATTATCTATGCTAATTTCCTTTAGATCTTCTAACTTGGTGAGTATGACAATTATGAGAAATAGATTTCTCTTTAATATGAATAAGACTTTTCTATGTGGGTCACGTTTTGTCCCGACTCAAAAATCAGTGTTTATTTGATCTCTTGTTGAAATGAATGTTAGAATCAAAGAACTGAACTCATGAGAACTATCAATAAAAACTTGTTTAATGTTTTTCATTTTGGATTAGATTAGTCTGATTTTTCAGCAGGTTTCGAGTATGTTTTCCATCAGAAGTCCGTGGACTTTTATGTTTGCCTCATCCAAGTGTGTTTAGTGAGGACTCCACCTGAGGGGAGCGTCCGTCCTGACCTGTGAGTGTCTGCTACCTGGTCTGAGTTCCAGCAGGTTTCCTCATCACAGTCGAACATGTTCTTCTTTCCGTAGTTCTTTCCATCTCTGTTTAGCACCGAACTCACCCTAAAGCAGAGGGAATCGGACACGTCACTGCGTCTGCAGAGCGTCCACAGACGCGCCTTCAGTTCCTCTAATCACGTTCAAACGGTTTTACCTGCTCTGCGTTTCACAGCAGATCAAAGACGCCATCTTTGCTCCGACTGTGGAGGGCACGTGGTGTTGTTTGGACGACGGTGACGTCAATGCGTCACTTTTTTCAACCACTAGATGTCAGTAAAGTCCCTTTAAAATATTCATTTTTTTCGACATGATCCAAAGATGTTATAGAAAAGATAAACATTTGATAAAAAAACAAATGGCGATCTAATTCGTTCAAATTTTTTCGTGTTTAAAAAAGCCTTAATATGTCAGTGCCAAATCTTTCCACACCACAATTTGGTTCATTTGGGAGGAGAACATTTGAAGGAGAACTGCTACACAGAAGTCTAACAGCACCCGGGATGGCTCCAGTAACAATCCACAGTGATCTCACCACCAACTAAAAAAATGTGTTAAAGAGGATCTCTACTTGCTGAGAAGATGGAAAAGAGTGCAGTATTTGAGGAATGTGTTCTGGACTAGATGGAGAAAGGAATATTTGTTAAATCTGCAACAGAGAAGTAAGTGGAAGAAGACCAGAAGAAACGCAAAGGTAAATGACAATGTTCTGCTACAAGAAGAGTGTGTTCCAAGAAACCAGGGGAAGCGCCAGAGTCACAGAGGTCACTCTAGGAGCCGACGGCAGGGTCAGGAAGGTTAAGCTTCTTCTTGGTGACTCTATTGAAGATAAAGGAGGAACGCGCGGCACCAAGACTGTTCTGGAAAGACCAGTCCAGCAGACTGTTCTCTTACTTGAGGAAGAGTCTGTTAATGTTTGTTTACAGTATAAGCTTCTATTCAGGATCACATACTGTTTGTAGTGATGGTGGGAGTGCAGCTGTTGATATGTGAGTGCTTATTTATTTAGCCACCAGAGGGCGCTCTGCCGTAGTGCTACTGAAAACGTTTAAATGATTTTTTTCTTTAATTTGTACATTTTAATATTTGTATTTTCTACACTTTATACCACATGTATGGAGCTGTAGGAGCAATAATATTTAAGTTTGAAGAATATTTAACCCTCGTATTATCCTCAAATATTACTCACACATTTCAGTGAGCAAGAGTTTGAACCCTATTGGTTTTGGTGATGATATGACCTTTGCTGTAGTGCCACCATCAGATTAAACTTTCAGTTTTAGAGTTAATGATACTTGAAAAATTTCAATCCAAATCTTTTTTAATTTGGGATGCACATTCACGACTCTCACAGAATAGAGCTTATTGGCTGATGTTAGTGACCCCCCTTTCCTGTTAGGAACATTTTTACTCTTTTGTATCTCCTTTTTTGTGACATATTTGTGGTTAATCACTATAAAGTTTCACTTACCCCTCCTCTTTTGTTATCCGGGCTTGGGACCGGCAGTGGCAGAGTTTTTTTTTTCCTTTTTGTTTTCTTTTTTTAATGTTTTTGTGTGAAACAGAAAATCATAATGAGAACATACAGTAAGTCAGATTGTCAGAACATGGAACAGGTCTTTATGCCCAGAGTCAAGCTTTTAGTCTGCACTACTGTACACAGGATGAGTAGTAGAGTAGGAGAGTTGGTGCATGCTCCTTGGAGACGTATTTCTTGTTAAGAGTGTGTCCCACCAGACACACAGTCCCTCATGTTGAAGACAAAGTCATTATTGGAGCTCTTCATTTGAGAGATGAGATGAGATTAAACTTTATTAATCCCAAATTCTGTTGTCAGGAACTGGTGTTCAGCAGCAAAGTGATGTTCAGCAAAGTAAAGTGACCTTCAAGTGTTACAGTTCATCATTATAATATATGTATAACTTAAAATATATAACCATCAATTTAAAAGATTTTACTTGAGATGATAATTTTAGAGGGGAGGCATATGTAGTTGGAAAGACTTGGATGTGATCAACTCACAAGCCTACATTGGCTTCCTCATTTTGGCAGGATTTCACACTTCGCCACGAGAAATATCAAAGTTTTTGTGGGAAAGTTGTTTCCCCCACCCCCCTGTTATTTATCAACTCAAAAGTATCAACTCTGCACCTGAAGGTGTGGGGATGTTAGGTCACACACACAGACAGACACGTTTTACACAGCTAAACCAGCTTGGGGTCAAATTGACCCCCGAGGAACACCAATGTATGCAATATGTGTTTAGCACGTTGAAAAAAAGATCATCATGATAGATTTATGCTTAATCAGTTGTCCCCATCAAATTAGGAAAAGTCATTAAATATAAAGTAAAAAGGAAAAGGTTAACTATTATTTTTTTTAATGACAAACATTGAATTGGGGTCAAATTGACCCCAAGGATAATAGGAGGGTTAAATGTTCAGATTAACTGAATTCAGCTAAAGCAGCACATGCAAAGTCAGCACAACAGAAAGCGAAAAGAGAGCAATTAAGAAGGTTTTTCTGTGTTTAGTTCACCGGTTGGTTCATTAGCAGGCCAAAGTGTTCTACGAGGTTGATGCGGTGTAAAATCTGAAGAAAGGAAAACCACATCAAACAGCAGTACAAGGAACTCTAGTGCCTCTCATCTGTTTGTAATAATGACCAAGCCAGCGTAGTATATGCAGAATACTTGAACACCAGAAAGACAAAGTAAACAGAGACAGGACACCACTGTCTTATTCCTCTCTGAAGAAAGAATCTGTGAGTAGTGCCAGCACTCAACTTAACAGAACTATTTCCGTTTGCATAGAGGGTTTTAACAGCACTACACATATATTCCCCAAAACCCAGCTTTTAAAGTCAGTAGAATAAAACAGGATGCTCAACCGTATCAAACGCCTTACAAAAGATCAATGAAGCTTTCATCATCAGTAATAAAGTCTGATGAGATCAAGAAGTAGTCTAGATTGTTGGAGATGCATCGCCTTTCATGAAACCTGAATGATTCTACATCAAGAACACTTTACTTTCTCATGGCTAAAACTGTGGCCAGAAATGTATACCGGTAGTCATTATTAAGTAGACTGATAGGTCTCCAGTTATCCATGAGCAAAGTATCTCATGTATTAGTAGTCATGGTGGCTGGAAGAGACACCAGAAAATGATTTTATCTTCTAAAGTGTCCAGAAGCTGATTGTTAGATCTGAGTTGCAGTTATAGCCATAAATATTGATCCTTGTGCAATGAATATTGCTCATCCCCACAAAAAGACAACTAAAGTGACCATTTGAATTACAGAGTGCAGTGATTCCTCATGCAACATATCCCCGCAGAGAATTCTGTGCCATGTGAAAACCATAAGTCTTTCAAAAAATCTGCGTCCTTAGCAAGTGAATGAGATTCCTAAAAAATATATAATTTTTTTGCTGGTTTGCGAGCAAAAATGAGGCTTTACGTTTTACATGATTCCCTAACCCTCTGAAATTTAACGAGAAAACAGACAATGACAAAAAAGTAGAAAATAAGTAGAAAAATAAGTAGAAAAATAAGTAGAAAAATAGAACCTTAGTAACTTGTAAGAAAACTTTAGTCCAAAAAAAATACTTGGGTCAACAGCAAATGCAGTCGCACCTTCTTAAATCAAACTAGTGTGAAAAATATTACTGAGAACATTAAAGCATGAACTCAACAGCCTCTTTATAAAAATGTCAAGAAAAATAACATTTATATGCCCATTGTGTTAACACTTCAAGCTGAACCTTTTTTTTTTCTTCCTCAAATTGTAGTTACGTTATTGATCACCAATGAGGATTTCCCCTTCTCCTTGGATGAAGGCCCTGGCACCAGCATAATAGGCCACTTTTCCCGCAGCTTGAGCTTTATGGATCTCAGCCTCCGTGTGTTGCTTGAAGGCTGCCTCTTATTGCCAAGTCCATGTACAGTGTCTAGAACATCCACCAACTTTTCCTTCATGGAAGGGAGGACCCTCTGACAGATCTTTACTACGACAAGGCGGGTGTTTTCCTTCTCTGTCACAGGAACTCCCACAAGCGTCAGAGTTCATCTTCTTGCGTCAGATTCAAGCTCATCCATTCTTCTTTGTAGAAGTTTAACAGGCATCTCCAAGGAGTCTACCCACTGTTCCAGAACAGCCACCTTTGTGCTGTTCTTCGTTAGCCACAGCTTCCACCTTGTTGTTAAGAGCAGCTATTTTGTCCTCAATAGCATCCAACCTAATATTAAGTAGTTCGGTTCTACTGGCAAGCTGGGTGTAAATGTCATCTTTGGATGATGATGTAACCTGCTTTTGAGCCTTTTTCTTTGTTACAGGTGGCTACTTGGAGTTAGCGGCAACGGCGGAAACTCTACATTCACGCTTTTTCGCCATGGTGATTAGAAAAAATCTAAAATATTCAAGATTAAACTTTGGAAAGCAAGGTTCGTTGCTATGTATCTTTTCACAACTTTTATTTTTAATTAAAGTGGGTGCAGAGCAAAGCAAAAAACAGACCGACCAGGTCACCATCTTGGAACGCCCCCTGAGCTTTGAGGTTTGCCTTGATGTGCTTGAGAAGCTGCAGAGACAGGCAGGGACCGTCAACAAAGTTCACGAAAACACCGCAGACAAACAACAGCAGTTTCTCTGTAACTCGCCTTAAGTAATCTAAAAAGACATCACAAGTCCTCCTTGTTGTTACGAGAAACTCCCCAGAAATCCCTAATATCTTTCTCTTAGAGTAAACCAGAATGTTCGAGGAATGCAAGTTGTAGATGCGTCCTTATCTTCTCACTTTAGGACTACAACTGTTGTACAGTGGTCCGAAACAATAAAGCAAAAATGAGAAAAATTAGAGCAAAAAACAAAAAAATATCTAAAAAAATAGAAAAGAAAAAAGTGTATGAAAAAGTCTTTAAAAAAATTGAAAAACAAAAAAATAAAAAGAATCTTGTAAAACAGAGTGCCAGCCACAAAGTTGACCACACCCACAACGTGAGCGTCCACCAAGTCACTACGACTATGTGTCCAACGTTGTCTTTGGGATTGACTCACAAAGAAAATTAGCAGTCCATTCTGGTCGATATAACTAATACTTCCCCAACGTTTTGCGTTGACGACGAACACATCCAAAACATGAACTTTGTGTGCCACAGAGGTGTGTGTATAAAATGCATATCAGTTCACTGTTTTGATATTGTGACAAGCACATGAAACGGACACAGATCATGTTGATGACACAGACCGGTGGTGGCTTTACCACTTGTCATTGCAGGTCGTCTCAGTTTTCATGAGCAGATAAGGTTAGAGCCCAGCCGGCTTTTTGTTCTTTGCTTTCGTTGCTTTTTTTAAATATTAGAAAGAAAATCATGGAAAAGAGTTGAAGAAATGATCCTCCTTGGTTGTTTTTTTTTCTCTTGAAACACAAAAAAATTAGAATGAAAATAACAGTTTTTCTCAATTGACTGCAATATGCTTCCATAAAAGGAAGCAAATTGCAAATGCATATTGATATTTTTTTAATGTATAAGAGAACTGGACTGAGTGACCTATGCCCTCTCAACTTCCAAACAGGAAGTACCTGCTGGTTCCAAGAAGCCAAAAACCCCTTAAGTTTGCGTGTCAAATTCGCACCAGATGTGTCTTTTTAGACATGCTTCTCTCATGCGTAAAATTCATTGCATAATGCCTGTCCAAAAATCTGTTCATAAGCTTGTCGCCCCAGACGCGTGGGGGAGGAGCTACTGTCAAATGTTTTTATCCTGATCGCAATGCAGCAGTGTCTGTCTTTATCTCATCCACAATTCATGGAAGACACGGGTAATGTTCAGAGATCAGGTTTATTCAGTGGTGGGTCGTCAGGCCTTCAAGACCTTCTCTGAAGGCCTAAAAAATATCGGAATAATGTGTCAATTATATTCTGTCCATGCATACGCATTAAATCATTCCACATGGTCTGTCCATTCCCTTTTATTCTGTTTACGTTGGTTATGCTGCATCCAGACAGACATGTGTTTTCATATTGGAGCATTTAACCAATAGCCTTTCAGCTGTGCTCTGTTGCCAGGCAGGATCAGAGCTAAAGAAATCTTCACTATCTGTTCTGAAGGCCCCCTAATGCAACAACAATGTCGGTCATTCATCTCCTTCAACCAATCAGATTTTGAGTTGATGTCAGCAGGGCTTTCTAGCAGACTTAGACAACGTCACAGTATTCAGACCTTCTGATTGGACAGAAGTTTCAGGAAGTCACATGTAGCCTTGTCCAGTTTGACACAGAGACACGGAGCACTTTTAGATCTGTCTCAGTTAAAAACAGACTGACTCCATGGAGGATTTAGCAGGAACATCTCCCACTGATCTCCTTCATGTCCTTCATCAGAAAAATCTGAGTGAATCATGAAGCAGCCGTAAGGATTTGTGTGTTTGGCACTGACCGTCCCCGTGTCCACTGTGTCTGTTCAGCGGACATTTTCGGCTCTAAAGCGAATTCATACCTACAGAAACACAACTGGACAGACTGAGCTCTCAGCACTGGCCTTGATGGAGTAGAAAAGGACTTCTTGATGGAACTGAAGACCATAATCTATATGACAGGGGGATGAACTGTTTTTGAAGAAAGAGAGGTGTTTTGTTTAATATATATTATGTTTAATATAATAATAAATAATGTTCCAAATTTATGTGGTTATTTTCAATGTTTTTTCCTGGCTGTAGTTCCAGTAGGAGATTTGTTTACTGTTTTTTTATTCAGTTTATTTAGAGGCATTTATTGTGGCTACAGGAATTTTCAATATGCAAAGCTCCTTTCTGCATCGTAAAATGGTTATTGAGAGGTTGAGTGATTCAGACGTAGCACTACTGAAGGCCCAGGTGTGTAATGCACGGTCTGACACTGGGTTTATTTATAATGAAGAGCTCTTCAAAAGTTCAAGTTCATGAAATCATTCAGTCTTTCTCAGAACGGTGAGCTTCACTCTTGTTGCGGGAGCTTCATCTGAAGGATGACTGCTTTTTGCCGCTTCTTCAATGGACTTGTGACAGGATCTTGAAGAACCTTCAATCGTCAAGAATGCAGGTGGGAAACACAGTTTTCTTGTTTTACCATCCAGCAACAGTGACCTGGGATTGAGAGTTGTTTTTAATGAGTAAATTACCCTATCAAATTGTAATACTGTAATACACAAGCGCCTCTGGATTATCTGGTAGGTTTAAGCAGCAAACTGTCTTCACATTTTCCTTTATATGCAGCAGATAACAGTGTTCTTTATGCAGATTCTCTCTTGACCTCACAATTTAGTTATTAGCATTAAAGTTCAAGTGTACGTTAACCAACTTCCGAGTTGGCAGTTTGTCCTTCACTTATGGGAATTTCTTTCCATGTCCTTATCTTTTTTACCTGAAAATCTAAAAACTTTAAACTTTTCCTTTCCCTGAAACCCATTGTTGTCTGCTTCAAAGCTATCCCAAATAAACATTTGTTAGACTGCATGTCCTAATAATAAGATAAATGGTGGCATTGATGCTGGTTGAAAAAAACACATTGGGCCATCTCTCTTTGTCGGTCTCATAATCACACCTGGAGGACCATTAAAGATCAAAACCAACCCTTTCCCCCTTTTCTCCTCCCCCAGGCCGGTCAGGGACTTTCTGATTGGATGTCTGTTTATTACAGACCAGGCAAAAGCCAGCTCCTAACCTCTTTTCACCTCCTTTCTCAGCTTCATTCATTATGGATCACCTGCCCCCACCAGCACGGCTTCATTACTCTCTCATTTACAGCTTCCCTGGTCTGCTGACTCTTCTTTTTTTTACCTCAGCATCTAACAACCCTTCTGGTGCAGCTTTCCCATCAGTGTGCCTTGTCTCTGTGCATGCATTCTTTCCTCCACCTTCCCTCATTCTCATTTTCACCATCAGCTCATATAACCTTTCATTCAGGTAGTCCTCTTCACAGGAGCCGAATGATTGAGTACAGCGTGTTGATTGCCTTTCTGGGTCACTGAACTGACCTGGTTTACCACAAATTGGAACCTCCAGGAAGTGACACACCAGTATTCCTTCCTAATTGCACTGCCTGTACACAGCACTTTTTTCAGCGCAGAGCCCCACTGATGATGCTCTCTCCAAAAGTGTCAAAGCCAATAATCCTTGCATAGAAAGCAGCACAAACAGAGAAAAAAGGCAATTAGAACTGGGGAAGAAAGCTGCGATTAAAGCAACCCAATAAATGCGCAGACAGATTTAACATCTACAACAAACTCCTTCTTTTACAAAACAAATCCATAGGTTTTCAATTGTGTTTGCTGTTATTTCTACTTTGCCTAGCCTTCTACTTTTTTCTATTTGAAAAAATATAAATTATTTTGACTATACTATTTAAAAGGATTAAATTATTTGTATTTTTTATGACTGATAAATAACATTTTTACCATAAATATTTCAACTAATGACGTTTTCTTTGTGGTGCCACAAAAAAACAATGTCAGTGGTCCAGGGGGGTATTCCAGGAAGCATGTTTAAACTAGCCTGACTTTGAGCCTGAACTCTGGCTGAAATCCGCCTGAACTTGCTTACTCTGGGTATGTCGGTTCCAAAAGATTGGAAATGAGTTAGCGTACGCTCCACTTGGTAACCCTGGGTTAATGCACGTGCACAGTAAGAACATAAAGGCATTCTCAATGGATCGGCGATTTACAGAGTCACCATGGAAACGCGTGGAGAAAAAAGGGAGCGCTATACTACAGTGAGACGGAGTCTGAGATTTTAATGACGGCGTATGAAGATTATACGTCCATCAAAAAAGTAACACGGCTGCATCAGCAAAAGAAAGAGTTTCTGCTTGGAGAAAAAGAACGAACAAAGTAAACGCACAAGTTTCTATCTCATTTCTATTTTCATTGTGACGCATAGATATAACTTATCCAACTTAAATGAATGAATTCACTGGGTAACAAGTAATTGATTTAAATTTATTCAACCTAATTTCTTACGTCTATCTAACTCAATAGTTGTTTATACAACTCAAATTTACATATTTATGTAACTAAATGTCATTTTACTCCAATTCAATTAAAGGTTTTTCCAAATTAATTTAATGTACTTCTTGAACTCTCATATGTGTAAGTTAGAGGCTGCAGATTTTCTCATTTTTATAACTTTAAAATGAGTGCTGTAGTGTGGATTTACAACATGTGGCATGTATGCAGTTATCATGACTCTAACTTTAACTGCAGATCTTGTGGTACCAGCTTGTGCTACTGATGCTAAATAATCTCATCATCCTCTTCCTCCCTCTCACTCATGGTGCAGAAAGAATTAAACATAACAGGGTAAAATAACTCAGCAGAAGACAGTAAAACAGCTAAACAACTAAACACATTTGGTCAAAAAGCCACACTTAAACCCAAATCCGTCCAGACAGGCAAAGGGAATGGTATCCCACACTCCCTAGCGGTGCCGATCTAAGCACCAAAGTTACATCTACTTAATTGAATTAATTTGAATGAAATTAAAATAACTGTCTGAAAACTACGTGTTATTTTTAAGTTGGCTGAACTCCAAAAAATGATTTATCTTAACTGAAGCAAATAATGAAGTTAGATCAAAGTAAAAGGTTTATCTTTCCAACATCCATATGTGGTCTTATCACCCTCTCATGGTGGAAAAAGTATTATCTGAGCTTCTTCATCCACTAAATCATCTTCAAATGGACACGCCATTGCTGTTTCACCTCTCTGTATGTTATGGTTTGAGTTCTTTGCTTTTGTTTTTGGTTCTATTTCAGTTCAGTTTCCTTTTTTATTTGAAAGGTTTCCTTTTATGTTGTTGGTTTGAGTTTTACTTTTGGTCCCCATCTGCCCTCATTCTTTCCACCTGTGTCTCGTCAGTCCTGTATGTATTTAAGTCCTGTCTCCCCTTCCTCCTGTGCTGGTCCATTTTATGCTCTTCCCCTGGTTCCTGTGTAGTTTCGAGTTGTTCTGTCCTGCACTGCAGTGGGTTTTGGTTTTTGTTTAAGTTATTAAAGTTCCTGTTCCCCTGGAACCTTCTGCCTTCTCCTCCGCTCTGCGCCTGGGTGCTTCCCTCATTCCCCCGTTTGTAACACTGAAATCAACTAAACCTGCTCCAGACCAGATAATGTTCAGAGCATGAGTTGCTATGGCAACTTGACAAACCCTGAAACATACCTCCATTTCTGGAACTGAAAGCTGAGGATATCTGCTACCTTAGCTTCAAACTTATTGTGGGAGCTAGCATAACCTGCTTTTTGGAATGCCCCCCCCCCCCCCCCCCCCATCCAAACTCATGTGTAAACAAAAAACATGTTAAGCACGTGTAGCTCTGAAATCCCAGCGTTTCTATTTATTTTTAACTCATGAGCATGAAAAGCAGTGAACTGAGATTCATTTTGTAAATACGCCTCTGTGGCACACAAAGCTTCTGTTTTGGATGTCTTGGTAAACAAGTCTCCTTCTATTCAAACTTTATTTTTTTTTTTAGTACATTGCGTTAGTTAGAAACACAAAGCACTTTATATGAAAGCAAATAAAATACCCATTAAGAATGCAGAGACACACACAAAGCATTACAAAAACAGGACATTTACACAAAATTAGCCCCACTCCCTCCCGTGATTCCTCCCTCCACCCACCCACTTCCTCCAATATAACCCTAGAACGAAACTGAACAAAGACTTCAGAGCTGCAAACAGTGTGGCTGGTGCTGCTGTGCAGAAACGGTACTATGGGGATCCATTGATTCTGAAGCCCAGCCCGACTACAGCCACCCTTCTTCTTGGGGCGGCCTGCGGTGTAGAGCTAAAGGTCGACCTTTGACTGGAAGGTCGCAGGTTTCAGCGCCTGTGTAAAGGTGTCCTTGAGCAAGCACTGAACCCCTCATTGCTCCTGGTGATTATAGGTTGTGGAGCCACCATCAGTGTGTGGATATGTGTGTGACTGGGTGAATGGGACTGTGACTGTAAAGCGTCTTGGCTCTTCAAGGAAGGTAGAAAAGTGCTAAATAAGTTTAAGCGTTTATTCTCTGGCTTGTTGGTATTTCTGGATGACATTCTTGTAGGGTGCCAGCACCTCTGGCCCAGAGGCCCCATAATGCCTTTGCAAAGTTAGGTCTTCATGTATTACTTTTTGAACATGTTACTCTTTTTGTCAGGATTTACCTTCCAAGTTTAAACCACAAAGGTTTAGTAAAATCAACCTATTCATCTTGCTGAGAATAACTTCAGGAGAAAAATGTTAAGGGGCCAAAACTGAGACCAAAACTTCATCAACCTTAAGTAAGCTTTTCTCCAAAACAGAATATGTGCAAATGTTGTGTGCGACCAAAGTCACAGAACCTTATATATTAAGAGAAATAATAAAAAGAGTAAACTAGTTAGACTTGACTTGAGAGCAAAGGGAAGAGAGAAATTGATTGAAAATAGTCTAAAATACTCCAATTTGGAAAACTCTCGCCTCAAATTTTCCAATCCTGATATCCTCTCTGCTATGGGTGCTGAGATTTCTAAAATTGGTTCTCAATATTAAAGCTTTGAAGCTTCACTGCTTTGGGTCTGAGTTGAAAAGAGATTTTCAGATCCAGAATTCAGACAAGTATAAGTTCCTGGAAGAATCTGAGTGAGCTCAACTCTTTCAGGCTGTTTAGCATTGTTCCTGTGTTCTATGACCTTTTCCATCATTTCAGATTTCCCAGTGATTTTAAACTAACATTGTTATGACAAAATTAATTTCTTTTAAATTAAAATGAATTGCATGGCCAAGGATGTGCCCTCTCTTCAGAAATGTATGCTGTTTTGTTGATTCAGAAATGTGTTGCTGTTTTCACTGAACCCAAATTTTTGCTTCTGCTTCACAACTGCAGCAGTTTACAGAATGGAGCTTGCAAGCAGACAAAGTTACAACCTTAGCCACTAATGAGGTGGTAGATGCTAACTTGGTTTCAGGAACCTCTTGGGAGGAAGTATATTTCTCGGGTCGGCCTAATTATTCCACTGGGTTTCAGGGGTGGCTGGGCACTGTATCAAGAAACCAGTTCTCTAGGGATTGCTACGTCTCATGTTTCATCTAATTAAAGAGTTAAGCAAATGTATCAAAGTCTTGGTGGATGGTACTTCAAAGACGTGCATTACTCATAGTTCAAGTCTTGATGGATTTGAGGATATTGAAATGGCTTTTAAAAGCACAAATGAAGTCCAGGGTTCGTAGGCTAGCAGAGTCAGAGTAATATCATTTTATCCATCAAGAGTCTTCATGTGTGTCTGAACTGATGAGCATTAGTGCAATGTTGCTCCTCTTGCTATGTCTGCTGGCTCTACTGTTTTACTAAAGTCAGAGTTCAGCCAATACTTAAGTGTGACTCTCGTGGGATGCTTTGAACAAAAACTGTTTTCAAACAGTCCTAATTTACAACAGTTGATCATCCCTGCAGACTGTAACTAACTTCTTTCGGGGGATTTTTGTCAATTTTGATCATTTTGCACATATTTTTCAATTCTGCAACTAAACTGCAGTGATTACCTGTAGTTACTTTGGTCACCATCCACCCATGCATCCAACCATGCATCCAACCATGCATCCATCCATCCTTACATCCATCCATCCATGCATCCACCCATGCATCCATCCATCCATCCATGCATCCATCCAATTCTTCCATCATCCACCCATGCATGCATCCATGCATCCATCATCCATCCATCCATGCATCCATCCATCCATTCATCCATCCATTCATCCATCCATCATCCATCCATGCATCCATCCATCCATCCATCCATCCATCCATCATCCTTCCATGCATCCATCTATCCATCCATCCATCTATTAATCCATGCATCCACCCATGCATCCATCCATCTATCCATCAATCCATCCATGCATCCACCCATGCATCCATCCATCCATCTTTCCATCCATCCATCCATCCATCCATCCATCCATGCATCCACCCATGCATCCATCCATCTATCCATCCATCCATCCATCCATCCATCGATCATCCTTCCATGCATCCATCTATCCATCCATCCATCCATCCATCCATGCATCCACCCATGCATCCATCCATCCATCCATCCATCCATGCATCCATCCATCCATGCATCCAGCTATCCATCCATCCATGCATCCATCCATCCATGCATCCAGCTATCCATCCATGCATCCACCCATGCATCCACCCATGCATCCATCATCCATCCATCATCCAGCCATTCATTCATCCATCCATCATCATTCCACCAAATGGAGGAATTCGGAGTGAACGCATCTTTAGACAGCAAGAAGACGTGCTGGCAAACGAGGACGACTGGGGGACGACGACACCGGAGCTGACCCCTCTTGATGAGAGACAAGCGGCAAGAATTGGGGAATCCCTTAGTGGAGTGGTGACAGAGGCGCAGGGGGACGCCGACGCGCCAAATGCACCGGGTGACACACCCCCAAAAGCCCGCAGAGGTCCAACAGGACGGCTCGAGGAAGTCGGAACCGGCTCATAAGCCAGTCGTCCTCGTTTGCCAGCACGTCTTCTTGCTGTCTAAAGATGCGTTCACTCCGAATTCTTCCATTTGCCACATCTTCTAAGAACGCAAGATCAGCCATTGTGCGTCATTACGCATTGTGATGGGGCATTTTATTTCCATCCATTTAGTTACATCTGACAAGCTACAGATGTTGGTAATAATCGGCGTGGAAATGGGAAATTGATCAGCGCAAATGTAATTTCTTGTTGCTTTCTGAATGGTTGAGACATACGCCATACATTGTTTCATCAAAAATAAAACAAACTAAAGGCAGATGCATGAATACCATTATTCTGTAGCTTATGAAGAAATGTTTTACTATGAAAATAACTTTCCCCAGTGGACAATTAATGCATCTCTCTCTATCTATCCATCTGTCTGTCTAATTGCACCTATATCTGCTCCGCCAGACGGACACATTGACGGGACAATCAGTTTTGTACATTATTTCGTTCCGTTAACTATATTATTTATGAGGATGAATTGCACAAAATGCCAATATTGCAGAACATATTTCACTTTTCTTTTTGCAAATAAGTGTTCATTTGAATTTCTGTTGTAATTTTCGTTTGATTGTTTTTTGTTTGTTTCACTGCTGATCGATCAAACGGGTGTTGGTGTAGCTGTTAATTGTAAGACTTGCTTTGTGAAGTCTTCATGTTATTTCTGAGAGGCAGTATTGTCATTGTCACTTTCACGTGTTTCTTCCATCTGCCAACGGCGTCGCCGTTTCTCATTTCACCCGTTTTTGTGCGTACGCCTGGGTCAGAGCTTGCGTGAAGGACCGCACATTTTCCCCTCAAGTTTGCTTTTTATAAATCTCAACTATTGCGTAGTGAGTGGCGTACGTCTTCTTTTGTGCGTACGCAACGTTTATAAATGAGGCCCCTGCTCTTGGTCATCAATTGGTTTTATTTATTATGTCCATCCTGTTGAAACACTGCTCCTGCAGAACCCGGACCTACTTCACCTCTTCAAGCGCGTCCAGAATTTGTCCGTGAACATTCTGTATAGCTTTGATCTGGCTGCAATGGGCCCAGCCTCATTTTCAAACAGTCTCGTTCACTGATGAGTGCAGTGTGACCATAGGGATTGCCCAAGTGGATGGAGTAGTGGGTGGTTGGTGGATGACCACCATGTTCCAAACAGGCTGACTGTCATTTGCATTGAGTATTTAGAAAAATCATAGAAAAAAATAACTTGCATAATAATTTGGAACACGCTTTAATAAGCAAGGTTAGCTCCACTAGGCGGGAGCCGGTTTAGCTCGTGCTGGTTTGCAGCACCTTCCGTCCATGAAACCAGGGCTCAACTCCAGGCTGCCCCCCGTTCCCCTCCCCACCCCCGCGCCAGCCCCAAGCCCAGCCGCCCCGAGAGGGCCGCATCTGGAAGGGCATCCGGCGTAAAACATTGCTGTGGCGACACCTGATGGGTAAAAGCCGGAAGAGAAAGAAGAGCTCCACTAGGCAATATTTTCATGTCATGTAACCTTTTTACAAAGGGACATATTCAAGGTGTCAATGTCCCGATGTCCACATTTTTATTTATCCCCATTGATAGATTTGTACATTTATTCATTAAATTGTTTTTTTTAATCTTATTTTCGTTTTTACTATTTGGATGCAATAACTTTAAACACAGGAGCCAGTGTAGCTCATGCTGGTTTGCAGCACCTTCCGTCCGTGAAACCAGGGTTCAAATCCGGGCTGCTTCATGCTCCCTTCTCTGCTTCTGTCCCAGTCCCAAGCCCAGATAAATTGAGAGGGTTGTGTCAGGAAGCCCATCCGGCATAAAAACATTGCCAAGTTAACCATGTGACACATCCTTGACAGAGGTTGTTTCGCTGTGGCGACCCCTGATGGGAAAAGAGAAAGGAGGATGCAATAACTTTAAACAGAGAAGTAAATGAGGAAACTTCGGAAGCAATGTTGATTTTAATGAGAATTACAAAAGAAATTCTTTCTTTTTGGCTAGATGGCAGGGCTTTTCTTTTCTTTTCTTCAGAAATAAGGTATTTTGTATATCTCAGCATTGTGCCTCAGCTGTCTTTCAGCACTTTGGACAACTCTTCCTCCAGAGGGGCTACAGACTGTTTCCTTTAGTAGACTAAATATACTGCCTATATATATTGCATTGTGTTCGGCAGTCCTGATTGGCCGTGAAAACACTGTTAATCAATCTCTTGTGCTGCGCCTTCTGTTTGCCAGATCTACATATAGCATCTCTGTCTGCCATCAGATCTTTGTTTTCATTCTATAATCCTGGACTTCAATTTCTATGAAAGCTTGAACTTTGAGAGTTTAAACAACAGAAAAAAGTGTGAAAATGTTCTGAAAAAGTGGATAAAGTGTGTAGTGAGAAACTCATTTTTACAGACAACATTTGATAAAACTGATTAAAATACCTGAATTTGAAGTTGAAAAAATACCAGAAATAGTTACTGAGGGTCAAATGTCTGCTCAACACAGCTGTATGCTTTAAATGGTTTACAGTACACATGAATAATTTATACACAAGAAGATTGTTCTATCCATGTCTATAAAGAAATATTCTCTGTAGGACAAATATGTTCTTATGTGTATTTTATAAGCTGTTAGCTGCTGTTGGATGAACGCTGAAATATTCAGTTTTTCAATTGTAAATCTGACTCCAGAGGCGTCAGTGCCTCACCAGCCATCAACCTCACCGCACGTCACTGCTGTAGAGGTCCAGTAGATTGTTGGGCCCTTAGCGGAACAGCTTCACGCAAAAGTACTGTCTTCCATCAGAGGAACTTGTCACTAAAGGACTGAAGGTGTCCTGATCATAATAATTTGCAAATAAATAAAACATGTGAATGAATAGAGATTATTCTTTTGGTCCAAATAATTTGGATGGGTAACACCGACCCCCTCCCACACACACATGCGTGGCTCTCTCTCGCCGTCCCCCTCCATCCCTCTGCGCTGTGTGGTTGTGAGGCAGAACCTCTTCTTTGTTCAGCGGCGCTCAGCTGCCGGAGGTGAGCGGCTCCAGCTGACGCGCTTTCTTCACGCGGGGCTCGGTGTGCAGCAGGCGCCTCCTTACCGGCTTTACCAGCGGCTCCCTTCAAAACCTGCAGCATTGTTGGATGCGAGCCTTCGTTCTGTGGAACTGCCACCTGCTCCGTGGTCCAGCCACGCTCCCGTGGAGCTGCGTCGTCGCTCCGCATTCCTGTGGACCACAGCGCATCCAAGAGGTAGAGACCAGCTGCTATACTGTTTGGGTCGCGTGCCAGAATGAGTCAAAGCCCTGTCATGTGTAGCTTTTAATGATAATGAATGATCATAAACGCTTGGGAGGAATTTGATGAGCAGTCGTTATGAAATGAAGAAAACCGCGTGGATGCTGTGAGGACATAAACACAGGCGCAGATACTGAAAGTGTAGTGTTGGCATTAAGAAATTCCAAGAAGTTGAATAATAAGGCACACCTCACAGCTATCCTCTGCTCATCTCTGGTGGTGGAGGTTCAGGTCAGACAGTCCATGATCAGCAGCTTTATATACAGACAGAGCTGACACCAAAACACAGAGACCATGTCCAGGATCTCCACCACATCCCTCCCCAGGAAGGGTTCAGAGAAAACCCGTCCATCCTTCAGGAAGATCTGAGCAGCGTGGAAGGTCTGCCGCCACAAAGGAGCAACACACACGCCTGTCAACTGCTTTGCATTGAAGAAAAACAATACTGTGTTTTATGTGTTTGAAAACATTGGAGTTACAGAACCACAGGGACGGACGGTGCTGCTTTCCAACTTAAATGCAAATTTAGGCAGAAATTCAGCCTCAGTTTATTCTTTTTTTTTTATTTTGCCTACATGTGAGTGTTTGGAAATGTGTCATTTAAAGTTCTTCATAGATTTAAGAAAAAACAGCGTCAGTCAAAACTGACCTGTATTGTGATGTTTCTGACTTTATTTTTAGATTTCGTCGTCTTTGTTGAATAGTTCTGTCTAGAAACACTTATGGTGGTAAAATTATGAATTCAATCTACCAACTATCTTGTTGCTTGAAGAAGTGACTCAGAACATGGCTTTCTCAGAGAATTTATGTGTCTTTCTATCTCCTATATAATTCTGGCTCAGTTTCCGCTGTACTGGATCACAGGCTCTGCCGTTACCGTCATTGCTCTCAGAAGAGTTTTTTTCCTGCTATTGCCTGTTCAGTTCTCCTCTCTTCACCTTTCCTGTGTGTCGAAGCATTACAACAGATGAACAATATTCCTTCAGAGAAAGGTGCATCACTTCCCATTGGCATTTCTGCAGGTGTGGTCAAAAACTAAAAAATGTTGCCACGTGTTAGTGCAAAGCCACTGAAAGGAAAACAGCCCAAAGGCAGACGTGAAGGAGGAAGGTGACAGCAGAGGCATTCTCTGCTCTCTGCATGAAGCGGCGCTTCCGCGAGTTTCAGTAACTTGTCTTTGCTGGTTGGTTGCACTCAGCTTTGTGCAGACACTATTAGCAGAAGAGGTGAATTGGCGAAACTATGAATCTGGTAGAGATTTGGAAATCCAAAACATGAATATTCTTTGAATAAACCTTCTGCTATGATCATGAGAAAGCAAAGTCATCCTGGCATGTGCTGGAAGTAAGCTAAAGACTGCCAACGGGAACACAATATCAGCACAGAGGATCTCTGGCTGGAGCTTGGCTGTGGGAATGATGACAGCATGTCAGCCATATCCTGCAGAATGAATGATGTTGTGCTAGGAGTCCATTTCGACCACCCTGTTGCCAGTAGCTCATCATGTTATTTACTTTTCCTGGTGGATAAATACATTTATCATAAGATGTGGCTGCTTTTGGCTGAAAACCAGAGCTCAGTGCCTTTATGAAGATAATTGTTTTTCTTCTCGTCAGTGGTAGAAGAGGGGGAAGGGTGAATGCCAAAGGATTCAAGCAAGAGGTACTAATTTACAGACTACAATGACCCTGATCCAATTAAGCAGTGAAGACCTGCAGCAGACTATGCATTTCTGGTGGATAAACGACAATGTGTGTGTTGCAGTAGATGCCTGAGAACACATTACCATAATCATTTTAGGCTATGATATACCTGACACCCTTCCCTTAGTTTCTTTGCTCTCAGTGGGGGCTGAACCTCTGCTCACCAGGGCACGTCCGTCTGCTTGATTGACAGCTAGGTAGGTGCCCATTCACTTCTCCAACCTTACAGCAGATGGAGCACAGCCTAAGAGGGCTGCTGCTGGCTTTGCTTTGGCTGCGAACATAATAGTCTGGCACTAGCAATGTTGAATTTGCCACTGTGAATAGAGCTGAGCAAATGAGCAGCGCAGCTGGTCCATCATGGTCAGGAGCCGAGCAGACAAAGCCCAGGAGGCACAGAGGCAAAGAAAAGGTGGCTTACCAGAATCCCTTTAGACGCAGCTTATTAATATTCATCAGTCACCCCTCCGCCACCCCTAAACCCAGCTCTGCACCCCTCTCCCACCAAATGCATTATTCAAATGGAGCATTTTCCCTATTAAATACTATAAATAAGTAATGACATCTGGTAACACTTTTTATATCCCAAAGTAATGACAGGAGCACATCCAAGTGTGTTCCCCTGATTGGAGTTAAAAGAGGTGTTGGGTTGGATTTATACGTTGGTGCCTCTTTGCTCTTTGTCTCTCCTATTGCATTCAGCTCCTCTTTTGTTGAATTCAGCTGCCTTGTCAGTAGTCTGGACTGGATTGCATCTCTATCAGACAACCCGGAGGTGATAGTTCACAGCTGGGGGTGGGGGGTCTGGGTTTTTTAGGTTGTCTTTAGAAAACAAAAAAAAGTCTCCCTTTGGGTTCTTTGTTAGATTTTCAACAGTGAGCAGCTCCTGAAGCTGTATTTGTCCTGTCCATCCCTGCTATGTTTTCACACTCACAGCAAGCAACTGATAGATGCTGCACAGAAGCGTATCAGCAATGTGCTGTTGGCATCATTGTAGTACAGGTTGTAGCTGTCAGACTCTGATGAGCTGGTAAACTGGGATGGTTTGAGACCCACAGATGGCCCGTGTTTTCCACACTTGTGTCCTGCGATCCCCAAAGCAGATGCACATATTCATCTGTGTGGACTCATTTTAAGCTGTCATTTGCAGAAGTACAAAGGATCCCCCTCAATGTAATTATGTATCTCCAGACAGGAATAACGTCATAGAAGACATTTGTCGGTAGAAGAATAAGCGATTGTTAGTGACAGTGATATGGTTTTTCTCCTCCGCCAGCCTCTTTGCATCTATTTATGAATCAATAGCAGCAGGATCATGCTCATCACAAAAATATTCTTTGTAATCAAATGTGTTTCTGAGATGCTGCCAGAAGTCAGCTGGAGTAGAACAGGAAAACGTTTTTTGTCTGTGTGAGTTTGTTGATATGACGATTTCCTATCAGCCAAAGCCTTTACGCAGTGGTACTACTGGGTATCTGTCCTGTCGTCACTGGCAAAGCCTGAAATATTTAATTTGATAAAGGGATGTCCCGATCCAATCACATGATTGGAAATCAGGCTCGATTAATTAGGTTCTGACTCAATCAAACTCCGATGTTATCTCCCGATTGGATGTGTGGTATTGGATATTTATTTTTATAATTTTGATCAGCGCTGTATGTATTAAGCTTGTTGTTTCAAACAAATGTCCTCGTAGAAGTCTGCATATCATGAACGCATCACGGCATTTTACTCTCATAACGCGCTGGAGAAAACGGCAGCAGTTTTGTCATGGTTTGAGTTTGTTTTGTCTTGGTTTTCGCTTTAGTTCTTGTTCTGTCTTGTTTGAGTTCTGTTTCCTGTTTTATTTTGAAAGGTTTCCTGTCTTGTCATGTTTTTGAGTTTTACTTCCTTTGGTCCCCATCTGCCCTGATCGTGTTCACCTGTGTCTTGTCTGCCCTGTCTGTATATAAGTCTTGTCTCTGCCTTCCTCTTGTGCTGGTCCATTAGCTTTGTCATGGTGTCTTTGTCATCCTGTCTTCACGCTCTTGTTCCATGTTTCAAGCCACGCCAAAGTGAGTTTTGTTTTCTTTGTAATCCTGCTCTGCAGCGCTTTTAGTTTGTATTAAACCCCTTGTCCTTGAACCGTGTGCCTCCGCCTCTGCGTCTGGGTCCTACCTGCTCTCCTGCCCCCCTCACCGTGACAAGTTTGAGCAGGAGGCTAACGGCTAACACAAACAGCTCTGTAAAGGTAGAAAAATATTCACGGACTCAGACTTTGGGGCTCAAAAACTCTTTAAATAAAGGTTTAAAACTGACAGGAAGTGTCTTTTGCTTTTTATTTTTATTCAAACAACAACCTACAAAGGCATTTCAACAGGAAAAAGACTGGATTTTGAGTGCAGGCTTTAAAAAAAGTTTATGTGCGACCAAGCACAAAACCTGATGGAAATTCATGTTAGCCACACGTAAAACGTGCAAGAGGCACATTGCTGAATTGCTCGTGCATATTTGAAGCCTGTCTAAGGCTAAATGTTTTTAATTGCATATAACCCTCCCAGTCCACCAGGTACTGGATCCCTCTGCTTTACCCTCTGAGAAGCGAGTTGAGTCTTGACAGGACATACTGTGCTCCCATCCATGATACGGGGAGGAGGGGGGACCGTCTGATGCTGCATGGAGAGGACTCACTGTCTCAGGCTTCAGCTTGCTCACATGGAACACCAGGTGAATTCTCAAGGTGTGTAGGAGGTCCAGCTTCACAGCCACAAGGTTGATGATCCTGCTGGTGTTAAAGGGCTGATGAAGCGCGAATGCAGCTTTTTGGAGGCACCCTTGAGAAGGATGTCCACGAGTTCAGCCAGAACCTGTCCCCCACCTTATACTCTAGAGCAGAAGTCAGTTGATGATTTGCCACAGTAGTGAACCTCTCCTGGTTTCTCAACAGCTGACTTCTGAATGTCCTCCAGGTGCATAGACAACGCTGTACAAAAGCCGCTGGACCAGTTGTGGATGCCAACTGCTCCTGGTGGGGGAAGAGAGGTGGCTTGTATCCATAAGCAGCCTGGAAAAGTGAGAACCCACAGGAATGTACTAAGGAGTTATGGAGCATTTTACTGGGGTTCTTGGAGCATATGTCGAGTAAATTGGTGCAGGGGGAAGACGTATCTGGACACAACCACTGCTGGATCTCTGGCTGAGGGAAGTCTCTGCAGGGCAATAGCATAAACTTACCTGGAGACCCAGTCCACAATGGCCCTAATGACTGCTTTACCTCTGGAGTTAGGCAGACTGGTAATGAAGTCCATTGCTATGTGGGACCAAGGACTAGAGGGCACAGGTAGAGGCCTAAAAGACCTGCTGGCAGACGACATGGAACCTTCATGCTGGCACATACTGGTCACGAAGAGACAAAGGTTCTTAAGTCGGAGGACATTGAAGGCCACCAAAATCGCGGTGCCACCAAAAATGCAGTCTACGTACGCCGACCAAGGAGACTGTCCCTGTTTCAGCACCTGGGGACAAAGACTGGAGAGAACAGACAGACAGCTAACAGGACATCCAGCAGGAACAGCAAAGTCATCTCTCACCGAAGCCTTACCCTTGCATTCTAGGACCCAGCGTGTTGTCCCCAAAACCATAGATTGTGGTATTATGGGGCCACCAGCTCTGTCCACCATCTCCTCCTTCTGGTACAGATGAGAGAGAGCATATCTCATCTCACTTCTTACTGCCAAGTCTGCAAAACAAGGTGAACCTTAACCTATTGAAAAACAAGGACCATCTCACCTGCCGGGAGTTGAATCTTTTAGCAGTATGAATATACTCTAGGTTCTTGTGGTCGGTCCAAGAAAGGAACCCATGCTTCAGACCGCTCTAGCCAATGATGCCACTTCTAGGGAGCCATCTTCACCGCTTGTAGTTCTCTGTTCCGTAAATCGTAGTTTCTCTCCACAGGAATGAGCTTTGGGTAGAAGAACGCGCAGGGATGGATTTTATTATCGGACGCTCTCTGTGACAACACAGCTTCCACTCCTGAGTTAGACGCAGCCACCTCCACAATGAATTGTTTGGATTCCAGAATGGGAGTCTCAGAGAAGTGTCTCTTAAGTTTGGTAAAGCTTTGCTGGCCCGCTCTTCCCTGACAAGAAATATCTAATCGGAGGACAGCCGATGGAGAGGTGCAGCCACGCCACTGAAGCCCCTTATGAAGCGCCTATAGAAGTTGGCAAAACCCAGGAAGTCCTGAAGTTGTTTTCTGCCAGTAGAGATATGCCACTCCAAAACAGCTTGAACATTTGAGTCATTCATCCGAACAGCGCCTGGAGTGGCTACATGCCCGAGAAACTTGTTTTGAGTGGTGTGGAACTCGCACTTCTCCGCTTTAATGAAAAGCTGGTTCTCCAGCAGGCACTGTAGGATGGCTCTGACATGCTGCACATGGGTAACAAGGTCTAGAGAATAAGTCAAAATCAAATTGTAGTCCAGATAAACAAAACAAACTTATTGATAAAGTCTTTAAGCACAGCATTGGTCAGACTCTGAAAATCTGCAGGAGCATTTCTTTTAAATCAAAGGTACTCAAAGAGTCCAGATAGGGATGTTGAAGGTTGTCTTCCACTCATCTCCATCTCAGATGCACACCAAATGGGTATGCGCTACGGAGATCCAGCTGGAGAAAATGTTAGCACCCCTATGTATGCATCTCTCTCTCTCTCTGTCTCTGTCTCTGTCTCTGTCTGTCTCTCTCTCTCTATATATATCTATATATATCAAATCTATATATATATCTACACATATAGGAGCTCATTTCTTAAACTTGTTGTTTGTAGATGTTTCTTCATCTGTCGGTGTGAGTCTATAGCAGAAACATCTGTCTGCAACTTTTTAGGGAGCGTCCTAAATCCTTTCTCTGTACTTTTTTTTTATTTGTCTCTCAGCAGTTGGAATTAAAAGACTGTCTGTTTGTCTGTCCTAATATTTATCCCTGACACTGAATCCCTCAATTTTGTTTTTTTTTAAACTGCTTTGATAAATTTGGCAAAACCTATGAGAGCTCTTGGTGGGGCTCTAAATGTCTGTCAGAGTCTCAGACGTTTGGGTTTAGGCTAGAGAGGCTAAAAGGACTGCTGTTTTACTGCAAACTATCCACCTCATTGAAGACTGATTTGGTTCTGTGATGGATGTGATGGATGTGTAGCGGCCTATGAGCTGTCTTGGCAGCCAGTGCAGAGTTTACAACAGCAGCACTTGTGTTTTTGTGCCGCCTCTTATAGATAACTCCAACTCTTCATACTATTTTTGATTTGCTTCAGCTGTTGTTTTAAAATCCAATCAGGTTGGTGCGCAGCAGCTGAGAAGACATCTTTTGTGGGTGGAGTTACTCTGAAATGCCCCCCTTCAACCCTGTCCCTTCAATGCTTTGATGTGCTCTGAGATGAGGACTTTCGTGCTGCTCGGCATGCGCGGCTCTTCTCCAAGCACCAAGCAGAGAAACAGGAGGACTTTTAAAGCTTGGCTGGCTGCAGTCACCTCGGGTGTTTTAGGTCAACTTCTAATTGGACCTTGTGGTAGCGTGACCTTCTTTGTTTGACAGAGAGAGAAGGGGGGGGGGTGTACTTGCAGTGATTTTTAAAAGGGTCACATCTGTCTGAGCTTGTGAAGGGTTATGTGCACACAGAGGTGCATCTGCCTCTCTTTTGTTATGTGTTGGTTGTAGTATTCCGACACTTGCATCTGAGAATTAAAATAATTACATTCAAACATCAAATCAGCTCCAGATTAGCGGATGGTATTAATAATATCAATAATAGAAAGTATACATCTTTAGCATATTAATATTAATACAATACAATATTAATTTAAGCAGGGGAATAGGCCGCTCTGGCCCGATTAAGTGGCAGGATTTACTTCAGAGTGAATGGAGAATGAAGCACTCCCTGCTGCCCTGGACTCCATTACTATCTGCTTTCCTGGTATTTTCCTGGTAAGCATTTCTTTCAGACCACCCGCCTGTTTCAACACATGAGAACTTGTATATACTGAGAACACATAGGAAACTGCTGAAATATCAAAAAGCTAACCTGAAGTTCACTTATGGGCTGCTACAGAAGTAAGAAATTGCTTTGTTGTTTGTGTAACAGGGCAACAAATGTCCACCTCCCACTCCCCCACCACTGTCTTCCTGCTCCTCCTTCTCTCAGTGGTTTAAAGTCCCAATTGAACTGTTTCACTAATAGAGGTCAAGTCTGCAGTCAGGCTTCTTGATTGAGGTGTTTATTCTTTACCAAACTCAAGACAGAACAACATATTCAGCGGTCCATGACTTCTCTCTGCAGTAATCACACATGAGGGGGTGAGGGACTCTGGCTCGTCTCGCGCCCCCAGCCGTCCACCAACTCCATAGAGCCATTGACTGTATAAGAGAGCTGGTCTGAGCGAGTGTGACGTCACCCACAGACGTCCACCCACTTCCGGCTCCAGTGATATGAAGTCAATTCAATCACATTTTTTTCGCTATACAGACGTCACCATGTTGGAGCCAGATGACAGTGATTAGTCGGAGTTGGTCTGAGTCAAGGTTTCTATGGCAACTACTGTCGTAAATCAGAAGTACTAAAAAAAGCAGGCTCGGGGAAATTTGTCAATCAAACATTGATGTGGGGATCATCAAGAATATGTTAATAAAAAGGGATCAGATCAAGAACAGATATTCTGACCAATAGAATGTCTGAAGAACAGCTTTTTATTTCTCTATAGAAGTCTATGGGATTTTGGCCTCTTGGAGCCAGCAGATACTTCCTGTTTGGGATGCCAGGGGGAGGGGCCACTCAGCCCAATTCTCTTTTACAGTTAATGAGAAGAGTTTTAATTGGGTGTTAAGTGTCCTTTAATCGTTCTGCTAAAATCTTCTCTTAATCTAGACTCCAAAAAAACTGGAAATGAAGTTTCCAAATTTTCTTTAGATAAGTTTGTATAAGTTCTTGTCAGGATTTTATTGCGTGTTGTGTGTCCTTGCTGTCATATTTAGGGTTAGCGTTGTCTGGGCTAAGCAAACAGACTCCATCGAACCACAGTGTATTCATCTGTCTTTACATTGTCCTCAAACCAGATCTCAGACTCCATCTTGTCCCAGCTGTCACACCTGTTAAAATGGCCCCGGCCTCCTGTAGCATGGGCTCTTTGGAACGGCCATCAGATAAGGTGTTTGCTTTACTTTGGTAGAGTGGTGCCTTTTTTAAAAGGTCAGGGTGGCTTCACTGGGGAGGCTGGGCTCTGCTGAGCTGGATTTCTACCTAAAGACGTGTTAGTCTCCTCTGTGTTCTCCATCTGCATCAGTGAAGAGTTCCATCTGAAGGAGCTTCTTCCAGCTGATTAGATTCCCAAAACGTTCAGCTTTTGAAAAAATGACCAGGGTTTAGTTTAGGAGTTTAACGTCTGTATTCCAACAGAGTTGATGGGTTTCAGAAAACCTGGCAAATACTAACCAAGTCACATAATAACTTTGGTGGTGGTTGAATGACTTTTATCTATTCCTTCGTACATTTCCCTAACATTATGTAAAAATACTATGCCTGACAGTAATTTTCCTGCACCAAACGTTTCCCTTTTACTTGAGTCGATTTGTGATGAAAAACTATACTTTAATTGAACTGAGCTTTATAAAGTATATTTTTCAAAGTTACTTTCTAACATTCAGCATTTTTTGTTGGGGGTCATCGATCCTATTCAAGTATTATTAGTATTGGAAGATGAATGCCTAAAATGACTAAATGTTACTCAGTGATAGTTTTTACTCTAATTTTGGTTATAATTTGCGGACATATATGGATGATCTACCTATACCTTAGTAAAAGTACGTTCAAGTACAACTACTATTAATTAATAACGAACAATTCATTATTACTCTGAATTTTCCATTGTCAAAGATCATTGGTGAATTAAATTTTTTAAATCTTTCATTTTCTATGTTATAACGTTTTGTGTTGTCTTTGCAAGAAGCAAACATGTAAGAACTCTAGACATTGGTTTTAGTCTCAGGTTTTGTTTCTTAATTAATTAAAGCCAAAAATAAAGTTTGCTTCAAACTGTTGCGTTAAAAAAGGTTGTATTGTATTTCTTTTTGAGACATTATCACATGAAAGTTCTAGCTGTATCGTCTTCTGTCTGGTTTTTGCAGGCTGCCAATTTTCCCGCTCTTTTCTGAATTTCTAGCAGTATCTTCAGTACCCCCCCCCCCCCCCCATGGCATGTGCTGCTTTTTGACATGTGCAGCTGTTAGCAGGTTCTTAAGATTTTCTTCTGTCTGTCAAATCCAATCTGACGCAACATCAGGTCCAGTTTGGAAATGTTCAGTTTGCACCTGGACAGACTTGTTCTCATAAGCGTACAATTTAAAAGTAAAAGTGGGTTTAGTGTGGGAAGTTCAACTTCAAATCAGATAAATAAATAAAAAGCGTCCAAAAAAAGTACTTTTTTAATTATTAGTTTGACATAAAACAGATATTAACTGGGGTGAAGTTTTGAGAGGAAATGAGCTAAAATGTGCTTATTCTTAGCTGTAATTGTTGTTTGTAAGGATTACACAAATGGAGAGATTTTTGATCTGGTAATTCTTTGGGCATATTTTTATTGTTATTAAATTAGTTTAAATATCAAAAATATGTATCAACAGAATGGGAACAAACATTCAATGATATTAAAAAAAAAGAGTGTAAAACACTTTTTGATTGAACAATGAAGACACATAAATTATTCAGTATCAATCTCCAAAAATTGGAAAACAACGTTTTTTTAAAGAGGTTTCTTCTCTTATACTATAATGTAAATGTCACCTTGAATAGGTCCACCAATGAAACAAATCTTATCAACAAGTCAATTACAGTAATTGGATGGTGGATATGTTTGAATAATTTATTCATCCCTGAAAGGCAAATTCTTATGGCAGACAGTGACGGGAAAACAGCCACAAGTATTACAAGCCGACAGTAGGTGAAGAAAAACGGAACCTCTAGAACAAAAAAGTCTAAAAGTCTGAGTCTAAGCCGCCTGATGTGTCTCTCCACAAAGCTCCACAGCTCACCTCTCGCGTTAAGAAGCTTCACAACTGTCAGATAAATCACAAATCCTCCGATCCCAACTATCAAATATCTGAACAGGCAGACATCTTTAATACCGTCCACAGACAGTAGGGATAGACACACTAACCTCCACTGGCCAAATGGGTCGTTGGTGTATCCAACCGCAAACGCAGCATCAGGGCAGGAAGGATCCTATCCATCACACTCAAAGACCAGTTTATCAAATTCATTTTCAGAGTGGGAGGGCAGAAAAAGTGCCCAAGAAGGAAAATGCAGGCACGGATGCTCAGCGGGGACAACGGGGCAAGGAAACCTTTGGAATGACATGGGAGGAATAGAAAGAGCGTTGGACTCCAGCAGGAAGAGAAAAATAAGCTCAGTAAGACATGGGCTGGATGTCTTTATTATTTATCAGTACATTGCTAGTGCCATTCTTTTATCACAAAAAGAAAGTTTGCGTTTTAAACTTAACATTTGAGCCACCTTATAATTATTTTGGTCTATATTTCTGACTATTCAGATGTGTTTTTTCCGTTTTACATCAAAAAGATTAGAAAGACACTAGTTGGAACATTTGTAATTGACTTACAGAAACCGAAGAAGAAACATCGCTTTTGTCAGCATCTTTTGCTAAGTTAGTCTTTGTTTTTCACTGTCATGTGGAACAAAATTATTTTTATTGAATAAATAGCAAAGGAAGCAAGTTTGGCATTAATTCATTGAAGTGAACGTTTGTGTCAATAATAGAACCAGATCAGGCCTTACAATAATTAAAGGAAAGGCAAAAATGCTTGTCAATAATTCCAAAAAGGAGATTTCATTTACAATGTGTAGTATATCCCTCTTAGTGCTGTGCCAAAGTGACTCTGATGATTTGAACCAGATTTTCTGCTTCCTGTGTGATGTGGGAAACTGCAAGAGGAGTGATTTACCCTCAGAGGCACGATATTTGAGTTCTTCTCCCTTTGATCCCATTTTTCTAGAGCAAATAAACTTGTCATTATGTGTAAAGTGGAGAACAATGATTAACATTTAAAATGTTAGAGTCCCACTCTGATCATCTTCTGATCTGTTGTCAAAGTGTTTCCAGTCTTTTAATTATGATGATGCTGTTTTTAGCCAAAATTAAAAACCTGTGTTGTTTTCCAGGACATAGCTTCTGTAGAGCTGCAGGAGTTTATTAGAAATTCACTTCTGTGTTGTGGGCGGGACTGCTGTTGCAGAGCAACCCTCCCCCCTCCCCTCCCAGTTACTGAGAGGTCTCTGTTTCTCTGTGAGAAGTCAGAGCTTTGTCCCCCCCTCTGGTCACCGGCAGGAGCCGTCCCCAGATTTCTGAACGCACTACATCTCCCATCAACCCCAGCGCCCAGTTGGGTAAGGGACCAATTAACCAAAGTTCACTTAAGCTCTGCACTGAGCCTCACTCAGTGCAAAGTATTGTTTGTGTCACTCTGCCTGCATTACCAAGCATTATATCCAGACCTGATCTTCAGATTTCCTGACCCTGTTTTGTCTCTGACTCCGTTTGTCTGCAACCTGCCCCGAATCTCGCCTGGATCCTGACTACTCATGTCTCTTCTCTGATGCTCCCATGCTCGTTGTGATTGACTCCTGCCTGTCTGACCCTGATTTAGCTTTGTGGACTTTTAGCTGAGCTAATAAACCTGCTGCATTTGGAATCAGCCATTTCCCACTAGCTTACAGCCCCTCTCAACCCCAACCTAGCATTACAGGTGCAACAAAAATGCCAAGCAATATCAAATCTATCCATCTGTACAATTTTGATCCACATTCCAGCTTAGATGAGGAAAACAAAGACACACAGCGTATTTTCTGTCACAAATAAGCTATTTTTTAAACAGCATTTTTTTATCCGTTCCAGATTCACAGCAGTTTGAATTACGAAATAGAAACACAGTTTTAATCTCAATTTTCTTAATATATGTCCTTCATCATCAGAAAAATGCTATAAGAAGATATGAAAACACCAAAAACCACATTTCTTCAGAGTGTGTCTTTAAGGGAACTCCTACAGAGGCTGTAACCTCATTTTACAGATAGACCGTTCATCAAGCTGAGCAAGTGAGACACATTTACACTCAAATATGGTCTCACTTCTTCATTTAGAGGAGGAGAGCCAGGGTGAGGATGGGACCATCTATTGCTGGAGCTGTTGGCTCCAGTGACAGGAGAACATTTATCAAGACTCCATGGACAAAAGCAGATAATCAGGCATGACACCAGGCGGAGAGAGTATGGGCTGAACACTTGTACAAAAGCAAAAATGTCAACACGTCACTGCATTTTAAAGATGAAACAATGGATGCTTTTTTCATTGACAATTAGAAAGCACGTCTTTAGTCCAACAAGGGGGCGCTTATTCCATACATGCTACCTCTCAGAATTCCCAAATCATGCCAGCCAAATCGCAGTAAGAATGGAATCACTGAGAGCCGTTGGCTGTGTGTGGTCATGATGAGATCCGTAATTATCCAAAGCAAGCTGACAAACTGCTGCAGGTGCATGAGAGATGAAGGCAAATGAGCCAGAAGAGAGGTCAGAGGACACCAGAGGAGGTGTTACTGCAGCTTGTCAAATTCAAATGTTGAGCCAGTTCTGTGCAAAACAGCAAGAACACGTTCTTCTTTCATCTGTGCCTCAATCCCACAGCCTGTCATACCCTTGCTGTTTGTTATAGTCTGCACATTTGTCAGTGAGTGCGGATAAGCTGCTTTTGGGCAGCTGCAGATGTATTAGAAATAAAATGTGTGCTTTGGGGAAGAACTTCATATGAATCAACAACTTGGCTGACACTGCCAAGAGTCCAGGTGGACGAGGTGGAGGTTAACACCATCAGTCAGAATGGTTAATTGTTCCAATTTAGCTATTAGTTGTTGAATTGGAGGTGAGAGCTGACACCTGCAGGGTCTTAAGAGTGAGGCACAGGCAAGACCCATTTACTGCCATTATAAAAAAAGTCAACTAACAATTAAATGTGATCAAGTGTAGAAGAAAGTATCACTGGAGTTTGAATCAAATATCACATTTGTATCTGTAAGTAGCAACAGTTAATGAAAGGTAAATGTTCAAGAATATGTGTTCTGATTCAAGAGTTTCTTAAAAAACTAAAAAAGGAGATGAGTGGAAACATTTCCTGTATATGGAAGAAACTGCTTCCTGTCATTTTAAAGCTAGACGTGTGGTTCCACAGCTCACTACAATCATCGCTGATGTCACATCTGTCACAAGAACAGGCAGACGGCTGGATCCAAGTGCAGCAGGTTTATTATTAAAGTCCACAAAACTGAATCAGGTTCAGGCGTGTCAGGAGACAGAAGATCAGGGCCAGATATGATTCTCAGTAAGGAAGGCAGTGGGGCACAAATAATACTTTGCATTGAGCCCAGTGCAGTGCCCAAGCATGCCACAGTCGATTGAGTGAACGCAGGTGTGCAGCATCCAGGAAGTGTGGTTAGAACTCTGGAGATGGTTCTCAGTGGTGACCAGAGGGGCAGACAGAGTTCTGACTTCTAACAACATCGTATACGTCATTGAGGTGTCCTCATAGATCATTTCTATGCAGTTTTCTACAGTGTGTGAGACAGCAAAGAGAGGATCACACAGTCACTGAAAGCATGGACCTAAACTCTGACAGAGATAAACGGTGGGGATTATGGGAAAAACAAGATAGATAACAGGGCTATACTATGCCACAATCCTATACATGACAAAAGAGGAAGAAAAGGAGTGAAACAACAGAATAACAGGTTAATGTAGAGAAAAAGAAAAGTTTGGTTAATATAACCAACACTTCAGGGTGGACAAAACCAAAAGCATGAAAAAGCCAGAATAGTCAATCTATTGTCTTAATTGGAAAAAAATTCTGTTTTAATCAGGAGTTTCTACAAATGTTTTTCCTGTTTAAATCCAATTTGATATTGTCCGGGTGAATACTCGATTCTGATTGGCTGCAGGGTGTGGATCAAAAGTGATAATCCACAGTGATCATCCACACCTAAAAAAGCTTAAATGTTCCTTATCAGTGCGCTGGTCTGAATACTTGTGGGTATTCCGATTAACATTAAAAAAAGAACAACAACATAGGCCCTTATTCCACAGTTTATCACAACAGCAAGACGGTCGAAAAGACCGTTTGGCTACTAAAAATTAATTGAATATTTATTCAAGTAAGGGACCATGGTATAAGAGGGATAATGGCTTTCGAAATGTGCAATATGAGAAATTAAAGGACTTCCTGGAAGCAACCATCAGCCATCTGGGTCGTCCGTTTAAATTCTAGCACTGGACACCTCGTCGGGCATTATCCCTTAATCAAATCAGTCCAGCGTGTCACAAATTAAACCTGCTCTGTCCACACAGGAACCCTCATATGCTTTCAGCAAACTTTTAAATTTCTTGCCCTAAACTTGTTTCAAATTTTACACTGCAGTTGTTAGGCATGGATGAGCAACAGGAACCACCCTCTGAACTCCGCCCTTTCAAAACCAAAGAGCTCTTACAGCAACAGGCTGCTCTCTCCAAAGAGTCTCACACAGAGGCTGAGATCTTCCTTTGTTCCCAGATCCATCAGACTTCAGAATTCCACTGTGGAGACTATAGGGTGAAAGTAACACTGGAAAGTAGCACAGCTACAGTCAGGACCATAAATATTTGGACAGAGACACATTCTTTCTAATTTATTTTCTGTACATTACCACAGTGAATTTTAAATAAAACAACTCAGATGCCATTGAAGTGCAGACTTTCAGCTTTTATTCCATGGGTTGAACAAAATGATTGCATAAAAATGTGAAAAACTAAAGCATTTTTTAAACACAATCCCTTCATTTCATGGGTTTCTAAGTAAGTCCATGAAATGAAGGGATCCAAATAAGAAAGAAGATAATCCTTTTAAACCTTTATTTTAAAATGAAATCTTGTACATCTTTAACAGACTTATGACTTTTTTTAGGAGTAAGCCTGTTGCAACAATCCCAGTTTCTCACATGAAAAGTTACATCTCAACCCTACAAAACTATCCATCCCAGTCCCACTCCATGGGACAGACAGCTTCAAGATATCTGAGTAAACCTTTAAACTTTGCTGCCAGAAGTAAACATAGAAAAGCCAATAAAATGAATTGGTAAAGTAAAGCCGGCTGACTGAATCCCTGGGATATTGCCAGAACAACCTAGAACCATCCAGAGCCTCTAAACAGAAGTCCAGGCCTTTGTGAAGAGTCCGTTTGTGTTTTCTGTCCATTGTGATTTATGTGCAGGACGTGGGAGGCAGCTCTCTGCATGCTCAGGGTTTCACCTCCTGGCATCGGTTGTCACTCTATAGGACATTGGAGGCGTTAAAGCCCCAGCAGGTAAACTCGCCCTCTGACAGACAGGACCAGGGCAAGAGTAGGCATTAGATGAATGAGTAGAAGCTGGTCTTCTCACTTCTGATTTTGACAAATGAATGTGTCCAAGAATCAATAAAGCTTGTGGATTCCGGGTTTTTTCTGTTCACCATTCGTCACTTTTATAGTGCAGGTTTGACACTTTTTAATTTTTGTTATTTTTAACTGTGCATTGTGTTCTGCTTTCTGATTGGTTGTAGACAATTGTTATTCCTGTCATTTTATCTGCTCTGGGCCATGTCTCCTGTACAGAATGTGTCCAGGTTGCAAATATTGTCTTTGTTTTCATTCTATAATCTTGGACTTATTTTTCTATGACAGTTTGAACCTTGAGAGAGGGATTTGAATGCCATCATAACAATGAGAAGCGATAAAAAGAAAATACATGCATATGGAGGCTTAAGAGTTATGTGATTCATTGCATTAAAACTCTGCAGTATTGTTCCTCAACAATCAGAAGCTGAGGATGTATAATGAACAACCATTATTTTTTAAAATATACCTGTTATTCTTAATTCTCACATTGCATGGTATAGTGACAAAGGAGAAAAGGTAGAAGAAGGAAGCAAACATTACTTGTAAAGGAGGGAAAACTGGAGTTGCTGCTTTGTGTTTATAACTTTATGCTCATTATGAACAGAGTTAATAAGAGTCCTTCATGTTGGCTTAATACATGAAACTAATCTATTGCTTCAGCTGCGACAAGGACGCTGACTTTGAATTGAAAAACCATGAACTTAATTATGTGAACAGAGTAAACAAAAAAGGTGGAGTAATTATGCAAATAATTATGAAGTTTACAGTATTTGATAAAACATCAGTTGCAGTTGATGGAATAGTGGAATTTCTTACAATTGAAATATGTAACGATTTAGAGAAAAATATCATTATAAGCTGCGTTTATAGGTCACCAGGGTCAAGCTTAGAAGTGTTCAGTGACTGGATTGAAAAGATGTTTACCTCTCTACCCCAAAATAAAAAAAATGTTATACATCTGTGGAGATTTTCAATATCGATCTGATAAACCCCAGCAAACATAAAGCAACCAAATGAATGGTATGACTTTATATCCAACCAAAACCCGACTCAGAGTACTGCTACTCTTATATATTTACAAATAATTTCCACTCCTTTCCAAGCAGTAAATCAAGCTCTTCTAGACTTTAGTTAATGATCATTATAGTTATTTAAGCAAATGTGATTTAAATTTCTTTTTTTGTTTTATTTTCAGTTGTTTTAATTTATGCATTTAATAATTTCGGTAATAAGTTTGATAAATCTGTGAACATTCTTTGTTGCTTTGACTACAATGCTTGAAATAAATCAATAAATCAAAAAATGAAGAATACATGCATTTGAGTGGACTAAGGAAATGGGACATAACTGATCATTTACCAGTTTTTACACTATTTGACATCAATTTGAAGACTAAAAAAAATGTATGAAAAAACATTCTATAAAAGGTTAAGAAATGTAAAAACTATGAATTCTCTTAATGACTTATCCAGTCAAAACTGGAACTCTGTGTACAGAGAGAAAGATGTGGACATCGCTTATAAATACTTTTTAGATATTTATCTCACTTTACAATAAGAATGTCCATTTATAAATTTAAGAACCAATGTGCCAAATGCCCTACAGTAAAAAGCCAGAGCAAAACAATAAAAAAACACACCAGCAGAGTCTGCTGTGTCAAAAGCATGGTATAAAAGCAGGTTTTGAGGAGTCTTTTTAAAATGAACAGTGAGGATTTCTGCGAATGCTCAGCACTAACACGTTCCACAGCTTCAGTGCACTGACTGAAAACACTCCTTCCCCCCAGGAGAAGTTGATCAGCTGATCTGAGGCACCGAGTGGGGGGGTAGGGACACAGAAGCTCAGAGAGGGACGGCGGTGCACGATAATTTAAAGATTTGAAAACAAATCAAATCCTGTTAAATGAACTCTAAAATTCACAGGCAGCCAGCGAAGGGCAGCCAAGATGGGGTGACATGGTCCAATCAGAACCTGAGTAGCAGCGTTCTGGATGTGAGAGGGAAAATAAAGACAATTACAACTGAGATGTAATGAATGCAAAAATGGTCATTTAGCAACTTTTCTTTATATTCAGACAAATGTTTTCCTTTTTATGTCCTAAAAATCACCAGGAGGGCCACACACATGCAACAAATAAACCTGCTTTGTGATATAAAACGACATTTTTAAAACATTCAAATTCTAATTAAAGTAAATGGATTTAACACACTAAGTCAGAAATTCATGAGAGGATGTGTTCCCCATGAGGTCCCAATTGTGTCAGTTTTGTGACCACTTTGTGACATAAATTGCACCGTCTTCACAAAATCCGGTTTTGTTTCTGTCTTTGAGATGAATGCATCATGCTGTTGAACTGCAGTGCAAACAATCCTTGCTTCCCTCACACTGACAGGCTGAGGGTTTTGGGTTAACTATCCTCTGACAGTAAGAAGAAGATGGGGACTTTGTTGATGGCCTATGCCCCACCAGGGGTACAAAGGATACTTAAATATCAATGTTGCAGAGAAGTTACAAAAGCCTCCCAATAATGAGAATTAATAGGGCACAATTTCCTAAGATTTCCTCATATTGTATAACGATTTGCAAACACCACATGGCTTCCACGCTCACTAGTCCTCGGCCTCCTTCCTTGCGGCTAGCATACAGGCTCAGAATGCTGGATTTGATGGAACCCTCCATGTACGGTGAGGAGCTTTCGTGACGGTTTCTCACCGTGACCATACTACATTCCAATATGAAATATCTATATTTATATAGATATAGATATCTGTATCTATATATATCTATAGAAATCTATATCTATATCTCTCTATCTCTCTATCTATCTGAGAACAAAATAATGCAGACATAACTGATGTGACGGCATCATTTTTAATTATTCTTATTATACCCATACATTTTGAGTTTTTATTCTACTTATTTTTTTGCCTTTATTAAACCAGGGAGTTCCATTGAGATTCAAAACCTCTTTTTCAAGGCGATTTACAGACTGTACTGAAAATGATACAGAAAAAAAGCCTTTAGAGTAACAAGAATCCTCCATATTTTCCCTTAAAAACAAAACAACAATTTAACGTATTCTGTTGAAAAATTATTAGTCTCTGCATTGCATGCTGGAAAAAGCTAACAGTTTTTTCTTTCCTTCTTTTCAAATGAGTCACTGAAGTTAGCATTGTCTTTTTCAATGCTTTGAATTCAAGGAAGAGGAGGGTTTTTTCCCTCACCTCTGCATCATTATATTCAAGGTGAAGACATGTAGAAAGCCAAGGGGACCTTGATGTGGCCCAAACTAGTTTAGCATCTGCCGCCGTGTAAAGTGGTTTTGCTGCACAGCAAACGAAAAGACACAGACATTTGAAAATTGCCTGGCCACCCTTCCTGAGCGTAAAGAGCTTTCTGTCATCTCCGTTTCCATGAGAGTATTGCGCTGTCCCTTCCTCTCTATTTCTACTTCTTTTTATTTTCTCCATACACTGCCTTTCTCCTCCTTGTTTGGATTCTCTCACTTGCCCGATTTTATTCTGATGCAGCATGGGCTCATTTTTCTGCCCTTCCAGAGGAGGACAATATGTTTAAGACGAAGTAATAGGAATCTTTTCTTACCTTAACTGAACCCCTTGGGCCTGTTGCCTATAGTGTATAGTTGGATATCTGTATTGTTGGGGCAGCCCTGCAGCTTATTCTCACTCTCCACCACCAGAAAACACAGCAGTGTGGCCACCTTTTGTGCTGTGATTGCAGATAAACACGAATTGCTATAAATGTTCCACTTAAACACTCAGTCAAAGAAAAAGTGGTTGGCGTGAGCTTTGTTTTACATTTTCTTTCTTTCTGCAGTTTTGTATCTCTTAGTGTGCGTCTTCATGACTAAACGATATAGCAGACTGATAAAGCTACTTGGATAGGAGGTGAAATGTTTGAGGAGGGAAGGCTTATAACCAGATGCTACGATCAGCTTCAAAACGTCACTTGGATGAACGTTTAGTACTCCCCCTAAACAAGCAGTCTGGTTCCCTCTCATCCATTAAAAGCAGTGGGAACCAGTTAAAGCTTTAGATTCAATATTTTTCATTAAACCAACCTCAGTTTGCGACAACTATCCTGCTCTGAAAGCTGCCTCAAATATTAAGGAAATATACTTGTCCTTAAAATAAGGATAGCGCTCCTATCCTTGTGTTCCTTGTCGCTGTTGCCTCAGTCATCATTATTTCTTACACGTTTAAGCAGTTCTAGCACCTTATCAAAAAATAAATTCGTTTAAAACAACTCCCAGTGACAGATGCAAACACAGAGCTATGCTCTTTGTGGTGAAAATGTGAAGCACTGAGGCCGTTTGTAATAGTGTGACAGCTGGCTTGGTTAAACTGTGGTCCTATCCTTGTGAAAAGAAAACAGCCCTTTATCACCTTATGGCTCCCTTCATTTTTCACTCTTAAGGCAGATTCATAGACACTGCTGGGACCTCTGTGAAGTACGCACTGTTGTGTGGATGGATGTGGGCCCATGTGAGCCGCAGGAACAACAGCAGTTTGGTGATGGAGGGACTGACAGAAGCCAGAGTGATTAATGAGCCTTCTCAATAGTTCATTGTGGTGGGAAACTATCATGACGATATGAATGAAAGGAAGGACGAGAAAGGCATTACACAGTCGTATTTGTTTGCAGAAGAGTTAAAAATGTAGAATAGAATCATATTGTAACAAGAGTGGAAAGTGTTTGACAGTTCATCAGCCTAAAAGGATCTTTGTGTCATAATTTTGTTGTGTAACCGGACACCTTTCTGCTGCAGCTTATTCTCACTCACCACCACCAGAAAACACAGCAGTGTGGCCACCTTTTGTGCTGTGATTCCAGATAAACACGAATTGCTATTCTGCTTTCTGACACTGAACTTGTCATATTCCCTCCATCCCTCAAGCTCATTGCTTTCACCTGTTCTGGGTTCTGCTTCTTTACCAGTTTCCTATGCTGCATGTTGCAGCATTTGATCTGGATCAGGCTTTCTGCCTCACGTTGAAGACTACTTTTCTGAGTCTTTGCTTCTGGATGTTGATCCAGTTTGTGTTCCTGGATTGTGAGTGTTTACTTACTGAGACTGTGAGAATCTGACCGGTGCATCAGACTTTCTTTTGAACTCAGTTAATGTATTTGGAATTTCCTCATAAACTTCTAAATCACCACCATGTCATCTCCTGGATTTCTTCTCCTCTATTTATCTCCAAACATCAAGTTGAGCCCCCATTACTGCACCGCAGCACAGCACCAAGTCCTGAATACTAGGGGCGGGCTGATAAAAGACATCCGCTCTATTTCATTCACACTTTCACCTGTGCTGTTTATCCTAGACATTTGGCTGCCCACAGTAAACCACTCAAGGATCCCAGATCCAACTTACTCACCGGAAAAGGTAGAATAAGAATCCTGATAAGCGGTATTTTTTACCTGCATTAGTCTCTGTTATGATTGTCAGGTGTTCTGCTAACAATCTGGACATCTCTACATGTTTGCAAGGAGACATGAAAAGTGCACATTTCACTCTGTCCTGACTGAACTGTGGTTTTACATTGTGAGCCAGTGTTCTTGCATGTCTTTGTTGGGTTTAAATGTCTTCAAATATGTGCGCAGTGGTGAGTTTCTGCTTGATATTGGTAAAACTACATTATCATTCTCAGAGAGAAGCTTAGAAGGCCCCTTCCCCATCTTTGCACCTCTGCCCACATCGATGTTATGCTAACACCTGCACATGCTAATGCAGGCCACATCAAGAATACAGCTTTCAAAAATGTGGACTCAAAAACACAAACTGATAGCTGACTGACTGTAGGGTAAGAACTGGCAAAAAACCAGGCTTAAATACAGGGTGAGTGGAGATGAGCTGCAGGTGTGTCCCTGCCAGTAATTCAGCAAACCTGTGGAGACAAAACAGGAGGAGGAGACCCGTGGTCAGCTAGCATGGAAATAACCAAAAAAGGGGGACAGACAGAAACCAAATCATGACAGAAACTATCCTGATTATTTGCCATGTAGTTTGAGTTAGAAGAGCAAGCTTTGTTAAAAGAGGGGTCACTGAGAAGCTCCTGTGAGTTATTCTCATGAAGATGGCAGACTGGACATTAGTTGATAGCTTAGACACCACAACACCAGATTTTCCTGGTGTCTGCTTTATACCAGCAATAGTATTCAAAACAGACGTGAACAGAGCTTTGTTTGCCCATCAAACTTTTATCCATACCTAACAATGCAGTGATTCTATTACCTGCCATTCATCATCCTTTACAGCATTTTTACACAAATTTCTCTTGAAATAAAATATGAGAAATTTACTGTCTTTTTTTGGTTTTCCGCAGTAATGAAATGTTAATTTTCTGCATTCATTACAAACACTGTCTGACTGCTCAACATAGACATTTTGTCGTAGCCTTTGTCCTTGCCAGTACCTTTGAGATTGACTGAATGAGGCCAAGACTGTGGTAACTGATCCTATCTGTGTCCATGATCTTCACCACATGCAGCCAAATCCTTCACACTCTGTGCCTCTCCGGTTCCCTCAGACCTCAGCCTGTCTGGTCTCCAGAGAACCCCCATTCATTATTTACACTTGGTGCCCCAAAGCAGGTGCTGACTTACCCTATTTGCTATCTATCTACTGGATTTTGTGTTTTACACATTTGGGGATTGTCCCATACAAGGGATGTAAAAAAATGCTAATAATTACAAATATGCCTACTTGATATTTAATTTGCCCTTGCTTGTCTGTTTTTTTCATTTTGTGATGTCTGACGCAAAGATAAAGCCCAAAGGCTGAATAGCAATAGGAACCCAAGAGCATCGTCATGTATAAATGTATTCATCTGTCAGGGAAACAAAAACTAAACTGGCTTCCTTCTCTAGTTAGTCAGTCTTTAGATACTAGGAAATTGCTTACTTTACATAATCAAAATGCTCATTAAAATATGGTTAAATTAGCATATTCTTCTTATAGCCAAGCTGAATGTGGTTTTGCAGCACGTTATAAACGTTTTTACCGATTGTAATGTAGAACCTGACAAGGGCAAAGTGTTGTCAGTTTTCTTTGTCTTCTCACGCTCCCTACCTTTCCATCTGTTTGCAGGTGCTGCAGGATGCAGGGGGCACCGCCTGTGTGTGGACTGCAGCCTTTGCTGGCGCTCCTGTTGCTTCAGACTGCCGGCTGTGGTGAGTCCTCATCAAGCAGAACCTCACTGAGCACACACAACAAAGAGATTCAAACGCACAGAAAACCTGTTTTACAAAATGACCTTTTTGTGACTAAATGTTTAACTTTCTTTCACTAAAAGAATTTCTTTTTTCTAAATTCAATACTATGGTTATCAACTGTATTTTGATCTTGAGAGAAATATGAGAACGTATCTCCTCTGATGACAATCTAAGCATTTAATGTTCTTCTGTGAAGCAGTTAAAATGCAAAAATGTAATTAAAGACAAAATATTTCTTTTTCAGTTTGGAAAGCTGAAATGAACAGTTGACGAGCTCTTTCAATAAACTGGGCTTTTTAAGTTAATATTTATTGAAAACACTTTGAGTTTCTGTCGTTTTTTTAATCTAGAGATCCTTTTAGTTCAAATTAAAAAAAACTTTTTATGGCTTAATGTCACCTTCGAGATTTTACCAATCCAGCTTTAGTTGTCCTTTGTCCTTCCAGTTCCTTAAGTTTCTGTGGATCGTAGAGAGGAGCGATCACATCTTAAAGGGAGCGCGAGGGTGACATCCTCAGGGGATGTTATGAAAATGGAACGTAGCATTGTCATGTGTGTGATAAATTTATTGTGAGGTATTTGTAAGGCTAAAGTAAGTTACACACACTTCTGACTTATGACGGATGATGCTGTCATACGGTGCCCTTACATCACCAGACGGCTCATTTCTACCACTAAGTGCAGCTATGATTAAGGCTTTAATGATTATTTGCCTTTTTCTTTTACTTTTGTGATTTTTATCCAGATGTTTTTAAATACCGTATTTTCCGGACTATAAGTCGCACTTTTTTTCATAGTTTGGCAAGGGGTGCGACTTATACTCCGCAGCGACTTATATTAGAACTAAATTGAAATAAATACATTGTTAACCCTCCTGTTATGTTCATTTGTGAGGAACAGAGATGATGTTCCTGGGTCAATTTGTTGTGTGAGGTATGTTAAGTGTTAATAGGATGTTAAGTGACTCAGAGAATCAGCAAACTTTTTTTTACAGTAAGATCTTGAAGGCTAACAACATAATATTCTATTTTCCAATGATTTCATAGATTCAGAAATGCAATAAAAGTGAAAACTGTTTCTACAAATACAGGATGAAAACAGAGTATTAGTTGGCCAATGATGCTTCATGAAAGGAATAAATAAATAAGTTTGAGGAAAAATTACTGTGAAATTATGAGATAAACAGTCTGCTATGATTGTGTCATATAAGGTTGTGAAAGTTAAAATGCGACTTATAGTCCAGTGCGACTTATCTGTGTTTTTTTCTACTTTATAATGCATTTTTGGGCTGGTGCAACTTATACTCCGGTGCGACTTATAGTCCGGAAAATACGGTATGTAGATTTTTTAATCCTTTAATTATGTATTTTTATGGACTTGATGGCCATAAACCCTTCACACTAATGAGGAGAGGGCTGTGCTGACGGTAAACAAGTCATTGTCTAACAGACACAGTGAAAGTCGGAATCATTTGTCAATCTGAAGCCTGAATCTGGTTGCCCTGGCGGCCCCCTCGATGTGTCTGTTTGGCAGTTTTATCTTTCTATTTCAGTGTAAGCATTCACATTCATCAGTCCTTCTTTGCCCTCTCTGTCCTCGGTGTGCACACTCCTGCTGGCTGCCTGTGTGTATCTGCATGTGTTTGTGCAAATGTAAGATAGATTTCACACCCCCTCACTGCTGCCAGTGGCCTGCCTGACCATCTCCTACTCTCTTCATTGTTTTGCTTCTTCCTTACAGGCCATATAGATGTAAACACAATAAAACTAAAATCAATGAGCCTGGCCTTTTTGTCACTTGATTCAAAAGCAGAGCAAATACAAAAATCCTGACAACTTTTATGTTTGCGTCTTTAAGTTTGTGTGAATAGCCTGAGGTCAAATCTATGAGGACATTTCTGCCAACTTGCACTGTACTGCGGCCCACTCATGCACATATAGCATTATTATCTTCCAGCTTTGCCCTGCAGTGACTGACTACTGCAGGGGTTGGCCCCCCAAGCTCACTTTGTCATACTTTTGTTCAAGCTTTACAGCCTCAATTTGGAAAAAGGCCACGCCCATGTAAAGGAGATTTTGGAACCAGAGGCTTCAGGAAAACACGAAATATGGCTTTAAGACATTTAGGTTGTGGGATTTTGGTTATAAGCTTCCTAATCATAATTGAAACCCCACTGGGATGGTTTTTATAAAAGAAATATAATTGTCATTCGGGAATTTAAATTAAGTTAACAAAGTGTTTTTCTTCAGTCTGGACTGTACGAGGTGTTCGCTTCTGCACACAAACTGGACAGTGATTGATAGAAAGAACAATCAATAGGCCAAATAGCAGTGGTATAACATTTTCCTGACAAATTTATGTTTTCTAAATGTAGCACAGTCCTTTTTTATTAACACAGCCTATTTGCTGTTGACTGTGTGACAAACAGATGGAGGGTGCAGAGATAGTGCCACAAAAAGCTTTATTTTGCATTAACAAAATCTATCACTTCTCTTTAAAAAACTGTGTGGCAACAGCTGACATGGAGGTGGGCATAGATAGTCCAATCCATGCCAAAGCACATTTTTAAAAGAAAAAAAGAAATAATCCTAAAAAAATAAAGACAAGAAACTAAGAAAGAAGGAGTAAAAATTAGTGATGTTATAAGTTGCATTCCTATTGCAGAAAAAAAATGCCATTACTACCCATTGTGCGGAACTGCATTGGCTCTCCAACTGTGTTTAATGTTACGGGAGCATTTTTAAAGAGAAGACAGGTGGACTCTCTGAACCAAGAAAACAAGAAAAGGAAAGTTGTCTTCTGAAATTGCGGGAAGTGAAGGTCATTTGGGGCCTTTTTTAACGACATACCATACTCGCCTTCCACATTAAAAAAGGAGGTCCATAAAGGATCAGCACAGCATGTCAAACGATTTTCCCAATGCAATCCAGTGGAAAACTCTTACAGAGCACATGTGTTTCTCTTGAACATTTTCTGCCTTGCATTAACTCAGGATTTTATCTGCTTTACTTTAGTCTCACAGCCAGGTGGGCCTTGTTTAGAGCTGCAACAAAGGCAAATATGAAACGATGAGAGATAAGAAAAAAAAACAGAAGGAAGTCATGCCTGTGGCAATATTTTCATCTAAATGCAGATTTGAGACAGTGCCAGCAGGGTCTCACAAATTTCCATTCATGGAGGAAGAGAGCAACTGTTTTTATTTTTGCATACCCTACAAAATGCAATTTGGAAGTTTAAAAGGAAGAATATGCTCTTATTTTTGATGATGTATTTACTGCAGCAGTTGAGAAAAACAATAAACCCATGTCCAGCTGTCTTATCTGGGAAGACTCTTATCTCATGGTTCCATAGTAGGCAAAATTTCAGAAAAGGTCATATGGACCTTTTGCTCTGATAACTAAAAGTATTTCTCAATTCTCAAATAGGCTGGTAAGAGAACTGATTTTATCAGTTTAATTTAGAATTAGAAAATCATTTTTAATAAGAGGCTAAAAGTCATTAACCTAAAAATAAGTCCCTGGGACCCTTTTTAAAAAAAGTTTCATGCTTTGGACAGAGAAAGTGGAAAGAGAGTAGGATGAAAGTTTGGAGTGTAACGATGAATAGACTTAATCAATGAATCGATTTATATTCCAATGATCCAACAGATTGATCTGTCTGAGGCAAGTTGGTAGTCAAGCTGACTATACCCATTTTTAAAAATCGTATCAAAATGAAATAAATCCATTTGGATTAAGGCAATGTTGGATTATGTCACTATAACGTAAAAATGACCAAGTGCATCACAGAAGTGATGCACTTGGTCATTGGTCACAAGTGCATCACAGAAGTGATGCACTTGTGATGTCATAAAAACTGATCATCCATCATTCCAGTCCAATGTGTGGACAGACTTTGAATAAAGTCATGTGACCATCCAGTGTCTAGAATGTTCTAAGAATGTTCCCTTTGGATTCTTTGGATGTGGAAAAACAACAGTGGTGAACTTTAGGAAACTAAAATGTGAATAGATTTGACATTCATTCTAGTTTATTTGTTTGTTTGGACACAGATTTCATTTCCACTTGATGATCTGGAAGAAATCCAATAATCTGGAAAACTTCACTGTTCAGTAGCAGGAATTTCTGTCTGAGTCTCACTGCTGGAAGTTTGGATAAAGATGATCTGGATCCATTTACAGCGGGGAAAATAAGTATTGAACACGTCAACATTTCTCTCAAAAAACAGATTTCTAATCGAGCTATTGACATGAAATTTTCACCAGATGTCGGCATCAACCCAAGTAATGCACACATAGAAAGAAATCCAAACATTTATGTCCATGTCCCCTGAAATTTATTTAATACTTAGTGCAAAAACCTTTTTTGGGGATTACAGCCTCAAGACGCCTCCAGTATGGAGAAACCAGTGGAATACATTGCTCAGGTGTGATTTTGGCCCATTCATCCACACAAACTGCATCAAATCTTCAAGGTTCGGGGGTCTCTCCTGTGAACCCGGATCTTCAGTTCTTTCCAAAGATTTTCAATGGGATTCAAGTCTGGTGATTGACTGGGCCATTCTAGCAGCTTTATTTTCTTTTTCTTCAACCAGTTGAGTGTTACCTTGGCTGTGTGCTTGGGATCGTTGTCTTGCTGAAAGATCCAGCCTCTTTTCATCTTCAGCAGCCTGGCAGATGACAGCAGATTCTGATCAAGAATGTCTCCATACTTTTCTCCAGTCATTATTCCTTCAATGATATGAAGTCTACCAGTACCACATGCTGAAAAACAGCCCCACGCCATGATGCTCCCACCTCCAAACTTGACTGTTGGTGTGGTGTTTTGGGGGTGATGTGCGGTGCCATTTTTCCTCCAAACATGTTGTGTCTTATGACATCCGAAGAGTTCAATTTTGGTCTCATCTGACCAGAGTATCTTCTCCCAGAATGTCATGGGTTTATCCAAATGTTGTGTGGCAAACTCCAAACGAGCTTCAACATGCTTCTTCTTCAAAAATGGAGTCTTGCGTGGTGTGCGTGCATGGAGGCCATGGCGGTTGAGTGCATTACTTATTGTTTTCTTTGAAACAACGGTACCTGCTGATTCCAGGTCTTTCTGAAGCCCTCCACGAGTGGTCCTGGGCTGTTGGAGAACCCTTCTGATGATTGTTCTGACTCCTCTGTCTGAAATCTTGCGAGGAGCACCTGGCCGTGGCAGGTTTATGGTAATGCCGTGTTCTTTCCACTTCCGGATGATGGCCCCAATGGTACTCACTGGAGCTTTCAGAAGTTTAGAAATGTGCCTGTAACCAATGCCTTCAGTGTGTTTTGCAACAATAAGGTTGAATAGGTCTTTGGACAGCTATTTTCTTTTACCCATCATGCAATGCTTCTTGTCTAACACCTTGCTGGTGAGAAACCTTTTTAAAAGGCATCAATCAGGACTATACCAGCTGATATTACTTTGCACTAATAGGGGGCAGGTTAACCTTCTGAATACTGACAAACTCCAGCTGCTTTCTTGACTTGCCAGACCTTTTTACCCCTCCTTTTCTTCATGTGTTCAATACTTAATACCTGTGCCATTTCACTTTATTACACATAACTTCATTTATGGACATAAATGTTTGGATTTTTTTCTATGTGTGCATTACTTGGGTTGATGCCGACATCTGGTGAAAATTTCGTGTCAATCTCTCGATTAGAAATGTGTTTTTTGAGAGAAATGTTGACGTGTTCAATACTTGTTTTCCCCGTTGTAGATCAGAGAATCGGATTGTTCATCATAAATTATATCGTTAATCAAATTGTTGCTAAAATGGTTCATTACACCCCTATTGAAGGTCAGCCCTAAAGTTGTTTTTCATTTGAAACATAGCTTTTGTTTGAGTTGCATATTTAACAAATAGCAAATAGTGTTTGTGGAAAGAGCATCAAGTAAAAGAAACATTTCTTATGCAACACTGCTGACATGGTAGGTGTATTGAAAATCCTTCGGGATCATTTCTTAATCTATTTGTCCAATTGTATTTGTTGAGCCTGTGTTCAGGAGATGAAAGGGCAACTGCTTGTCTGTGGCAAACAAAGACAAGGGCCACAGCGTCAAGGGGGATAAAGCAGGGGAGTGACAGCAGACTGGAATCTGATAGCTTATTCCACATCTGAAGGCTGTTTTTGTTTGTGTGAAATTATGTGTGTCTTCATGGGTGTGTACATCATGTGTGTTACTCTTAAACACATCTCCTGCTGGATCAAGGCAGTGCATCTCTCTTTTTCCCATCATATTTTCGTAATTTCTTTTCCACATCGCACCTTACCAATTTAATCGATGCTCATGGCTGCAGATTTTTGCAGTCTTGTATTTGCTCACATGTTTACTTTTCCTTCCTCCTTCAGTGCTCATCCTGTTTGAAAAATGAGGCTTTCATTTATAATGCAGGTAACATGTAAATTTGTCCATCAGAAGCCCTTATAGCCTTGTTTTCAAATAAAGGAGCAATAAAGGTCAGTCTTTACTCCTTGGTGCCTGATAAAATCCTGCTTATGTTCCTGTTGAGAATGCGCTGCTGTGGAATCAAGAGAGCGCTACCCAAAGACTACTCGTCAATGGTCATGTCTGAGAAGGTCTGGCTGAACCCTCCATCAGGGAAGTCTTTAGCTCCCACAATCTGAGAGAGCTACAAAGGGTGGCAGTGGCTCAGGCGGCTCAGCAGGTCGTTCAATTATTGAAGGGTTGGGGTTCGATCCCCGCTACCCAAAGCCAACTGTTGTTGTGTCCTTGGGCAAGAAACTTCACCCTCCCTGCCTCCAGTATGGCTCCACTGGTGTGTGAATGTGTATGAATGTCCCGGTGATGGTCAGAGGGGCCGGAGCCACGAACGGGCAGCCACACCTCAGTCAGTCTGCCCCGGGGCAGCTGTGGCTACAACAGTAGCTACCATCATCAGGTATGAATGAATAATGGATAAACAGAGTAAGCACTTTGTGTGTCTGGAAAAGTGTAGATAGATCTAATCCATTATTATTATTATTATTAAAGAGGTACCGAGGGACGCTGGGGAGTCAGAGTGGACAATGTTCTCCACTTCTATTCTCTCTGCTGCTATTTGGAGCGGTGGTCACAAGGTCTCTGGCGCCTGTCGCGCCGAGAATTCCCAAACTCTGTTGTGGACACCAGAAAAAAGTGATGCTGTCAAGCTTAAGAGGGACACCTACTCGTCTGAGCTTTTCTGACTTCTGGGACTCCTAAAGCTGTCCCTCAGTTACTTCAGCATGGGTGGTGGAAATCCTCACCCCAAAGTCCCAAAAACATTGTCCTGGGAGGAGTTCAGCGAGGCCATGGAGAAGGACTATTGGTTGGCCTTGAAGAGATTCTGGCAAACCGTCCAGTGCCTCAGGAGGGGAAAGCAGTTTTCTGCAGGCACCATTTTCTGTGCAGGTGGAGGGCTGTTTACTTCGACTGGGGACTTTGTCGGGCGGTGGAAAGAATACTTTGAGGACATCCTCAATCCAGCTGACATGGCTTCTCTCAACAAAGCAGGGGCAGAGGACTTTAAGGTGGGGCTTTCCACCACCCAAGCTGAAGTCACTGAGATATTCAATGAGCTCCTCAGTGCCATGGCTCCGGGAGTTCATGGAGTCCGCTCTGAGTACCTCAAGTCTCTGGATGCTGTGGGAGTGTCTTGGCTGACACGTCTCTGCAGCGTTGCGTGGCAGTCGTGGACAGTACCACCAGATAGGGGTGACCAGAGGGTGTGTTCAAACTACCGGGGAATCACACTCCTCTGCCTCCTTGGGCAAGTTTATTCCAGGTCACTGGAGAGGAGAGTCTGTCTGATACTCAAACTCCAATTCAAGAGCATCCTGAAGAGTGTTGTGTTGTTTTCAGGAAGTAGTTGAAAAAGGCTTTGACAGGTCAGGATGTTCTTCTAGTTAGTCTAGTGACCAGGGAGACTGGGAGAAAAGTACTTGGTATGTCATCTGGAATGAGGAAAGCAGATAAAGAGACTTAGTGGCAGAAGGAAGAAGTTAAGGAATCTATTAAGAAGAAATAGTTATCTAAGAAAGAGTAAGACACAGAGGACAGAAGACAGCAGACGCAGTATAAGATGAATGAAGCAAAGACCAAATGAAAGACGTCTGAGGACTTGAATGACAGGTTGGATTCAAAGGAGAGGTAGATCTGTTAAGGTGAGGCAAAGAAAAAAGATGGAAGGAAGAGCAACAGGTGAGGATGATGGACAGAGATGTAAATGTGGTGACAGGTTTCTAGTAGTGTGAAGGAAAGATGAAAGGAGAACTTTGATGAGCTGACGACTGAGGAAAGTGTTAGAGAGCAGAGGACAAGAGGAGGCAGCCGTGGAGGAGGAAGTACTTGGGGCCTGGGCATAAATAAATAAGAGCTCTGTTTCCCCCATTGGTCATCGGGAACTGTCTCCAGAGTTCTAACCACACTACATCTCTCAACAACCCCAGCGCACCATTTCACTCACAGTTCAATTAAGCTCTGCACTGAGCCTCACTCAGTACAAAGTATTGTTTGTGTCACTCTGCCTGCATTACCAAGCATTATATCCAGACCTGATCTTCAGATTTCCTGACCCTGTTTTGTCTCTGACCCCATTTGTCTGCAACCTGCCCCGAATCTCGCCTGGATCCTGACTACTCATGTCTCTTTTCTGATGCTCCCATGCTCGTGATTGACTCCTGCCTGTCTGACCCTGATTTAGCTTTGTGGACTTTTAGCTGAGCTAATAAACCTGCTGCATTTGGATCCGGGTGTCTGCCAGTTTTGTGACAAATGCAAGTTACATTGACGGACTCTGGCGAAGACGAAAGGGAACCCGGCGTGTTTGATAGAAATGAAGCCCAGCTGTTCATTTCAGAACCAGAAGATGAGGAATTTGATGGATTTTTGGGTGCTAATTGATGACTAAAGACATTTAAAAAATAAATCACAACCAACTCAGTTTTGCGCTCGCTGCCTTTTTAAAACACACCCCAGCATGCATGTTTTACTGGTACGTGTTAACGTTAAATACAGAAAAAAACACCCATAACTGAAACTGCACACTTGAATCCAGTGCTGTTGTATTGTAAGGAGAGGAGTGTGTTATGGGAAATAATATGTCTTCAAATGTGTGTGTGTCTGGCAGGTCAGTGCGTGGTGTGACTCTTTGACTATCACAGTTAAAACTTTAGGCTCTTTTTGTCAAACTAGTTCGCCACCCGTGTTAGTGTTAGCGGTTTTTGTAAGTTTTTCTCATGTGAAAATCACTGAATTCATCACCGTTTTAATCCACATTACAGCCGCCGTTTCGTTTCTATTAAAGCCTCTGAAAGAAACGCTGCCTCGTCGGATTTGACATGTAAATTTCAGCCAATCAGATCAATCAGAAAGATTTCCGCCCCCAAGTGACAAACACACCCCTGAACATCTTCTCTATGTTGCTCATTCCCCCTCCTTCAGGAAGAAAAGTTACACTCAAAAGACATTATTCTCTAAAAGACTATGAGCTTGGGTTTTTTTGTTTGTATTTTCCATACTTTATGAAATGCAGGACCTAATGGAAAAAGAAAACTTAAAAGGACAGGATTTTTGTCCTACAGGATCAGTTAGCTTAATCACAAACAAGTGAACTGAACGGTGTATAGCCCTAGCAGAAACAACCTCATATGAATGTTTGAATTACAAGATTAATGAAAACCTTTTAAAATATGAAAACGTGTGGGAGGCTTTCTTCAGACTTGCAGGACTGTGGTACACAGTGCCCCCCCCCCCTTTTTTTCCATTTTTTGACTGGCTGCGGCGGGGGAAGGGGGAGGGGTTGGGGGAGGAAAGAAAGGAAAGGGGGAAAAAAAACATCTTCAAGATCTTTATCAAAGATGCAAAATGGCCTTAAGTTTGGTATCTTGAGTTTATATGAATGTTTATTAACCGTAGTAATAAGACGAAACACTGAATAAAGATACAAATGAAAAAAAACTGAAAACAAGTGAACTAAAAATGATTGACTACTTTCTTCTGTCTTTCTCCTTTAGGTTTCACCAGTGCCGACACAATGGTGAACATGCGGAAGGTAACCCATCAGACCATCAATGAGGAGCTCTCTAAAACCGTTCTTCTGCCCTGCTTGTTCACCCTTCGCCCCAGTGCTGGTTCATCACATGAGCCTCCCAGGATCAAGTGGACAAAAGTCTGGGGGCAAAGAGGATCTGATGGCCTGCAGAAGGAACAGTCAGTTCTAGTTGCTAAAGATAATGTGGTCAAGGTAAAAAAAAATGCCAGAAGTAGACAAATGTCAAATAATGTTCTTAAGTTACATTTTTTTGGTCTTCTATTGATTTCTTTGGTCTTTTCCTATAATTTAAGGTGAAAAAAGCTTTCCAGAGTCGTGTGTCACTGCCTGGGTACAACAAGAACCGCTACAACGCCAGCCTTGCCCTGAGCGGACTCCGCTCTAGTGACTCAGGCCTGTACCGCTGTGAAGTTGTCGTAGGCATCAATGATGAACAAGACACAGTTCCACTGGAGGTCACAGGTGGGGAGCAGCTGTTGGATTTGATTCCAATTAGATTAGACTCACTCGTGTGTTTGGTCTTTGTTGCCTACAATACAAGTAAACTCAGTCAAAGTCCAAACATCTCAAAATGCCATGAAGAACATTGACTAATATTCTATAATATACATCTAAGTCATGTTTGCATTTAGCATTTCAGCTAACAATACAAACCATGATTAATAACATCATCATTTCATCATAAAACTTTAACACTTCACACAAAGATGGCAACAATGTACCACGCTTTCTTACCTTTAATGTTTTCTACTAAGGGTTTAACAATGTAACCAATCCAATCCAACCAGATCGGTCTGAGGCAGGCTGTTAGAAATCAAAGAATGTGAGGGTCACATTCTTCTCCAGTCTTTCTCCAGTGTATTCAACACCATCCAGCCCTGGTTACTGGGTGAGAAGCTGCAGCTGACGGGTGTGGATGGAGCCTTGGTCCCCTGGATCATTGACTACTTGTTGGACAGGCCGCAGTTTGTCCGGTTGGCCAGTGTCCTGTCTGACATGGTGATGAGCAGTGTGGGGGCCCCACAGGGCACTGTGCTCTCTCCCTTCCTGTTCACTTTGTGCACCAGTGACTTCCAGTACAACTCAGAGTCATGCCATCTTCAGAAATTCTCTGAGGACTCTGCGGTTGTCGTCTGCATTAATGGTGGGTGGGAGGAGGAGTGCAGGGAACTTGTGGATAAATTTGTGAGGTTGGCTGGAGCAAACCACCCGCTGCTCAGTGTGGAAGAGACCATGACTTCAGGAAGAAAAGACCAGCTTCACAGCCTCTCAGCATCTTGGGCAGAGATGTGGCAGAGGTGGAGGTAGAAGTACTTGGGAGTAACCATCGACAACAGACTGAGCTGGAAGACCAACAGCACTGCTGTGTACAAGAAGGCCAGCAGCAGACTCTACTTCCTGAGGACACTAAGGTCCTTCAATGTGTGCAGCAGGATGCTCGGGATGTTCTAGCAGTATGTTGTGGTCAGCACTCTGTTCTTCTCTGTGGTCTGCTGGGGGGGGCGGCATATCTGCCAGGGGCACTAATCGACTGAACAAACTGATTAGAAGAGCTGGCTCAGTATGTAAAATGTAAAATGGACACGTTTGAAGCTGTGATGGAGAGGAGGACTTTAAATAAGCTGGTATCCATCATGGATAATCCTGAGCATCCTCTCCATCCTGTTCTTGACGGTCAGTGGAGCTCTTTCTCCAAGAGGCTAAGGCAGCTTCACTGTCACACCAACCGCTACAGGAGATCATTCCTACCTCACTCCATTGGACTCTAGAACTCATCATCCATTTGCAATAGATAAACTCATTCTCAGTCTGTCTGTTTTTCCCCAGAGCTGTCAAGCAAACCAACTGTTTTTCACTGATGGTTCTTTTTCTGATTGATTGTTCTGTTTTCTATTGTCACCCATTGTTTGTGTGTTTGTATCTTTGAGCCTAATGCAGACTCTGTAAAAACCCAATTTCCCAAGCTGGGATCAATAAAGTATCTTTATCTTATCTTAAAAACCAAATAGACTTGCATTTTTTGAAAACTAAATGATGGTAAATGACAGGAGAAACTCCAAGTATCTGTTGATAGTTTCTGCATTTCCTCCTCTCATGGAGTCTGAATGTCCTTCTTGACAGCACACTTTCCTTCAACTGACACATTAATGCCATGATCCGGTCAGCCTACTTCCACCTCGGCAGCATCACCTGTCCTCCCTCACACCCTGCACTGCTGTCATTCTGGTCCACAGGTGTATCAACTCATGACTTGACTTCTGGAATCACTGTTTGGTCTCCCCCAGAAAACCCTCTACTAGCTACAACTTGCTTAAAGTTCAGCAGCATTAATCATATCAAGAACTTTATTCAATTGTCTCATCTCATTTGTTGTGCAGTCTTTATACTATATGGAGAATAGGGGAAAGAGCATCCTGCTCCTTTGGCCCCAACTTTGGAATTCCCTCCTCTGGGGACACTCTGTATATGGCTTTTTTATTTATTATAATGTCAAAATTCCAAACTCATGTGTTCAGACATTGCTGTCCTCTGTGGGTTGTTAGGATTTATTTCAAGATCTCATTCCAGCCATTGTCCCTGTCTGTTGTCTTCTTGTACTGTTTTTTAATTTGTTCTACAGTTTATTATTATTTTATTTATCTATTTATTGATAGGTACAATGCATAATGAACATCAGCCAGACAAGGATAGATGTAAATATGTCAGGTTCTAACAATAATGCTAATTCACATCTGTAGTCCCTGGAACGGACAAAGCAGGAACACAAAACGACTTTGCATAAGACGTTAGATCACAATAAAAGCACGCTAGCAAGACACATGCCAGTACTACAGTGAAAGGTTAACAGACTGTTTTGCTTTGAACCAATGCTTGAGACGAGTTTTAAGGGTTTGTAACAAGGGACATTCCCTCACAGAGAGTGGGACACTGTTCCAGGTGGTACTAGCCTTTACAGAAAGAGCATTTTGTCCAAAGGTATGGAAGTTTTTTTGAGTCATAATTCAAAGTAATATGCAATTCACAACTGACAATTCAATTTGCAATTCGGTCATGTAATTTGAAATGCATTTTTCAATTGACAATTTAATAAGCAATTCAGGCTTGGACTATGAAAATACGTTTAGCAATTTAGAATTCAATATTAAAATGTAAAATTCATTATGAACATTTTAAAAATGTCTCCCGGGCTTTGGCATGGGGGGTTGGGGATGGCACGGTGGGGTGGGATTCTGGCTTGGCTTGGGGGGGGGAGGGGTCTTTTTGCTTGTGTATGGGGGGCTAGCTCAGGGCCCTGCATCGGTGGGAGGGTCCACCTGCGCTGGATGGGCTGCTTCCTTCTCTGGCCTGGGACGTGGTGGGGCAACCCTCTTGCTGCACGTGGTTGCTCTGGGTGACACTTACCATGGCCACGGGATCTGGGGGCTGGTTGGCCCCGTTCTGGGGGGGGGGGCTGTCTTTGAGAGTCAAGGGGTCCACTATTGGTATGGGACGTTGGAGGATTGGAGGGGTTGGGGTCTCCTCTGAGGCAATCGGTAGCTGCCCTGACTGGTCAGGCTTCCTTGGTTCCGTCGGTGCCTGACCAGAGCTCTTGGGGGCGGGGCCCTGGACCATGTTTACAATGCTCTTTGGGGACCCCCACTTCTCTTGGGTGTCATCCTTCTGGTCTGCCTTGCTCTCTTCTGGACCTCCCGCGGGGTGGGTGGCTGCCTGGAACATGGGGCGGGTCGCGAAGACTGTGAAGACTGATTGCTTTGAAGTATAAATGTGGGAGCGGCTACAGATTAAGCCATTTTGGGAAAACATCTTCATCATCAGAAATTTAAAACACCAAAAACATGATTGGGTCCTGTCTAAGTACACTTTACATGTGGCTGTATGCTCCTTAAAATGTAAGTGGCAGATCAAGGTTAAATATGGGTAATCATGTCTAAGACAGTTTCTCTTCCCATAAGGGCTACTATCAGCTCTTATTACGGATCAGTTATGTTTCCCTTTGGCACAATAATTCTTAACCTTGCACCTTTGCAGGGCTCTACATGATTAAAGGACACATACCTGCTGCTCTGTAATTCTTTGATATTCAGTCAGGATTGAAGCCACAGATGAAGCAGAGGTACTGAGTAGAGGTACTGCATGCACATAAAATAAAAAAATGCAATTTCCCAACAATAACTGAATGTCAGCATTACTGATGCATATGGCACTGACATTTACAGGTTGCTAAACACGAACACTGAACTCTGCACAGGTGGAGCAAAGTCAGCACACAATGAGGGCATTCATATGGCTTTGTAGACCTTACACTATGTACATGTTCTTGTTGGTCACGCCTGTGGTTACTGTACATAAATTCTTCTGTCGTTTTTAAGGTCATGGGTCTTATTTTCTGGTAATTTGTTTTGCCTGTAATATTTTCCCTTTTTTCATTTATTAAACAGGTGTTGTGTTCCACTACCGGGCACCGCATGACCGCTATGCATTGACCTTCGCTGATGCCAAGAGGGTGTGCTTGGAGAACTCAGCAAACATTGCAACACCTGGGCAACTGCAGGCTACCTTTGCAGATGGCTATGAAAACTGCGATGCAGGCTGGCTGTCTGATCAGACTGTAAGGTGAGGTTCTCTACGCTGGGTTTGTTCCTGCTGGAGTGACTCTCCTATCGTCAGGCCACTCGCTGAGCCAGTGAAGTTCTTTACATGTTTTAGATTAGCAAAGTCATATTTAATTGTAAAAGTCATACTTTCAAATTAGATGTTTTTAAAAGTTTGCAAACTATTTCAGTGGGGCAGTTGTAAAGACTATGAGAGCTTTTTTTTTCTTTTATAAAAGGTGAAAAAAATAATTTAAACCCAATTCCATGAACAGCATTACATAGTTCAACATAATTTATTGTTTGCTGTGATCTAAACATGCATCACCTTAGCTGTTTGTCAGGTTCTTGCAGCTTCCTCCTTTGATTTGTTCGTTTTCAAGCTAACAGTTTTTTTCTTTGGGTGACTATCAAATTAGACCAGACTAAGGAAAACCATTACCAGCGAGGAAAATGACCATTCAATGGAAGGGAACAAACAGAAATCAGCTCTTGTCTAATTAACCACCAAAGAGAAACAATCAAGACGCACCCAGACAGTTCGAGATTCTGTTGCTTTTACAAAAACAGAGGCTTGAGTGTGTTTAGTACATTTGATTGTGCGTGTTGCCTTTACTTCATAATCTGTTGGGCTGTTGGGCTGCGCTGCTGTTGGACTCAATGTTCTGATGGAACATTTACTCCAGAGGAAGACACCTCTGGACTTGTTTTAGCCCAATATCTAAAAGAACACGTATTTTCAGGTTTTTAGTGCAGGTGCATGCTTCTAATGAAATATCAGTTTGTTTAGACAAATTATTAAAGGTAACAAGAAAGCATTAGTTCAATTACTTCCTAATTATTGTTATTTTTTTCTGTGAAGTATATTGAACCTTTTTTTTCCATGAATATGTTTGTTCATATTTATATTTAATTGTATTGGGATTTCTGCAGGAAATATATATAAAAGAGGTTTATTATAAAATTATTTATGAGCACAGATCTTTGACAGGAGAGCTGAGTCTGCCTCTTAATGCTTTGTCATCTCCATTCTGGACACATTTCTCTTGTTTTTACTGACTTTTCTTTTTGGCTTTCTTGGCTTTTTTTGTAGGTACCCAATCCAGGCGCCACGACCTGGTTGCTATGGTGATCGTGAGGACTCACCTGGTGTCCGTAATTATGGCAATAGGTCTCCTGATGAGCTGTTTGATGTCTATTGCTTTGCCAAGCAGCTTCAAGGTAAAGAATAAAGACATTGACTATGTTCTAAAGATTCAAGATTCAAGATTTAAGATTCCTCTGTTAGTTAAGGAAAAATAGAAAAGTGTGTAAATTCTATAGCATTACATATGTGAGTAAGCCAGGTAATGTTAATGTAACATTCTTGCCCTTCCTAAAGGATAATACTTTCAACATAAACTTACTGCAGTGCATATGTAGAGTTTTATACTCACTATTTTTTGTAAAATTATGGAAAAATATTCTTTAACAGTCCTAATGAAAATTTTAAACAAGCCTTAGATTGCAAAAGAACTTCTCTAACTTATTTCATTCCAGTAAATATTAACCTAATCTTTAAATGAATCATCTTTTGAATCTGGAATTTCGTTTCCTCTCATTTTTGCCCTGGAAACACCTATTCCATCATGACTTATTTAAGCCTCTTTCTGTATTTGTTTGGACCTGGACCCTTCCCCTCTTTTCTCTTCTCACTTCTCCTTAGACAAACATTTTTCCCTTCACGTCTCTTTTCCAATAAGGTCTCAATATTGCTTGAACAAGTCAATATGAACAGCCTTTTTCTGCAGCCGCTTCTAAGCTTCTGACCCTCTCCTTCTGAGAACTTACCTTTTTTCTACTACAAAAGAAAAGTTTTGAGCTTATTGCTTTGCTGCTTCCAAATTATTTTCTATATTTCTTAGACCTCTTTGGTCAAAAAAATGTGTTTTCCTCGCACGGCCCCTCGGGGACAAAGACTGGGACAATAACAGTCTTTGTCCCCTTACCGCGAAGGGGGGTCTAAGGGCAGGGATGCCAGTATAGCTTAGTCAGTTTGTTAGTTCATTTTAGTATTTTTCTATTGAACTCTTTGTATTCGTGATCCTTTTGATTTCATGTTTTACTTCGAAGCCCATCGAGACGACTGTTGTTGTGATTTTGGGCTATACAAATAAAATTGAATTGAATTGAATTGAATTGAATTGAATTGAATAAATATATGTAACTGACTGTAAAACCAAACAAACTATCAAAGTTGTTCTCAAAAAGCTTGGAAGTGTTAAGTTCTGGCTGTTATGGAGGATTATGTTAATTTAACTGTAACAAAGTCACACCTTTCTTCCCCTCTCTGTATCTGTGTCCCAGGTGAAGTGTTCCACTCCACAGTTCCAGAGAAGCTAAGCCTTGCCACCGCCTCCACCCACTGCCATTCCCTCGGAGCCCAGCTGGCCACTGTCGGACAGCTCTATCTGGCTTGGCAAGCTGGCCTTGATCAGTGTGATCCTGGCTGGTTGGCAGATGGCAGTGTCCGTTATCCCATCAATGTTCCCAGAAAGAACTGCGGAGGGGACGAGCCTGGTGTGCGGACAGTGTACAACAACCCTAACCGCACTGGCTTCCCAGACACCGCTGCACTCTTTGACGCCTACTGCTATCAAGGTACTGGCAGTACAGAAGTTGATACGGCATCATTTTTGTAATTCTCATTACAAAAAGAGTGGCTTCTAAGGCCTTCCTTTTATCTAGATTTTAAAATGGTAATGATAAAATTCCATTGGAAGAGAACTAATAAGTCTTGGGTTCCAGTTATTGTTAGGCAAAGACAGGGTAGACCCTGGACAGGTAGCTAGTCCATTGCAGGGCCACACAATCACACACTCACATTCCCACAATCTAGATTCACCAATTAAGCCAATTAAACGTGTGTTTGGACTGTAGGAGGAAGCTGGAGTGCCCACTCCATTCCTGTTTAGGATTGTGGAGTTGCTGGAGCCAACCTAGCAGCTCAAAGAAAGGACAACTTGCCTGTCCATTCCAGGGAAACACAGAGACAAACAACCACACACTCTCACATCCTCACCTAAGAGACAATTTAGAGACACCAAACATGTTTTTAGACTGTGGAGAAAGCCAAAGTGCCTGGAGAAAACCAATCCATGGATGGGAAAACATGCAAATTCCACACATAAAGGACTTAGCTAGGATGCTAGGATTCGAATCAGGGTCTTCTTGCTGAGAATCACAATGCTAACCACTACACCACCGTGCACCTGTGAGAGACCGATTGTAAAAAATAATCCAGGGAATCATAGTGTGTGCTTTTAAATAATGTATTTACATAATGGTTCAGAAAATAAATATTTATTACTTACAAACAAAAACAGATTCTGTCCCTCACAGACCTGTTTGTTGTTCCTCTATCCTCCACTTATCTGTATTAGTGTCACCTGTTTGATCTGGTTATCTGTGTAAAAGACACCTGTTGATGCCTGTAAACAGTCAGACTGCTACCTCTCCATTATGACCAAGACCAAAGAGCTGTCAAAGGACACCAGGGACAGGAGTGCAGAGCTAAACAAGACTGGAATGAACCATTCTACAATAAGCAGCAGCTAGGAGAGAAGAGATCGAACGCTGGAGCAATTATTAGAAAATTAAAGAAATACTAGATCACTGACAATCTCCCTCACCTGGAGCTTCATGAAAGATCTCACCTAGTGGAACACAGGATCTTGAGAAGGGTAAAGAAACAGAGGAAGATTGGAAGAATGTCATATGATCAGACAAGACCAAAATGGAATCCAAACACACCACTTTCCGTCTTTTGGGGGGGGGGGATGCTGACCTGTATCTCGAAAACACCTTACCTTCTGTGAAGCATGGGGTGGAAGTATCAAATTGGGATGCTTTTCTGCAAAGGGGACAGGAAAACTGATTTGTATGAAGGAAAGGATGAATGGAATCATCTATGGTGGGATTAAAAAAAAACTCCTCTCATCAATGAGAACATTACAGTAGAAACATGTCTGGATCTTCCAGCATGACAATAATCCCACACACGTGGCCTGAGCGACATAAATACATTTCAAGGTTTTGCAGTTGTGTTGCCAGTCTCTGGACTTCAGTCAGAGAATCTGTGGATGGAGTTGAAAGTCTGTGTTACCTAGAAACAGTCCCAAAAACAATCTGTGGACTTTTAGTTGTCAAATTATTTGCTGAGTTTAGTAAACTCACTGTTTGCTTTTGTTTAGGCCTAAGTCTAACACATCACACCTCTTTAGAAGATCTGCATGTGAGAATGGACCAGAATAGCCGCTACAGTGTGTTCAAGCCTGCTGAAGCCCTACAGGAGACATTTGACTTTTGCCATGGAAGCCAGGGTTACCATGCAAAGAATTAAGACCAACCTTTTGTGATTTCCTGAATTTGTTGTTTCCATTCTGTCTCTCACAGTTGAAGTGTTTCTATGATGAACATTACAGATCAAACTCAGCATTTTAAATAGGTTTTTGACAGATACTTTACCGCCCCACTGTATGTTCATGAAAGTGGATGTTAATACAGCTGTGTGGTGAATTTCCAGATAAAAACAGTTCAGTTAAGATTGTGTTTGTTGTGTTTTGCAGCCCATCAGCCAGCAGGGATCCAGGCTGCAGAGCTACAAACTTTGTACCAAACTACCAGACCAGCAGCAGAGACCCAGTCTTTGGTGACTGAAACGCAGGGGACACCCCCCTGGATTTCTTCTTGGACTGGCCCAGTTGATACAAAAAGAGCAGCGATCACCAACTCAGCTGAGACATCGGAAGAGAACCTTATCATTGAATTAAAGCCTTTTGAAGATTGGCATCAAACCAGCCAACCCAAAGAGGATGAGTTTGATGACTCAAAGAGTAACAACAACACTTTGAGTTCCTCTGAACTTGAAAGCAAGGAAAGTTCTGAAGGTCCAGTGTACGAGGCGATGGGCAGCAGGTCTTACAGGACGGATTCTGCTCCGTTATCCAGCATGATTTCTCCCAGTCCCCAACCTCAGACAACTAATAACATTCTTGTTGAATTTGTGAAAACTCTTATGAGGCCTTTTAAGTACTGGACAAGAAGCAAAGATGATGAACCTAAACAGCCTGATGAAAAAGAAGAACAGAAGGAGGCATGGACAGAATCATTCAGTACAAGCACAAATATTCAAAAACCAGCTGGTAACAAGGGCAACTTAGACAATGCTATCATAGAGCACAGGAGTGGCACCTTTTCACTTAGAGGTCCTTCAAGTGAAGTGGGGACCACAGAGGAGGGTCTGTCTGAGCAGGAAAAGGAGCTGCAGCCACTGATAAAACTGGTGCCTGCTCTCCAAAAAACAGAGCAAAGTGGCACCATCACTCATCCGGGCGCCACCAGCGTGACCAACAACCCTCAGTCCACTCAAGGTCAGCTCCCATTTCCTCTCTGTCTTTTTTTAAAACCTAATCCTTACCAGAAGATTGTTTTACATTTTTTCCTCACCTCAGTTTTAAGATAAACTGAAACCAAATTCTGACTTAACAGGATGGGTGCTGTTTCAAATGGTAAATTAATATTTTTCTGTGAAAACATAATCTTTTTATGTCATCTTTGGAGTACAGCTGCCTCTGTGCTCCTCTTTTCCCTCAAGCATGCTGTGATATATACTCCCCCGCAGGGCGATATAAGTGTGTCTCAAAATTTAATTAAACTGTAATTACACACAAACAAAGGAGCGTGTCATACACCAGATAGAAATGCAAAACGTTGCAGTGGAAGCCATGGTGCCTGCTTTGTCAAATGCGTCTTTGTTTATAGAGTAGGCTGCCACAGAAACAGCTGGAAACTCTTTGAATCTGTTTAAATACAATCAGTTCTTTTTCAAATGTGTTTTTTGTTTAGAACAAAGGACACATTCATGTATGACTTTAGCTTATTCTTTGGAGTTAAAGAAATAAAACGATTAAAATAATTTGTGTAAAAGAAATTAAATAAATCTTATGAGCAAAAATGAGAAATTATATTTTAAAAAAAATTAAATAGAAGGTGGAATTCTGAAATGTATATCTTGGAAAAATAAATGCTAGGGTGTGTTCCCTGCAAGAATCACGAGAACTGGTAGGTGGTGGTTTATTTCATCTGTTCCTAAAAGCTCTGTTAAAAAATTCTGAACTCTGATTTTTAATAAAAACATAGCACACTAAGGAAAAGCACATATATCACAATATTCACATAAGCAATGAATGTCAAGCTGTAATTGAGCATAGAAAAGTGAACAAACACTATAAATAAACCAGACCAAATCTCTTTATTTATTTGTTTTCTCCTTTATTAACTCCCACACATACAGCAACATACACATCCTTGGTAAGAGCTAAAAAGGAAAGCGACAGGACAAAGTCTTCCACAGACAGCTAGAAGAATGACTCAATAAAAGGGAGCCTTTCTTACCCAGCAATTGCTGTCTTTATTAATATAAATACTGGCTGCCATGCAACCCGGACTACCATGGTAACTTGATGTCAGGGCATCACTGAAAATCCAGGTTTTAGTCTGCATCTATTATTTACAGCCTTTTCCAATTAACACAGAGATTAAGCTGCTCCACTGTTCTCTGTAATTTCCATCAATGCCCATTTGGGCTTGGCCGTCAGAAGGTGGGCGGTAACAATCACAGCTGAGGGCATGGAATGAATGACCCTAAAAAGAAAGTAAAGGGGCAGAGAGGGAAGATGTGAGATGAAGCTGCTGTGTTGAAAATGTTTCCAAATGACATTTCTTCCTAATCTGGGGTGAAGGATCAGTGTTTGACTCGCCTTGCATCTCAGGGGTCTTTTTCCACTGGTGTTTCCCAGTTGCCTCTTTTAAGATAAACTTCACAGAATGTTTTTTCCAAAATTGTGAGAATCTAAACACTAAGGCAAAATTTTTTGGGAATATTTTGCAAAAAAAGTTAGCAAAATTGATATTTATGCCCACAGCAAAGCAAAGTAATGTGAAAATGCTGTTAAGTAAACATCTCCCAAGCTCTGGTTGTTTCTTTAAAACTTTGGTTTCAATAGGCTCTAGATCAGGGGTGATCATTACGTCGATCGCAATCGACCGGTTGATCTTCAAGGACATGAGGCAAAGATAAATAACAAAAAAATTGTACTTCTAAAAAACATGTCAGCAAATCAAAATCCTCATGAGAAGTACGGGACTTGATTGACATGCAGAACAGCCAAACATCCTCAGATACATACGTCACTGTTTAAATACGCTGAGCACAAATTCTGTCATCAGACAGTTACTTTCTGCTCCACGGCACGTCAAGTCCCCAGCAGAAGACCACTCCGGCCCACTGAAGTGTTTATTGAGGCCCAGGTCGCACCCCCGTGCCTGTGCGGTTCTGGCTCGATGGAGCCATCTCACGGACGGAGCCACCAGTGCTTTAGAAATGCCATGCTCCCCCCATTGCATGTTTACAGCAGAGCATGAAATGCGACAGTCGCTGCTTTCTGATTTAGAAAGAAAACGCCTCATCTGTTATTGCAAAAGTATCTCCTCACATAGTTTTTTGTACTCTTACTGTGTAGTTTTTGGTCTGAGGTCTGAGGTCCTTCCAGGTATCTGTTGTAGCCACTCCTCCAGCTTGGGGGTTACTGCCCCGAGTGCTCCAATTACCACAGGCACCACTGTCACCTTCACTTTCCATGCCTTCTCCAGTTCTTCTCTGAGTCCCTGGTATTTCTCCAGTTTCTCATGTTCCTTCATCCTGAGCTTCCCATCGCTTGGCACTGCCACATCCACCACAACGGCTTTCCTCTGTTCTTTATCCACCACTACAATGTCTGGTTGGTTCGCCATTACCATCCTATCAGTCTGGATCTGGAAGTCCCACAGGATCTTTGCCCTCTCATTTTCTACTACCTTTGGAGGTGTTTCCCATTTTGACCTTGGGGTTTCCAGTTCATATTCTGCACACATGTTCTTGTATATTATTCCAGCTACTAGATTGTGATGCTCCATGTATGCTTTCTCTCCCAGCATCTTACACCCTGCAGTTATGTGCTGGATTGTTTCAGGCGCCTCTTTGCACAGCCTACACCTTGGGTCTTGTCTGGTGTGGTAGATCTGAGCCTCTATCGCTCTGGTGCTCAGGGCTTGTTCCTGAGCTGCCAGGATGAGCGCTTCAGTGCTGTCCTGTAGGCCAGCCCTTTCTAGCCCTTGGTAGGGCTTCTTGATATCAGCCACTTCAGTTATGGTCCGGTGGTACATCCCATGCAGGGGTTTGTCCTCCCATGAGGATCTGTCCTCCAGCACTGTATCCTCTGCTCTCCATTGCCTGAGACATTCACTGAGCACACTGTCAGTTGGGGCCTTGAGCTTGATGTACTCATGCATCTTGGATGTTTCATCCTGGATAGTGGCTTCTACACTCACTAGTCCTCGGCCTCCTTCCTTGCGGCTAGCATACAGTCTCAGTGTGCTGGATTTGGGATGGAACCCTCCATGCATGGTGAGGAGCTTTCGTGTCTTAACATCCGTGGTCTGTATCTCTTGCTTTGGCCATCTTATTATTCCTGCAGGGTATCTGATAACTGGCAATGCGTAGCTGTTTATTGCCCGGATCTTGTTCTTGCCATTGAGCTGGCTTCTCAGGACTTGCCTTACTCGTTGGAGGTATTTAGCTGTTGCAGCTTTCCTTGTTGCCTGCTCCAGGTTGCAATTTGCCTGTGGAATTCCAAGGTACTTTCAGCTGTCCTCAATGTCTGCCATTGTTCCTTCTGGGAGTGAGACCCCTCCTGTGTGGACTACCTTGCCTCTCTTGTCACCATCCGTTGCATTTCTCAAGCCCGAATGACATCCCAATGTCAGTACTGTAGATCCTGGTGGTGTGGATAAGGGAGTCAATGTCACGTTCACTCTTAGCATATAGCTTTATGTCATCCATGTACAGGAGGTGACTGATGTTGGCCCCATTTCTGAGTAGGTATCCATAGCCAGTCTTGTTGATTATTTGGCTGAGGGGGTTCAGACCTATGCAGAACAGCAGTGGGGACAGAACATCACCTTGGTATATCCCACATTTGATGGACACTTGTGCAAGTGGCTTCCCATTGGCTTTAAGGGTAGTTTTCCACAGCTTCATTGAGTTTCCTATGAATGCTCTTAGGCTACGTTCACACCTCAGGGCTTAATGCTCAATTCCGATTTTTTGAAAAAATGCGTGTTTTTTTTGGAAGGCCGTTCAAATTTCCAATTAAATGGGAAGTTTTGTGATCTCCTGCGTGACTGTGAAATGACCCAGAAGTGACCCGCATGCGAAGAATAGTACTCAACGGGGAACAACGTCACTCGTTGTTTGCAGAAGTAGCTAACGTTAACAATGGATGTCAACAACAGCGTTGTCAACAGCTGAGCTCTTTTTGCATTAGTAAATTCTTTTTCACAAAGGAGCCAGCACAATGACAATCTTACCATTGTAAGAAGGCATTGGAGCCAGGATCGTCAGTACCCACTGTTGTGGAACGGGGATGTGTGTGTGCTGGGGCCGTGCGCGTGTGTGTAAGAGAGAGGAAAGAGCGCGTGCAGTGCCGGGAGGGAGTGAGAGGGGGCAGCGGAAGTGTGCTGGGGACGCGCATTCATGTTGTGTGTTACAGAGGAAGTAGAACAATAATAAAAGAAGGTTTCTCCAGGAAGAACTGCTATTGACTCTTTATTAACCCGCTCCGGAGAATCTGAGGGTCTGATCAGGAAAGTAAACCCCGAAGGAGGATCCGTCTTCGGCCCTGGAAAAGGTCTCCCCAGCGCTTCTGACCACGCTCAGAAAGGAAAAAAAGTAATCGCGGGAAAGGTTCAACACCAAGCTTGGCCATTTACCTGGAAATGTTTTCAAAAACCGCCCGGTTGCGATCAGAGCCCTCGAGTTTGGCCCGAGTAGAGCTGTTACCCCAAAAATGAATCAAATCGGTGACCTCGCTTCCCTTCCACTGACTGGTCTCAGCAACATCGTCCACCATGGTTGATATTTATATTCTCGTTCCCGTCTACTTCAACGCAGAATGATGACGTTTGTAGCCTATCAATGACGCACGGGTCGGAAACATGTGGCCTGGCCGTTCAGACGGAGGTCGCATTTGAAAAGATCAGATAGGTATCGGATTCAGGACCATATACCCAAGTGGCCTGGGTCGCATTTGAAAAGATCGGATTTGTGTCTTTCAGACTGTCATGACAAGATCAGATACAGGTCACAAAGGGGCAAAAAAATTGAATTGGGTCGTTTCAGCCTGCAGTGTGAACATAGCCTTAGAGTCCTGTTGATGTTGTACAGCTCCAAGCATTCAGTGATCCACGTGTGTGGCATTGAGTGACAGGCTTTCTTGTAATCAATCCAGGCTGTGCACAGGTTGGTGTGTCGTGACCTGCAGTCTTGAGCGACTGTTCTGTCAACCAGGAGTTGGTGTTTGGCTGCTCTGGAGTCTCTACCAATGCCCTTCTGTGTCTTGCTCATGTATTGATCCATGTGCCTATTTATTTTGGTTGCAGTGATGCCAGACATAAGCTTCCATGTTGTGGAGAGACAGGTTATTGGCCAGTAGTTGAATGGGACCGCACCCTTTTAGGGATCCTTCTGGATCAGGATCGTTCGCCCTTCCGTTAGCCATTCGGGGTGAGTCCCATCTCTTAGCAGCTGGTTCATTTGTGCTGCCAGGCACTCATGGAGTGCGGTGAGCTTCTTCAGCCAGTAGGCATGTATCTTGTCAGGGCCCGGTGCTGTCCAGTTCTTCATACATGAGAATCTTTCTTGGAGGTCTGCCACTGAGATGTTTACTGGATTCAGTTCAGGGAAGTTCCTTTGTTGGGCATTGCTGTTATGTGCCGTCTCTTTCTCCCATATACTTTTCCAGTACTGTTTTGTTTGGTGGGTCTGAACTGCTGTTTTGACCTTGCCACTGAGCGTACACTTTTGCAGGCTGAGTTGCGAACAGCCTGTTCATCCGTGTGGCTTTATTATCTCTTGTGTACCTCTTTAGGCGGCTGCTCAAGGCTAGGAGCCTTTGTTTGGCAGTTTCCAGTGCTTCAGGTATGGGCATCTGGCTGTATCTCTTAGGTACTTGCATTCTCATTGTACCTCCTTTAGCCTCTGTCAGCTAACTCACATTCCTCCTAGTTGCCTTGATTTTGGCCTCTAACCGTTGCTTCCATGGTGGGTATTGTGTTCCATGGTTGCTCTTTTAGCCAAGCAATGCATACAGACAGAGAGACAGAGAGACAGAGAGACAGACAGACAGACAAAGGTAGATCATTGTCGTCTCAAAAGTAGCTCACATTCCAAAAAAGTGTGATCACCACTGCTCTACATAAATGAATGGCTAGAAGTTCTATGGTTTTCAGTTAAAAAAAAATAGTACCAGTACCAGCTCATGTATTCTTCAGTCTGCTCAGTTTCTGTAATAGAAGTCATATCTTTTCATGAGATTAGGTGTCCCTCTTCTTGTCTTCTCATTGTAAGCGTTTGATGGTGTGTCAGGCTGACTTCTGACTGTATCCTCCTATAAATGAGGTGAACACAGTAGAATCACATGTAAACAGGCCATTAATGATTGAATGGAGTTTATTATAGATATATTATTCCAGGTTTCTGCTTTTAGATGTGGCTAGTATCCCCAAAAAATTGAAGTTTGATTTAGATCATGTCGTGAGGACTAAGGTCAAATTGTCTCATTTATTGCATTGGTCATTGCAAAGATGATCAGCCAGATGAATGTATTTAATTTTTCCCCATTTTGATTAATGTTCAGAGTAAAGGGAGGTAATTAGCTGTTTTGATTATTAATAAGACCCTACAGACTACAAGCCTATTATGGAAATGAACCGGACTCATAAACTTCATTAAGGCATAAGGCAACCGAGCACCTTCTGAATAATTTACACACAGTTTAATGTTTTATGCATGGACATCTTTGTGTATATTCTTCCTCATGTGGCAAATCTTAATATTTTATTGCTGTACTTTTCATACATGTTATCCAAGCTGTGGAGAGCCAAACTGAGCCGAGTAATGAGGAATAGTTAGCCAACCTTCTCAGTGACTCAGTTTTGCCCCTAAAAGTCTCTGACACCAGCCTCGACACACAAATGCAGAAAAAATGAACGCTGATAGCCTTAGCGTAGCTGAGTTTGTTAAGTTTATGTACTATTTTACAAAAACTGACAAAGATGTAGGTTGTTTTTGAATCAGCAATTTGCTGGTTGTATAAAAGCTTTATATTTTTGGCATGTGCCTGCTTTCGCTGCAAAATACTGGAACCGAGGGTGGTTTTGTTCAACTGTTCTGTTTCAATAAATTCCTGCATTTTGCTAGTTAATTATCACTGCTGTGCTTGGTCATGTATCCAACTGAAGGCCTACCGCTTTTTTGCACATAAGGTTGCAACCTGAATCTCTCTTGTCTGTGTGTAAGAAAATAAATTCAAGCTATTTTAGGTCAGATAAGAAATCACTGAAATTGCTAGTGCACATTTTTTTCTTTGTAAGACATGCAGGAAGAAAAACATAAACCAATTAGAATGTGATATTTTGATTCAGAAGTATCCTTTACATCTCTGAAAATATGCAGTAAAGTTAATGTTATAGTTGTTTTCCATTGTAACAGGTTGATAGTTTTCTTGTTTCTAAATTTGTATTGTCAAAAAGTAGCCATAAATATGTAGTTATAGGGCCTTCATCGTATCCCAATGAGAAAGTAAAGCAAGTACTAAAAACTGTTCTTTGTCTGATTTTTCTGAGATTTTTCTCTTGATTTTTCAAATATCCAATGTTTGTCATTTGAACTTTTGGAACTATAAGTTTGAATCTTTCTTAGCACTTTTAAATGACAAAATATGTCAACAAGTAAAGGTCTGCATTGGGGCAAGACAAATTCAACTGACATCTAGAAATTCAAAACCATCATAATATAATTTTCCCTCAAAAAGCATGTTATAATCTAATTTTACCTTTTTCTCTCTGTTTTCCATAGATTTTGCATCAGCTCTGATTGACAGTTTTTCATCCAATCAACTTCACAATATATCAAGTCTTCTGGGCCGCAGAGAAGGATTTGATTTACCTACTGTTCCCAGCAGTCACGTTCAGTGGGTCACTAAGTCCATAGATGACTCCAAACAAGACTCTCCTAGAAATGTGGCCCATGTGGTCCAAGAATCTTCCTGGCAGCCATTGGAAGCAAAAGCAGGATCCCTTGAGGTAATGACCATGGCCAACCCCCTACAACAAGACAACCTAGAAAATTATTCAGGTGAGGGCAAAGAGCAGGACAGCGAAGGCACTGATTTATCAGAAGTCAGGAGTAGAGCTGTGTCAGAAGAAGACAAAGGTGTGGATGGAAGCGGAGAAGGAAACAACTCATCTGAAGGTTTTGAAATTACAGTCAAACACCAGAAAAACTATTATACCAAACCGGGTGCAGTAACAGACTCTGTATTTAATCTGGCTGATGCTGTGACTGGGAGTGAGCACACCTCTCTGTCCCAGTGGCAGCTTGTTGAGCACCCCACCAAAGCCCCCCAGAGCTCCACAAATCCAGACCCAGCAGAGGAGGCCAGAGGGGAGATCCTGTATGTCCACCAGCTTGTTCAAAACCTGTCTTCTGCCTTGTCACATAGAGATGATCAGTCCCATTCGGAGGCCCCTCCAGCGCCTGGAAAACACAGCAAAGATGAGATAACGGCTATCTCAGAAGAAGATTTGGGGAAGATGCAAACAAATTCTGAGGCAACCACAGTGGAACTTTCAACCATGCAAACACACAGAACAGACATAAATGTCACAACAACCAACGCACAAAACACACAAATGAGCCTTTCCTTCAAAGAGCCATCCTTCTCAGGTCTCCAGGGGGAGGAGGAGAAAACTACAACCAACTCTGAATTTCAAAGTTACACTGCTGTGACTTTGTTACCTACTAAAGATGGGGATCTATATTTGACCACCACTCCAACTAAGAGTGGCACCATCCCAATGGAGTCCAAAGTAGACACACCTGTGGGAATGATTACTTCAAAAAGCCCAACATTGAAGGAGCTCACAACCTTGGAGGCGGAGGCCAACAAAGACCCAAACAACCCCTTTGGCATTCTTGTTCCAAGCTGGGCATTCAGCCTCATCCCATCAGGTACGGTAATCCCATGGTGCTCCTTCTAATGAATTTAATTGGTCATCATAAAAAACAGCCATTATTTCTTAGTGAGAGCAGAATGGTATAACTACATGCAGAAACATTGGTGCAAAATGTCCACCAGTTTGTTGCTTCATGTCCTATATTTAAAACACACACAGCTCTCTTTTGTCCATCTTTATTGTATGTTTACTCTCTGCCTCCTTCTCATCATGCATTCCTTATCCATTCTTTTGTCCATTGTTCTTCATATCTTGATGTTCTATCATGTTCACTTTTTACTCACTGGCTTTTTGTTAAAGACACAACTCCAGACGCCAACACCAGACACCGTACTCATGTACGACCAACAAAGTCCAATACAAGTCATTGATGGGGCAGAGATAATGCTATTAGGTTAACGGGGCAGAGACAGAGATTTTAATCCCCTACAAATCAATGTAGAGACAAACTGTGAGGCAAGACTTGTAATTGACTTCAGCCTCTTCTCCTTCCTCCCTTCTTTGTTTGCTTGTGTTGACTCTGCCCTTTCTGTGGTGTTGAGGTCAACTTTCATCTCTTCAATGCACCGAATGGTGACAGGATTGTTTGTGCTTTTTGTTTCACCATTCTCACATTGATTTCTTTCAGCAGTTAATGGACCTGCTACTGTGGCAGAGCAACACAGAGTAAATGAACATTGTGTATTTAAACTACTCACCTCTTTCCTACTTGAACTTGCAATAGCGCAACTCCTAAACGTTTAGCTAATGTGGTTGTCAAGAAGAACAGTCACACTCCAGCATTAATAGAGGTGCATGATGGGATTGGTGAGGCACAGTACAGTCAATCTCACATTTAAAGAAGTTGGCCGTGTGCATTTTTTTCATAAGAAGATCTTCAGATGTTTTTGTTACCAAGGCAGAATGTTGCTTTGTCTTGTTTGGACACTGTTGAAGCCAGTCAGTGTTAATGGCTGTTTGAAGACCCTAATCCAGGAGACTAGAGCCAGCCTAAAGTCAGAACACCAGAAGCCCAGAAAGACAGAACCAGAAAAACTAAAAAATGTAAAACATGTAGCATAATGGGTGAAAATCAAAAGTGACAGTCAAGTTTGGGAAGTCCTACATAAACCCCGGACGGCACATGAACTGAGGAAAATTACTCAGAAGTCTAAGGCAGCTGTGATGAAGCTATGTTGTGAGTAACTCAGGGAGCAGGCCGAAGAAGCCAAAATAAAATAGCTATTCACTCACATAGACAAATAATGTGATAAATACTGTCAAAGCCCTTCATTTATTTATTTTTTTCAAGGCTTTTAGAGGCCTGAAAAAAATTATAAATTTAACTTATTCATGCAAATTGGAAGGGAAAAACTCTAAAACACTTTTGTTAGTAAAGTTTTTTATTCCATTCTTATTCATCATTAGAATATAATAAGCCTCATTCTGGCATTGGCTGCATTAAAGACAGCAAGTCAGAGCAAAAACAGGACATTTTGTCTTAATCAAGTTGGTGTTTAAATGCGCTGACTTTCTGCCCCTTTGCTGAGTGACTGCGAGGCTCCTTCCTCAGTGTGACCTTTTGTAGTTGTCACTTTTTACAACAGGGGAAATTACAGTGAGGGTTTTCTCTCTGTTACATCAGGGAGATGCAGGGAAAGGGCAGAATGAAGGGACAGTACTGGCAGGAAAAAACAGGGCCATAGCAGGGAAGAGGAAGAGGGGCACACTCTGGATCTGTGGTCGGTAGAAAGACCGAGGCATTTTTAATCAAAGGCTCAGATGCTGTACTGACACAGTTCTGTGGATTCATCTGCAGTTTTCTTTTTCCACTCCTTCTATTTCAGTTTCCTTTTGTTTGTTAACAGAGCAGTTCCAGACCCTTCCAGGTCCTATTTAGGCATTTCTGCTGTGATAAGACTGATATAATACCCGTTTTCCAATTCTCTCTCATGCTTCCCTAAAGCTAAAGCAGCACAGATTTTTAGACAAATACTCAAAAGTAACTAAATAATTGGAAGCAGCACCATCAGATCAGTTTTCATTCAGGAGAACATGTCATAATCCCTTGAAAAAACAAATTTTAATGGAGCTTGTTATTCAGTTATTTTGTTAAACAATTGCTTTGTTTTTTTTCTACTCTGAGTTTTCAATTTCATTTGACGTCATTAAAGTCAGTACCAAGGGACCTTCCAACAATTCAGTAGCAGCATCTATGTTTTGGATGTATTATATCCAGCACTGAGGTGATCAAGCATCCTGGAGCGTACAGTGTGAGCTGTCTATCCGGTCCTTACCATGCCAGCGTAATTCTCTGACAAACTGAGAGCAGGGTGCCTGAGTTATAGTCATATTGACTAAAGCCTTGTCCCGGACTCAAGATGGATCAGACCTCTGGCAACATCAATAACATGGCAGCCAGCCCGCATCCAAATTAGAGGTTTAAATTTGGAGGAGAAAATCCAGTGAGTTGAAGTGTGTATGTGACAGGGCCAGGCTGGGGTGGCATATTATCAGTCTGGGTGCTTGGATGGATGTTCAGTTTGTCTAGCTAGCTGCTGGAGTCCTTGGAAGGGCTGTCTAGAGCAGAGACAGAAAGAGCACTTTGTAGAAGGCTATTGATTTTCTAGCTGCTGTAGCTCCCTTTTTTCTCTTGCTAGCCTCCCCTCTTTTTGAGTCTATCAGACATGTGCTTTTTGTCTTCCTTTCTTTCAATTGTCTTGAATGTGTCTTTTATTGTTTTTGTTAGTGTTTTCAAAGCCTCTTAATCCCACCAGTCAACTGCTGTGTCCCTGCATCAGCTCTGTATACAATTGTTTCCCTGAACAAATATCAACACATATGGTATAATCCGCCATCCTCCAATTTGATTCCTGCAGCTAAGCTTCTCTTTTGGTGTCTTTCTATGGTTAAAATGGACTGTTTTCATAGCAACCCTTAATTTCGATCCAATCTTGTGAAGCGATTAATTACGAGCTGTGAGTGCAACATAGAGTGGCGATCCTTCAGTCAGAGCACAGCTATCAACTCTCGCGCTTCTCTGGTCAAGAGGGAGCACACCAGTGACACTTTTACGAAGGATAGAGGCTTGGTTTTTGGGGTTAAAACAGATTGCACTGCATAAGGAACCCCACGTGTTGTTCGGGTTCGGGTTGAACTTAAAACCGAAACTGCCATTCTCTGTCCCGGTTTGTGAGCGGGAGGTGGGCTTGGTGTGCCACCTTTGGCAGTTGTTCAAGATGACTGAGCGACCGGAGGAGTTGCGGCGGAGGTGTCGCTAACAGGCGGGTTGATTTGCAGACTTGGCTGCGACATGGCTTTGGTCGCAGAGGTTAGAGGATTGAGCTGGCGATTATGCTCCAGGAATAAAGTAGCAAACCCTGCCAAGTTCATTGTTGCTATAGGAACTCCTGCTGCTGGTTCCATGTTTGACAAGGTATTGTGTGACTAGAACAGGCAGACTGGTTTCAATTGCAGCAGGTTTATTAGCTCAGCTAACAGTCCACAAAGTTAAATCAGGGTCATGCGGGCAGGGGTCAATCATAAGCATGGGAGCAGAGAAGAGGAAGGAGTAGTCAGCATCCAGGCGGGATTCGGGGCAGGCGGCAGGCAAACAGAGTCAGAGACTAAACAGGGTCAGGAATCAGAGGATCAGGTCTAGATATAATGCTCGGAGATCCAGGCAGATTGGCACAAACAATACTTAACACTGAGTGAGGCTCAGTGCAGAGCTTTGGCATGAATGATTGCAAATGAGAGTCAAGTTTGCAGCATTCAGAAACTGTGCGCTGGGGTTGCTGGGAGATGAAGTGCATGGGACAGGTGGAGAATGGTGTGTCTGTGCCAACTGTCTCTGGGAAAGGTTGAAGATGTGTATCTATTTGGACTTTTGATAATTGAATTTATAGCAAATGAGGATTTCTGATTTATCTGGCAATTTCAGCACAGCAAACAGCTAGAGGTGAGCTGTTGGAACTTTGTAGAGAAACACTGGGCAGCTGACACATCTGGCACTCTACTGAGCAGAGTGTTTGTGATCCTAGAAAGAAATGGATGCAAACGTAGATGACTTTCTTTCCTCCTGTGTGTTTCTTTGTTCATCCTCCAACTGTCCTAAATGAAATTCAAGAAAGTATTAAAAAAAAAAGTTTAGTTTCCAAAACTAAAGGGGTTTATCCAAATATACACCTGATGTGTTAACAGCTTCATAACTCTCTATTGTAACAGTAACATCTGTCCAACAGTAGAGGCCCTAAGCTCTGATCTGTTTGCTCAGCTGCTGGAGAGGACGAGTAAATAAAAACAAGAGTGTGTGTGCTTGATATATGTGACAAAACTGCAATCCCTCTGAGAGTCTGTGCTGTGGAGTCTAACAGTGGAGGTCCAGAGATGTTCTGGGGGTGCTAGTTTCCTTCACTTTGTGATCAGTATCATCAATGCTGATGATTACAAAAGAATGTTTGGGTACAGCATAGTAACCAGAGTCAGACGGGTGCATCTCCACCAAAGGTCATGTCACCTCACAGAAATGGTTGCAGAGTTCTGAAATGAGTCCAGACATGAAACCCTCAGAACAGATGTGGAGATATCTCAAACAGCAGTTTGGAACACACTTCCCTGAAATCTGAGTGACCTAAAGCAGTTTGCAAAAGAAGAGTGTTCTTTTCATTTATTTCATGCTCCTTCACTGAGATAGTTTACTATTGTCTGTCAGTCAGATACAATAAATCGATAAAGCTCAGGTCACTGCTCAGGAAGAGGTTCCTTTTGATTTCTGGGTTGAGTTTTTTTAGAGTAATTTGAAGAACAACTTCACCTCTGTGTTAAGCTTTCTGAAAAAGAGTGACGCAGACAGAGAGTCTGTCAAAAACACTGCCAGAGATAATACAGCCTGACTCTGTGGAGTCTGTGTGTGCAGAGCAGCAGGGAAATGTGAGAAGGCATCACAATAATACATTCAGGCCTTATCTGAAAACATTTCAGAATTTCCCTACTTTGGCTGACACAAGCTTTCACTTTAGTATCTGCATGCCGTCAGTCCTGTAAAAGGTCAAAGCAAGTAGACTTGCAGAGTCAGACCTTTCAGGTGTTTCTTCTAAAACAATAACCATATGTTATAGACTTTTGTTTGGTAAAATTAGGAATGGCAATGTACTTGGCCCTTTGTCTATTTTTTCATATTTGCTGTCAGACTTTTGAAATGGATGACATGGAGACAACCCAGTACTGAAATGTGTGATGGTATATTAACAGAGTGTTGTTGCTTTAGAGGAGTGAACATGGGCCTCCAGCTGAGCCCTGTTGTCTCACTGGGGCTGAAGGCTGAGCAGTGGCTTCAGCGTTCAGCTCCTGGCATCAGTCAGAACCAATCAGTCTGCCCACAGCGGGTCAAAGAACTGGGAGTCTCCTGATGTAAAGCAGATGAGACACAAACCAGTGTGGAGAAAAATCCCAGAGGTGAACATAAGACAAAATTCAGGTTGAGTAATGCAGACAATGAAGAAACTCTTGTTATTGTATTTCCCATCATCGCTTTGTGTACACTCTCTCACTAGCTTACAGCCCCTCACAACGTCAAGCTAACATTAGTGGTGCAACAAAAATGGTGAGAAATATTGGAGCTATCCAGTTTAGATCCAGATTCCAGCTCAGACACGGAAAACAAAGACGTTCATGGATCTATTTGTCTGACAGTGGATGATCAGAATGGAGCGGAGCAGGAAGCTTGTGGCCATCCCATTTCAGTGATTTTTTTTGTCTACCAAAAACACAGTTTTCTTTAGAGTGAGTCTTTAAAGACTGAATTAAAAAACAAAGTATATTAACGTTTTTGTCACACATCACCACTCAATTACAAGAACATGTAAATGGACCAACATGTGATCACTGACATTTGATGAGTTCTTAGGTTCATTAGCAACACATGGACACAAGGGACATTCCAGCAATGACCAGCATGATAAAATATCCAGCCATCAATCTCCTTCCGCTCATCCAGGTCTGAGTTTCGGGGGCAGCAGTCTAAGCAAAGTTGCCCAAACTTACCTCTGCCCAGCCACTTCCTCCAGCTTAATTGAGTGTTTAGCAGCCCCCCAATCTAAAGCATGACCAAATAGGGGGTGATCTTTACAAGCCATTTATAAATTGCTTGTGGACAGTTACTGCCCCTTGGAAAGGGCAGAATCTGAGTGCAAACATTTTGAAGTTTGTTAAAATTTATTTACTTTGAAATGTTCAAGGTACTGAGGCCCAATCTGTAAAGGTCAGTATGTGTGTCTCTTCTTTCACATTATTGTTGTGATGTGTTGAAGAGTTGTTATATGTTTGTGGCTTTGATTAGTGTCATAAAGGTCATTGTTCATATTCTGTACTTTGTGGTTCTTTGTGGCAAAACATAGCCCACAGTTTAGGATGCTGCAAAACACTCAAACTGTCAATGAAGGTTCTCGTTCATCCAGGTGGTGTAGTCTGGAGGTTGAGCAATATCAGCTGGACTTAAAAAAATGTATTTCCAGTTTGACATGGGAACTGTTAATATATTTATTATTCCCATATTGCAAAGAATACAATGAAACGGTGTTTTCGACCAGAGAATTTACATTTATGAGTATGAAATTTGGCAAAAATGAGCAAGAGATTTAAAAGTAAACCAGAGTTCTTTTGTATATTTTTTTATATTAGACATCTTTGATTCAAAAAATTAAACAAAACAAAAATCAATTTTATCATTAATGAAATCACACATCTTCTGTCAAAATACTTTACCTTTAGGACAATACCAGAAGAGATGGATGACTGTTTCAGGGAATTGCAGCAAAAACTACTGAGTGTATCAATGTTTAGTCTAAGGTTACGTTCACACTGCAGGGCCTAATGCTCGGTTCCAATTTTTTGAAAAAATTATATTTCTTTGCAAGGCCGTTCAAATTTCCAATCAAATGGGAATTTTTGTGATCTCCTGTGTGACCGTGAAATGATCAGAAGTGACCCGCATGCGCACAATAGTACTCAACGGGGAACAACGTCACAGTTGTTTGCAGAAGTAGCTAATGTTAACAATGGATGTCAACAGCAGTGTTGTCAAAGCGGAGCTCTTTTTGCTTTATCAAATTAATTTTCACAAAGGAACCAGCACAATTACAATCTTCTCATTTTCAGAACGCATTGGAGCCAGGATCGTCTGTACCCACTGTTGTGGAATAGGGATGTGTATGTGCTGGGGCCGCCAGCGTGTGTGTAAGAGAGAGGAGAGAGCGCGTGCAGCGAGGTAGAGAATGAGGGGGCAGTGTGGGCACATCATGTTGTGTGTTATGACGGAAGGAGAACGATAAAAAAAGAAAGTGTCCCCCAGAATAAATACTATTGACTCTTATTAACCCGCTCTGGAGAATCTGAGGGTCTGAACGGGGAAGTGAACCCCGAAGGAGGATCCGCCTTGGGCCCTGGAGAAGGTCTCCCCCGGGCTTCTGACCATGGTCGGAAAGGAAAAAAGTAATTGCGGGAAAGGTTCAACACCACGCTCTGCCATTTCGCTGGAATTTGTTTTTCAAAAACCGCCCGGTTGCTATAAGAGCCCTGGAGTTTGGCCTGAATAGAGCTGTCACCCCAAATATGAATCCAATCGGTGACCTCGCTTCCCTTCCACTGACTGGTCTCCGCAGCATTGTCCACCATGGTTGTGGTTTATGTTCTCGTTCCCGTCTACTTCAATGCAGAATGATGACGTTTGTAGCTTAACAATGACGTACGGGTCGGATTCATGTGGCATGGCCTTTCAGACGGAGGTCGCATTTCAAAAGATCAGATAGGTATCGGATTCAGGACCACATACTCAAGTGGCCTGGGTCACATTTGAAAAGATCGGATCTGTGTCGTTCAGACCGTCATATAAAGATCCGATACAGGTCGCATAGGGGCAAAAAAATCGGAATTGGGTCGTTTCAGCCTGCAGTGTGAAAGTAGCCTAAATCTATTGGTCACGCTTTAGATTGGGGGGGCTGCAAAACACTCAATAAAGTGTTAATAAGAACACTGTTAATATATTTATTAATCCCATACAAGCAATTTATAAATAGCTTGTGAAAAGGATTAACAAATGCTAATAAATGTCTTTATGAGCAGCTTGATACCACATTACTCCTGCTTGTAAATGTCTTATAAGTAGTTTATTAAGGAATATTTTAACGTATTTATAAACAGCTTATTTAAACTTGTAAGTCAGTTTTGAGACATTTACAAATGCTAATTAATGTACTTATAAGCAATTTACTAAAACATTACTAGTGCTTGTTAATATTTTATAAATAGTTTATTAAGGACTCTTTTTATAAAGTGTTACCCGGCCTCAAATGGTTTAAAAGTGGACAGAAAATGTGGGCCCTAAATGGGTTTATTCCCAGTTTCTCTGGTGGCCCCACCTGTGTTTTCCCACATTGGCTTAAGTAGGCACTCAGTGATTTGGCTTGCTATGCCAGCCAGCCATCCAGTGGGCAGCATAGAGAACCCTGCCGGCAACAGGCGGCCGGCTAACAGGTGGGGCCATCACGGAAACTGCAGACAAACCCATTCATGACCCACATTTTTTGCCCACTTTTAAACCATATGGGGCTCACTTTGCCTCGCTGGCTGGATTTCCTGCTCACATTGCTCACCTCCGTAAACCAATCCATCTGAAGTCATCTAAGACTGCAATGAGGTCAGCATCTCTCTGTTATTGAGACAAGTCTTATCTATTTTTCAGCAGGAGCAGGAATTGTATCTTCTCCCCGTGTTTGCTGTGACAGGAATTGTAGCTCATACAGTGACAGAGCTGTTTGTTCTGCTTGGCACTGTCTCATGAATTCTCAACTTTATCTTATCAAAAGAGAGGGTGAATTTGATTGCTCCGTGAACTTTGGGGAGTAATCTCTAAAGTCAATTGTTTTTTTTTCGTGTTTTTTTTTCTTGCAACTAGTTGCCACTCTCATCTCACCGTAAGGCTGGATCCTTTCTGTATGGACTTTGCATGTTTTCCCTGTGCATGCATGTTTCTCCAGTCACCCCTGCTTCCTTTCCTTTCCATTGAAAAATCTGCATCAGTAGTCCATGGATGTCTCTTAATTGGCCTGCATTGGATTGGCAAACAGCCAGGCAAAACCCTGCCTTCCCCCAACAGTGGCTGGGATAGGTTCAAGAATCCTAGTAGCCCTAAAAGGATGAAACAGGTTTGGAAAATAAATGGGTGGATGTTGTCAGAGTGTGCATGAAGACCTACTACAGTTTGCCCCTATTGTGTCAAATGAATGATTCACAGTTTGTTGTTTTTAGAACTTTTTATGATGGTTACGTTTTTAAAAACATCCATAGTTAACCTGAATAATGACTGGATCATTTTCTCCAAAAACCAAATCTTTCCTCAGATGTTGAAATGACTGGGTCTACAATCTGATACACACCTGCCAGCAGACTGGTTAAAACACCATTGGCATTTTTAACTGACATTCCTCCCTAAACCTCATTTATTTAGCATCTTAATATGTCAGATTAGTACTAACAAATATGGACCGCAGGGAGCAAGCAGTCACTGAGTCCTCCTGTCAGTGGAGGGCGTCTGAGGGTGCTGCAGTCAGAGAGGCAGACAGTGTCAGTTTGCAGAGTACAGACCTGGAACAGTGAATGAAAACTATCTGGCAGCCAAAGAAGAACACAGGTTGTCTTAAATAGCAGGGCACACAGGTGACATGCAACTACCTAATGCAGTGTTGCCAGATAGAGTCACAGTTCCAGCCTAAAAGTCATCTAAAAAACCGCTAGACCCCACAAATAAAATGAATGCCCAAGAAGTTAATCAGTAATCAATTAGCTGTAACTAGTATTAATTAATCATTCATCATTTATTACTTCACATTTTGATTGAAAGTCCAACTCTGAGATTTTAAGACACCTGCCTCCCCTGACCGCATGTCCCTGGTGAGCACGTGTCGGAATAGCATTAAAATCCAGGCCCCTGGAAATTCCCGCACTACATAGCCTTTTAGGGGTTAAGGAGTAGTGAACAAATTCAGACACAGCCAGGGTTTCATCCAATCTCCATTTTCTAAAACCATTGAAACCCTTTCAGGCTGACTGGGCTGCTGGATCCAAGCTACTGTTGGGCAAAGGCGAGGTACACCCTGAACAGGTCGCCATTCATTGCAGAACCACACATCATATTCACCTAAGGGACGATTTAGAGTCACCAAAATCACCAATAGAGCATGTTTTTGGATACTGGGAGGAAACTGGAGTACCCGGGAAAAAAACACACATGAACAAGGAAAACATAAAAACTCCACACAGAAATGTCCCAACCGGGATTTAAACCATGGGCTTTCTTACTGTGAGATGAGAATGCCAACCACTGCACCATAGTACAGGCCCACATGGTTCTAATTTATGAATAAATCATAGAGTAGGATTTATTAAGATCCCAAATTAAAAGCAGATATGTATGCAGTACAAGGGGGAAAAACTGGACTCTTGCTTTGTGGTCCAAACTTCTCTTTCAGGTATAAAAAATGAGTTTCACTTTTTTAAAAGTAAATGATGAAAACATAGAACTTTTTGTCAATAGACTACATTATTTAGATGCATCTGTCTGCCCAAAGAAATTATGATTTAGGTTCTGTCCCAATTCCTTCACTACTCACTCTAGTTCGCCATTTTCTAGTGCTGTCCGAATCTAAATTCCAATGGAATCTAAATTCCAAAATCCAGTGCCCTAGAAATTTCCCAGAAGTCTCGGCAAAAATCCAGTGTGCATCGATGCTCACTAGATTGGCAAATATAGACCACAATGCATTGCAAAGAAAAGTATTTAAATGTATTTTTTAATAAAATATCAATGTTTTCATCTTCAGAACACATAAATGATCGTCTCAAAATGCTCATATTAATCAAGATTTTTACTTTGTGAAATCGATTACGTCATAATTGCCGTTTAAAATATAAAAAAGTAGTGAGCATCATGTCCAAGTTGCTTTTAAAATCCAGGGCACTACATAGTACAACGCTATTAAAGTTTTTCAGTAGTTATGTGTTAGGGAGGGAATTCAGACATTGCCTTACTTTTGTTTATCTCATTGCTTCTGAAAGGCAATTTCCTTCAGTTAGCTAAAAAAGGGACATAAGTAAAAATAAAACATGAAATATTATATAATTACGTAACATTTAATGTCCCGTGTTCCTCTGCTAGGACTACTCCTAAAGATGCATCTTTTATTTCCTCCTAACGTCTGTCATGAAGTGACATCATGAATATTTCACCCTGCACACTCACTGAGCTTTGGCAGCCACAGTAAAGACCATGCTTCAAAGTTTAGCTCTGTGCACTTCACTACGTCTTTGTAAAGGCCTGGAGCACTGCAGCTCTCGCTAAGCCCAGGATATGGCTTATCATAGAAGGAGAAGACTTGAACATCTCAGCAAAGCAATTACAAGGTTCAATGGGTCCAAGCACAGCCTCGCTGTAGATGATAACCAAGTGTTTATATGTAAACCCAAGGTGTGTGTCACACGTTTGCTAATGCAGCGATCTGCGTTTCTGTCAGCACAACCTTTTCATCAGGCTTCCAGCTGAATTAGCATTTGACTCCAGCTCATAGAGCATGACATTTTCCTTTACTTACCCTCATATTTACATTTCATTCTGATTCTTGGACGTGTGATCAAGTCGGTATTAAGAGTAGCTCTTCAATGAACATTCATGAGAGGCTTAGAAACAGTTCAGGATGACTTCATTTGACGTACTGTCACACAGCACATCGTATTTTCTTAATGCTTTGCTGAGGGTGGAATAGACATGGCTTAGCATCCCATCAAATATCATGCCGACAATATCAACTTATATAAGTTTAAATGTATGTCAAACTGCAGAATGTCATATGGAAAAGTATAAATCCTGCAGTTTTCCTCTTTTTTTTTCTTGCTTTAAACCTTCTTTTTGCCCTCGTCTTATTTTCAAAGCCAGCTTCCTCCGCTTCCCTTTTTTGTGTAAAAGACAGACACAAAGTAGGCAGTGACCTATTTTAAGGACAGCTTGCAATTAATCACACGCTAACAACCAGCATTAAGAGAGGAAGAAATGCATGATAGCCTCTTCTGTGACTTCCTGTCCTCCCTCAATGATTTTCCCCTCTTGGTTCTAGACTAAAAATGAACCTTTTTTTCTTTAACAAGCATCATTCCAGATATTCTAGAAATCTTTTTCACACTCACACACAAAGAGTCGGCTGGTTTGGATGTATAGTCACATTTAATTAAGAGCCAAATGCATTTTTTAATACATTCATTTATGCACATTTATGTGGTTCATGTGAAACTTGTGTGGACAGACATTAATTTTAACCTTACATAATTTGAAAAATGTTAACAAGACAAGTTTTAGATTTGATTGGATTTGGTTTAATTGTGATTGCTGCATACTGATGATTGAACATCATTTTTAGAGAGGGAGGACATTAATCTCTTGAAAACCTGAATTTATTTCCATTGATTAAAAAAAAACTTGTGTTTTTGGTTTCATGTGATGCTAAATTAAGGTAATTTTGGAGCCAAAGTGGTTTGATGCACACTTTCATCAATATGCATCAAGGGGTTAAATTACAAGTAAAACAAACGTATAATTTTACTTGAAGTCTTGACACTTGCGGTTTGACCTCATGCAGTATTCTTGTCACAAAGACAGTTGTTTAGGGAAAGCTTCATTAGAATAATTCAGTTCTCTGCAGGGTAATGGAAGGATTCTTATGTTTAGTTTGGTTTTGTTTTTCTTGTTCATGTTTTTGGTTTCCTTTTTGTCAGTCACACCAGTTTCAGCTTCATGATCCACAGCTGTCCTCAGTTCAGTTGATTGCCCTCAGCCCATTTAAGTGTCTGGATCATCCTTGTCAGGTCATCTTCTCTTTACTACTTTGTCACCTTTTTGTTTCTCCCCATGAATTTGTCATGTTTCAGTTTGTTTATTAAATGTTTTGCTATCTGTTGCCATTCCTGGTCTCCTGCATTTTGGTCCTCCACCACCAGGAGGGTATTCCAGAAAGCATGTTCAAACTGCTAAGTTTAAACAGTTTGAGTTTGAGGCTGCAGATATTCTCATTTTTAAAACAGTGAAAAGAATTATGTGGGGGGAATTTGCAATATGAAAAATGCATGCATGACTCTAACTTTGACTGCAGTTCTTATTTCATCAGACTGCGCGAGTGGTGCTAAATAATCTCATCATCCTCTTCCTCCCTCTCACTCATGGTGCAGAAAGAATTAAACATAACTGGACAAAATAACTAGACAAAACACATAAAACAGCTACAACTAAACATATTTAAACAAAAACCCACACTTAAACCCAAATCCGTCCAGACAGGCAAAGGGAATGGTATCCCACAATTCCTTGCCGATCTAACAGCAGCACCAAAGTTACACCTACTTGATTGAATTAACTTGAATGAAAGTAAAATAACTGATAACTACGTGTAATTTTTTAATTGACTGGACTCAAAAAATGATTCATCTTAACTGAAGCAAATAACTAAGTTAGATCAACAAAGTTTATCTTTCCAACATCCATATGTGGTCTTATCACCCTCTCACGGTGGAAAAAGTATTATCTGAGCTTCTTCATCCACTAAATCATCTTTAAATGGACGCGCCATGCTGCTTCACCTCTCTGTAAACAAACTAACCTTCAACTAAACCTGCTCCAGACCAGGTTATGTTCAGAGCATTAGTTGCTATGACAACTTGACATACCCTGAAACATACCTCCATTTCTGGAATCGAAAGATGAGGTTATCAACTTCCTTAGCCTCAAACTTACCATGGTAACTCACATAACCTGCTTTCTGAAATACCCCCTGTTCCTGACAGGTAATATTTTAATGTTTGCCCATAATATGAAGTTACACATTTTGCTGTTTAAACTAAAAAAATTATGCTATAATTAAAAATCTTTGTTGTTAAAAAATATATATAAAACAACCTCTAGCGGCTATACATTGTATTTGACCAGATACATCATAATCTGGCTGCTGATTTGAAGAATGTTTGAAGAACATTTAGGAGTATATCCTCAGAGAGGAAAACTGCACAGTTTGCTGTGTTCTATCATCCTCTGACTTGTGCTCCTGTTCAGCAGCTACTTTTTGCACTAATTCCAGCACTCCTCACCTTCTATATGGTTCCAATTATTTTAAGGGTGTTCTAGCCATCAAAAAGAAGCATCCATCCATGTCATAAACCCCCTTTTTGTCCAGTTCTGGACAGTCCTCCAGTCCATCCCAGGAACACACAGAGACCAACAGCCACACACACAAGTGTGTAAGGGACAATTTAGTAACCAACCAGCCTATAATGCATGTTGGAAGAATGTGGGAAGAACTTGGAGCTCCCGGGGAAAACCCAAACATTCATGGGGAGAACATGAAAACCCCTCACAGAAAGATCCCTGCTGGGATTTGACCCCGAGGCTTCTCTCTGTGACGTACGAGACCCACAAACTCAGGGATTCCTGGGCTCATGGAGAGCTTCATTTTCCACTTCACTAAGAATATTGAGTGTTTGAATAGAGGGCTGAGTGATGCAACGACTAGAGCAGTGGTGTAAAGTTCTTTATACACTTAGACAAACAAGCATTTATTTATTTTACCTCTGTCTAACAAATCAGTTTGAAAAAAGTCAGTAGTTGTGTTTCCATCAAACATGAAATGTTAAAAAATACACAGTTTCACAATTACACTGTTTTCATTAAATCATAATTATGCAAACAAACACAAACCAACTCACATGATAAATCATTCAAAAAACACGGATGTGAACAATATTTTGATTGACAGCAGATACATTCACATTTCTGCTTCTAGTGCTCATCATTATCTATTAAAGGAGATGTTGCCGTCTTCTTCAGGCCGCGGAGGGGCGAGCTCCTTTCATGTGGGAGGGGCTACGGATGAAGCCATTTTGGGAAATGGTGGTTGTTGATTTTACAGAGGAGCTGTGGATCCAACAATTCCACACGACACGCTCAACTATTTATGAGCTGTGTGATGCTGTGGGACGTCTTGTAACACCCACTGTGCAGTGACCAAGGCAGCCAGTTCATTCCAAGAAGCGCATCGCCATCCGGTTGTTGGTCACGTGACTTATTTAATTTTTTTAAAGTGTTTCTGTTGCTGTTTGGAGAAATATGTGTATTTGGATGCTCCTCAAAAACCACGTCCTCCAAGCGCTGAAGTCTTTTTTCAATAAATGTGAGTTTTTTTTTTAAATTGTCGTGTTTCCATTAAGCAAATTTAGTATCGCAAATCCAAGCTGTGCAAATTCATAGTCAATGGAAAGGCAGCTAGTGCGTGTAAATGAACTGATAAAATGAAATGTGATAGCCCAGTTTCAGCCAAAGTCTGTACTCACTTCAACATCAAGTTCATGCCAAACAAATATTTGACAGGAATTTTTAGGTTATTACAGAATCACAATGTCATTATTTTATATTCATTTTATATTCTATTTTCCTTTAGGTAAAGTATGGTAAGATGTTCAGGGTTTCTTGGACAAATTCCTTTACAACATGTTTCTATTTCCTTGCCTTTTAATGAAATAGGTTTTTATCAAATATCCCACACTGACTGTACTTTTGTTCTACTGAACTGAGAACAGAGTTTGTTCAGTGTTCTTTTACATTCAGAAAAGGTGTTTATGTCATTTCAAAGAACTCAGACCTTCTGTCATCACTAACCATCTCTCTGCAGCGTTGGTCAGGGGCTAGCACCATTTTTCTTGGAAAAGTAACAGCAGTTCTTTACATATACAAGCTGGAGCAATCTCACACACATGTTGATGTTTTTCCCTTTTTCATGGAAACCGTGGTCTATGTTCTGCTTGGACTCATCAAGCAATTTGCTTTTGATTATGAAGATGAAGCATGAATGAAAAATGAAAAGGAAGGCTGACTGTAACGGGGGAGAAGGGGAGTACCCAGGCGCAGAGAGGAGAGAAGGCAGGAGGTTGCAGGTGAAACGGGGCTTTAATAATCAAACTACAAAAACAAAACCACTGCATACGGCAGGCTAGAGACTCGAAAAACACAAAACCAGAGAACAACACAATATGGACCAGCACAGGAGGAAGGGAAAGACGGGACTTAAATACATCCAAGGCAACAAGACACAGGTGGAAACACTCAGGACAGATGGGGCAAGGTAAAACTCGAAACGACAACAAAACAGGAAGTACTACAAAATAAAACAGGAAGTTAACTCAGAACAAAAGGAAACAAATCACAAGGGCAAAGAAACATAAACCGTAACATCGACAGATTGTTTCAGGGTTTGCAATCCTTCCAAGATCCGGAAATTAAAAGGCACTTCATATATAAAATGTTAGTAGCCTCTGCTTTGCACTGATTTAAGAAAATCCTATTAATCACTTCATGGTCTAAACTGTCTTCGTCCATTCTTCTCCCTCCGTTAGTCTTCTCTAAAAATTTAAGAGCAACAGCTTTATCTTGATTTTCTTCATCTCCCCTGTTTATCCTCTCCTTTTTCCTTAAATATGTTAATACCGATTTTGTGAAGCAGTACACTTCTGCTTATCAACAATGTGAAAAGTTTTCATATCAGCTTTCTTGATGGTTTGATGATGAACTGGTTTAAGGACTTGCATTGATTCACTGGACTTTACAAAATAGAATGTTAGCACATGTTTGTGGGTGAATTAATATAATATAATAGAAATACTGTCTGCAGAATTACATTTTCAACACATTTTCTTTTTTCATTTTGGGAAAAATAATAAAAAGAAAAAGAAACCCAGTTTATTTAGCCATCCTCATAACTCTGCTTTACTGTCTTCTCAGTGGAAAACAACCCCTGCCAGAATAACCCTTGTCTCCATGGTGGAAGCTGTCTGCAAGAAGGGGATAGTTATAGCTGCTACTGTCCTCAGGGCTTCTCTGGAGAGAACTGCGAGATCGGTGAGTCACTACTGAGTTAAGTCAAAGCGCAAAGACCTGAAAGGTCAGCAGCTGCAGACAAATGCTGTGGCCCTGTAGCATGAGGTTTTATGACATATGTAAATGCTGGCTTAGGATTCTGCAGATGTGCAGGGAATTCGAGAGGAAGTCCTATCACTTTTTGTAGGATTTTCTTCCATGTTTGGTACTGTGGATCTTATCTGAGTGTGCAGAACGTTTAGCTGACAAGTCCAGCAGTTTTGGGTTAAGCTTCCTGATAGAACATGGCAGGGGAATATCCATATGCTGCAAGACAGTCTTTTGTGCCAGTGGCTGTTGATGGTGCATGTGCTCAACTGTGCCTGCCACTTTTTTCTGCATGTTTCCTCCCTCTGCCCCGAGAGCAGTAGGTAGCTCATCTCTTTACTTTTCAGCTCCGTAATGGGAAATTCTGACTGTTAGAAACCGATGGTTCAGTGATTTAAGTGGATCAATCGGTGTGTTTGTGTGTGCATTTGCCTGTGTGTGAACACGTGTGTACATGTGCCTATGTGTTTGAATGTGTTTCTGAGCGGAAATGCTTGTTTTTGTCCATAGGTATGCATGTATGTGTGTGTGCAAGTGTGTATGTTTTGAATAAAAAATGTGCATGTGTGTGTAGGACTGCATCCATCTATGTTAGTGTGTGTGCATATGTATGTCAGCAAATGGGCATGCAAAAGTGTGTGTGGGCATATGAACAAGTTCATGCATGTGATTGTGTTTGTGCATGTGTGTGTGTATATATATGTGTGCACGCATGCGATGTGTATGCATGCATGTGTGCATATATGCGTGTGTATGCAAACCTGTGTGTGTGTGCATGTAAGATCAAGTGTGTATGCAAGCATTTGTGCTTGGGTGAATGTGAATATGTGTGTGTGTGTGCACATGTGTGTGTGTGTTGGGTGTGGGAGGTGGTGCATCTGATTAGACAGATGAAGTAGCTGTAACTCTGTTGTGAATGAAAAGAAACATGATGTTAAGTTGGGAGCTTGCCTATTGAAGTGATCAGAATAGTGCCAAAAGCTTTGATTATGAATTCTGAGATTTTACATTTTATCAGAAGCTCTAAGTTTCATTCACATGGTTGCATAACTTTTTTACATTACATTGTTTTTACATTATCCTGACAGTGTCCACCTAATAAAAAATGGAAAACAATTTAAGCTACTATTGGGGAATTCTTACAGGAAAATCCTCTTCCTTCACATTTGTGGTTAATATTGATTCATCTTGATTGGTTCATAGAAGTCATTACAGCTCTACCGTGGTCCCTCTATCTGGTCATCTTTTTCAGTGCAGTTTCACATGCTTCTATATTTATTTATATTTAAACAGTACATTGTGTCCTGCATCCTGACTGGCTGAAAACATCACATGCAGCTCTCCAAATTTTCAAGTGTGATTTTCATTCTCTGATCCTGGACTTCTTTTTCTGTGAATGTTTGAACTTTGAGAGTTTAAGAGAGAAACGTGTGAAAATGTTCACGTTGGTCTTAAAGAAGTGGATAAAGTATGTAAAGAGTAATGTAATGAGAGTTTTACAGCCTCAAAATATCTGTAGTCCTACTTCACTGATTTCACCTGTCGCAGGTTAGTTTTAGAACCTAAAGTTGGAAGACTGTAGAGATTGAAGTTCTGGGCAGTGGTCATAACATTGTCTCTCCTACACTTTGTAGCATGCAAAGTCATTTTTGAGCGTTTAAGTGTATAATAATGTTCATTTCTCACTATAAACAACCCAAAGCAGTATTTTGATCCATTCCCACATTTCTGAGTATTCCTCTAAAAACCTGCTGTCTGAGCACCAGCCCCTCCCAATCCACCAAAACGAGCTGGTTCTCACACTCATACCTAAAAGTGAGAACAGCCCCTTCCAGGAAGAGTCCAGGATGCTTGCCCACACACACACAGACTTTCTATGTGGAGCTAGCGCTGATCGGCTAAACACTTTTGTACGACCCCACAATATAAACATCCATCGTTGCAAAATTTCCAAACAGCATGAAAATAGCTAAAGTCATACAGCTGTATAAAACTGGGAACAAGCACCACTTCACAAACTACAGACCCAGATCCTTATTACCACAGTTATTAAAATATTGGAGAAACTTTTTGAATGTAGATTGGATGCATTTATGGAAAAGCACAAACTTCTTAGTGACAGTCAATACGGATTCAGAGCAAACAGATCAACATCCTCTGCAATCATAGACTTTATAGAGCAAATCACAAATGCAATTGATCAGAAAAAATATGTTGCTGGAATTTTCATTAATCTAAAGAAAGTTATTTACACTATTAATCATGATATATTGCTAAATAAATTAGATTGATATGATATTAGAGGGATAGTGTTAGACTGGAGCAGAAACTACTTGAGTATGAGAAAGCAGTTTGTGAAGCTGAGAGATGTTTGTTCAGCATCTTTGGACATTGCTTGTGGTGTCCCACAGGGGTCAGTGTTGGGCCCCAAGTTATTCATTTTGTATATAAATGATACATGTAAAGTATCTGAAATATTTCAATTAGTTCTATTTGCAGATGATACAAATATATTTTGTGATGGTGACGACTTAAACAAACTGTTGGAAGATGTAACTAAAGAGATTAATAAATTGAAAATATTGTTTAATATGAATAAATTATCATTGAATTTGAGCAAAAAAAAATTATGTTGTGTGGTAACTGTAAAAGAAATATGCACATTGATGTAACGATTGATGGGTAGAACTTGAAAGAATATGTGAATGTAAATTCCTCGGTGATGTAATTGATGATAAATTAAGTTGGAAGCCACTTATCAAATACAGACAATCAAAATTGTCTAAAAGCATATCAGTGCTAAATGAAGCAAAATTTGTCCTAAATTATAAATCCCTTTATATTCTATACTGTTCCTTGGTTCTACCGTATTTAAACTACTGTGTGGAGGTATGGGGAAACAATTATAAAACACCATTACATTCACTGTTAATACTTTAAAAGAAAACGATACGAATCATACATAACGTGGGTTATCTGGATCACACACATGCATTATAACTACAATCAAAATCATTGAAACCTACAGACATGTTGGAGCTGCGTAGAGCATTAATCATGTTCAAAGCCACATATAGCATGCTACCAGCAAATATACAAAAATTACTCATGAAAAGAGAGGGAGAGTACAATTTGAGAAGAAAACAGAATTGTTACATATACAAAGCACGCAGAAATAGAAGATGTTTGAGTGTTTCTATATGTGGAGCAAAACTGTGGAACAGTATAGAAGCAGAAATAAAGCAATGTCCAAACATAAAACTGTTTAAAATAAGATATAAAAATATTATTTCAAAACAATATTCAAATATATCGGATGGATATTAAATGTATATATGTATATAAGTATACATATGTAAATAATATGTTTATGTATATTATTTTTATCTTAGTATTTTTCAATTATAATTCATGCTCAGTATTTATGACAGTACTCTATAAAAAGTATTATATTTTATAGCCACATAGATATTATTATAAAACATTATATATAAATAAAGAAGCTGCTTGCTAATGTCATTAATATTGATGAGGAATAGGGGGTGAGTTTATATAAGTTTATACTTCTCACTCCTTTTCGAATATGTATAGTCTTATAATTGTTCATAATATATGTGTTCATATTTCTTTTTCTGTTTGTGTTTATAATAATGTTTTTCTTTTTTTCCGAGTGTGAACGTTTTCTTTATCTTCTCTTTTTTTAAATATGTGTGTGTTTTTTTAATGTTCGAAATAAAGTTGTTTCCATTCCATTCCATTTTTACAAGCGAATCACAGACACTGCCGAGGCCGGCTCTAGGTTGATGTCGTGAAGTGGGCGGGACCCCCAAGAAGTGAAAGTTGTGGCCTCAGAGATTGAGTTGTCTTACTTCAGGGTATGAAAAGAATTCACAGAACTAACTACTATGTTGTTAAAAAAAATGTGTTCCTTAATGCGCCAAAGCTATATTCTGATATACATAGATATAGTTTTCTCTGAAAGGCTCAAGAAAAGCATTATATAGACCCTTTAACTCATGATCAAATACATTGCAATCTACTACCGGTACTTTTATCAGTCTACATTGTGTTCAGTAACCAACTTACATGTGGATTTGTGACAAATGCTCATTAGAAGCTAGAATAACACCTAAAGGTTTGCAGGTATTTATGGGGTCAGTTTAGCTTTGCTTTGCTTTTGAGTTCTAAATAAAATCGTGTTTTTTTAAGTAGCTAAAAGACTGAACATTATTCTAGTTCTAATGGTTGTGAAATACACACTCATACATCATTTGTCACACAGACAAATTACTTGTTGCTCTGCAGTTTCCTCTACAGGGTTGAAGGGCTTTTCCTCGTGTGCCTGAAGTGTTGTCTTGAGGATTAAACTGTTAAACAGCTGCTCTGCCACTGATTTAATATCAATCAATGTTACAGGAAAAAAAAGGTTATTACCTTTTACTGCTCGTTGTAACAATTATACAAAACAAATACAATGCTGTGTTAGTAGTAAGTGTGAAGAGTTCTTCTGTAACCATTACATGTCCACAGATTATTTAGGAAACACACTTCTTTCTATTTTAGACCAAACTACCTCGCTCAGAGATAGAACAACCAATCCTCTCCACCATTTGAGCTTGTGTGGAATAATAAGCTACATGACACATTGTCTTATACATGTAAGCAACTAATGCTTTAGTCACATGTGGCGGATGGGTCGCCTCCTTTAATTTTAGGGTCGTCTGGGCCAAAGATCGCCCCAGGATTCCCACAGAGGAGCTGAAGGATCTTTGCCTACGCTAAATGCATATTTTCAGCAATTCTTTACACAAAATGCTTTATAGGGTTTGACAAAAGGAAATATCTGTTTTAACGTTCTTTTAAATCACTGATCATTGAAGCTGCTTCCATTGCTAAAAGACACTTATTTGGATCAAACTTTCTCATGAACTCATAGGAGCCCAGACCCATTTTTCCCTAAAGGAAAATGATGTGGAATATAGCACATACCATGTGGACCACAGAACACATTCCTGATGTTCTTCTGTTATACTGATGGGATCTTATGGGTTAAATTAAAAACTCAGGTTTTTAATGTACTACTGTTCGAAGTAATGTGTCTCACAGCCACCATGGAAAACAAAAAACACAAACTTCTCTCATGCTTGGCTACAATTGTGGAAATCTTTACCTTTTCAGAAAGACATTATATCAATCCAAAGTAAAGGAACTACAGTCATAAGCAAAACTAAAGGTTCAGACCTATTTTTTCTGTTTCTTCCGAAATACTAAAAAATGACATTTACAGGTGATGAAACACATTTTTAAATGTGCAAAATAGCACATGATTTTTTCCTCTCCAAGACTCTTTAAGAATGAAGAAGTGATCCCAGTGGAGCTAAAGAAAATCCACATCTGGTCTCCAAAATACTTGGGCTCCTTTAAATTCTTCATGTTCAATCTAGAACACCTGTGTCCAACTCAGGCCCAGTGGCCAAATTTGGCCCACAGTGTAATTATATCCGTGAAATCATATCAAATACGGTCTATACTGTACCGCTAATACCACAAATCCCACAATGCTTTACTAGTACGTTGGCGCGCAGTCGAAACCGCCAAGTGCTCCTTTTTTCTGTTGACAGTCACTGACAGCCGTGCTCCAGTCACATCAGACAAATTAATTTCACCCTCCACAAAAATGGCCAAACGAAAGATGGACAACAAGAGCTCTGAAGACATTGCTGCTAAAATACGAGGTTTACCTCGGCTCAGAGCCTGACCCCAGACATTGACGAAAATGCATCTAAGAAAATATGCCAGGTATCTGGCTTAGACCAATGTGCAGAGTGAATCAGAGTGTAGCAAACTGAGCTGGAATGTATCTGTTTCTTATGCACTTTTTCTACTGCAAGGCATGCTCTGTTTCTAGATGATTTTGGATTTTTATTGAATGACATTAGTTTTGCTTCTTTTGTTGGCTTTGAAAGAGATTTACTTTAAAAGGAAACTTGAAAGGATACGGGGAGAGACATACTTTATTTATTTATTTAAATAAGAAAAGATCACCACTGAAGCTTTGTTTTTTTCCAGATTCTGTGTTTAAGCAAAACTAAAGTTTGTTTCCATCTGAAAAGGTTAAACATCAGATATCAGATGCAGTACATTTTCTAATAAATATTGAGTTTGGCCCATGACGTTACTTCACTGCTTGGCCCACTGTGAATTAAAGTGTGACATCCCTATTCTGGAGTGTGTCCATGTGACCTGGTGTCAGTATGTGGTTCATTACCAAAAATGTCTTGATGGTTTTTTCTGGGCTATTCAGTTCCAGCGGTTTCTAAATAATTAGTGTGATTTTAAAAAGGAGATGAAAAAAGGAAAAATAAACGTTTGCACGCCGTTTTTTCTAAAGATGGCAGGCACTAAAATTATGAGATAAAATGAAATAACTCCCTATGATTTGGGGTATGAATAGATTCTTCTGTCGTTCAGTTCTTCTATTCCAATTTTAGTTGTTTTTTTATAGTATTTAAAGTATTAAAAAGAAACATTGCAGGACAGTGGGAATCAGATTCTCATTTAAAACATATCCATTTCAGCAAAATGAAACAAACAGAAAGTTTTTCTGCACATAAATGTGGGTAAGTGACTCTTTGTTTTGAAGGTTTGGTTGTGTTCTGAGGTCTGACAGTCTGACCTGCAGACAAACAAAAACAAGACAAATAACTGATGGATTCATACACATACAATATTTTAAATTTCAGCAATGAAAAATTTTTACAGCACAAGAAAACAGTTTAAACAAAAAGTGAAATGTCAAGATGTTAAAAAAGGTATCAGAGCTAGAATGGTTATTCTGACCAATAGAACGACTGAATACCAGCTGTTTATTTCTCTATAGAAGTCTATGGGATTTTGGCTTCTTGGAACCACTTCCTGTTTGACAAGCCAGGGGGGAGGGGTCACTCAGTCCACTCAGTATACGGTCAATAGCTGCCTCTTTGCAGACCTTCTTAGCACATCTTTATTTGTCAGTCTGTCTGCTCCACCTCTACTGCATTATCATTTTTTATTTTTATCCTTTTAGTCAAAATACATTTTTTCTCTTGTTTGGTGTCTCTTCTTCCTGTCTTCCTTCTCCACATCTTTCTTTCCTCTGGTGTTCAGTTTTCTGCCTTCAGCTCTGTTCTTCCACAGTATAGGGTTGCACTGAAACCACAGCTGAGCAGAGTTTGAGGTGAAATCAAGCCTGCGGCCCCCCCAGCATGTCTACAAAAAGAATCTTTTCATTTCCTGCCATTCTTCTGTACTCACCTCTTACCCACAACCTCCATCCCCCCTATTCATCTTTCTTTTTTCACTCTGGGCCTCTTGTTTTCCATCCAATGTTTTTCTGTCACAGTCATATGCATTTATTCATACAGAGAGGTTTCTGTACTCGTGCACAAAATAAACATTTACAAACGTGTTCTCGTTGCACATCCTCTGTTTTTACATGCATACTTCCCATCTTCCCCACTGATCTGATCTTCCCTTTGAATGTGTTTTATGACATTGTGTTAAAGGAAAATCATTATGTATTTTAGACTAAAAAACAAATCCTGCACTGTCCTGTGGTTCAGAATGCCCAGATGAGCATTTCTGCTTGGTTTGTGCGGGAAGCATCACCATCTTTTTAACCAACTCTCAAGTCAGCTCATGTGATGGAGGCTGAAAGATTCATGAGGCTGAGCTAATAATATCAAGCCCCAACCTACCTCACTATAGTGTCCACAGATCTGAGTACCAAGGTCAAAGATGATGCAAATGGGAGACCCAGAATGCAGCTGAGCCAAGTCTATGAGATAGATAAGTCTGCTTTAAACAAGATCATTTCACATTCAAATTCAAATTAATGTTATTCCTAAAGCTCTTTTCCTGAAAAAAGAACGGCTCCAGGTGCTGTACATAAAAACAAACCAGAACGCAAAAAAACCCAATTCCCACACCGGCAATAACATAATACAAGAAGCCCGTCATAATAACAGACACAAAAACAAACACAAAAAAGAGAAATGATTATAAAAAGCCAAAGAAGAGAGAACCCAGAAGGCGCCGTCTGCCCTGTCCCCCAGTTGGCCGGAGTGTCAGCATCCAAACAGCACAAGCACAACTCATCCCCAGCACCTCCCACCCCACAGCCCCCCAACCCCTGGGTCCAATGCACCTGACATTGGCACACGGGGAACCCGGAACAAGAGATGCCAGAGGACAAGCATGGCCAAAACTCTGGGAGCCCGAACATAAACACCCCAACCAAGGGTGAGAAAACACCTGTAAACGGTTTAAAATGTAAAAGTAATAAATAGAAGAGTTAGCATATAGAAACAGCTAAAATATGAAGAAAAGAATTAAATTAAGTTAATGCATAAAATTGTGCATAAAAAGTCTAAACATCTAGATCCCACAAACAACATCCAATTAAAAGCTAAATTAAATTTCAGGCTTTCATATCTCTCTAAGAAGGGAAAGAATGACACAGATTATTGATGAGTCCCCTGTCACTTCAATGGTCCACCATCTCCAGTCATTCCTTCAGTAATGATTTAACAAATGTGTGCATTTGACTTCAAATCAGTGCAAAGATTGAACCCAGTAATCACATTTTAAATGCTGCTTCCAGGCTTCTTTCTTTTTGTTACAACAATCTGTTGCAGAACTTATAGAATAATTAAATTGCTTTCTGAGCAGACTTTGTTTCCAACAGATTTTTTCTGGAAGCCCAGGGTAGAGCAGGAACAGGGTTAAACTTACTCCGTGTGTGGGAAGTCTGTCTCCCTGTGGACACATGAACATTAAGGCTTTCAGAGATCCCTTTGAAAGAATTTTCAGATTTGCTCATTTCTATCACTTTTGAACGAAGGTCTGCTGAGAGCTCTTTTGAGCAAGCCTTGGTTGACAGCAGCCAATCCTTCTTTAAGACAGCAAATTCCACTCAGGTGGGGTGTTTTTTAGAGGGCATTGAAACTAAAACCAACACATTCTATCTCACCACACTGACTAAATTACCGCTTGGCTTACACCTGTCTTGAATTGTCTTGACAAATTCTTAGTCTAAGAGCTAATTTTTTTCACGTTGTGTTCAATAAACGTGTGAATAAATATGTTTGTGTGGTATTAGTTAAAGCTGTCTGTGGATGTCAATTGTTGTGACTTGGATAAACAGAACTTTTTGTTCAATTCGGGTCCACTTACTTTTTGCAACAAAATAAAATCCCGATGACGTTAAAAGCACCTCTTTCATTGTTTCTTTGAGTACCCGTTGTCTTCAAAGGCCGAATCCGAATTCATTCCCTACCCCTTTATTCAGCCCTCCAAGCAAAGAGTTATGGAAAATAAGTGTCTTCAAATCCAGACGTTACTCCCACTCCATGACATCATAATTAGCTATCTACATTAGCACGTAGCTGCCAGTGCTTGGACAGTAGCCAAAACATTGCTTTTGTACATTTGAAATGTCATGCAAAAACAAAAAGTCAATACTGACATTTCATTGTAAACGTCTGTGCTTCAGAGCACACCCACGTGAAGAAATCCTTTTCTCTTCCGTGTCACAAGCGCGGTACGGATCACCCTACCGGTGGAGGGATAGCCTGCCTTAAGTCGTTATGGCTCCCCACCTAAAAAACACTTTTGGACACCGCTACAGCTCCAAATGCCCCTACAATCTGAGCAATAGGGAGGAGCCAGAGGGACAGGGAATAAATTTCCATTCGGCCTATGTCTCCTCATCTGTTAGAGTGCAGTTGAGCATCTGCAGAGCGCGTTCACGTCTGTTTTGTCTGTGCCAAAATCACGAGGCCAATGCCCGGCTGACAGTGGCACGGGGATGTGAAGTGCCCACTGTCGGCCAAACAAACACACTACTGAAAAAAAAGTAGGTTTCACTGTCTGTATGTCTCAGAAATACTCATACAAAACAGCCCTCCTTGCTTTTGCTTTGTATTTTTTAGAAACTACTACAGAAAACATGTATTTAAAAACAGAATTCAATTGAGCTGAGACTTTAAAGGAAGACTGTAGGACAGTGTTCAAGACAATGAAAAAAATGACATCTTTAAGCAAAAAAAATTATTGAAATATGGAGGTGATTCCTGAAGACCAACCTTTTCCATTCTTCTGCATTCATTCATTCATTTTCTTAACCGTTTATTCCCTTTCGGGGTCATGGGGCTGCTGGAGCCTATCCCGGCCACTTGAGGGCGAAGGCAGGGGGACAGCCTGGACAGGTCGCCAGTGTGTCGCAGGGTAGAATGTCCACAAACACACACCCATTCACTCTCACATTCACACCTATGGACAATTTAGAGTTGCCAATTGACCTATGAAGCATGTTTTTGGACGGTGGGAGGAAGCCGGAGATCCCGGAGAAAACCCACACATGCACGAGGAGAACATGCAAACTCCACACAGAAAGGTCCCCCATTGATGTAGTTTTTCACGTCCCCCAGCCGGGACATATATACAAAAGTGTTGCGTTTATATTTTTGGTCAGTCTATATCTATATCTATATCTATATCTATATCTATATCTATAGATATAGACAGATAGACAGACAGACAGACAGACAGACAGACAGACAGACAGACAGACAGACAGACAGACATTACCATTTTTACTAAGGCACCTTTTTTCTGTAATCTTGACTTTATTTTTGTCCATCTCCAACTCTTGCTCAGTGTTTTCTTCAGATCAGCTTTACCTTTTTCCTTCAATTTCCACCACAGATTTTCAGATAAATTCAAAAATAAAAACAAATAAAAACAAATGAAAACTCAAATTGCCACACAATCTTTGAGCTTGTTGGAGTTATAAGCACAGAGTTCATTTGATCTGGAATGAACTTCTAAATAATCTGTGACTGGAAATAGTTGGCAGTTGTCTATATTTGTGTGACACAGCACTTTGTCCAAAGCAGATTTGCATTTAATCACCTAATATGACAACATTTCCAAAATTCATTATTTTCCTCTTATTCAGTGTTTCTGGGTTTTTCTTTTCTGTTTAGATCTTTGCTTTTCCTACCAATTTATTACTTGTCTTGTTTTAGATATTCTGTTTTTTAATTAAATCACATTTAAATATTCAATGTAAAAAAGCATGTTAAAATGTTTTTTTTTACATTTCATGCTAATGCATATTCTTCCAAAACTAACTAATTCCTAAAAGAAGCACTTTCTTTCAAGTCCCAAAGTGATTTATTTTTCGGCCAAAAATTAAAAACATAAATAAACATCTTTAAGAATGTTCAATATTCTGCCAGAGGTTTCAGTAAAGCCAAAGGCAAAAGTACAATTGCTGCCAATCTCACTTTACTTATAAAGTCAGACTTAAGTGGTTCACTGGTTTAGAAAAATAATTATTTATTGATGAATCAGAAAACCTTTTTTTCTGTCTCAACACACTTTAAGAAATATCTTGCAGCTGTGGACACTGGTATAAAAGACTTTCTTGGCTCCATAAAAACAGCGTGGGGGGGGGTGAAAAAGAAAAGAATGAGCACCAGAGATTAAGAAAGCTTGACAGAGATAGAGTCAAAGTTCAGAGAGAATGTGGTCTGTGCATTTTAGCCAAACTTTAAAAGATCTAAACTGTTTAATAAAAATAAGAAGTATGGACATGTTAAATATTTCTTCCTTGTCCACTCAGAATCACATACTCATGGTAAGTCACCATTAAATCATACATTTAGGTTCAGGAGAAATAGATTAATTTACTGTTCTAATCCATCAGAAGTGTGTCAGAAATAACGGCATGAGGCAAAAAATAGCCTGTCATTCACCGCTCCAGGGAACTGCTCTCTTTCAAGTTATTGATTTTTTTTTTCATGTGCACCCCCCCCCCCCCCCACTGGATGTGAGGATTGAGATGGACAGAAGGAAACAAGGAAAAAAAGATAGGAATACAGTATGTGAACATCTGAAACTGAAAAAATCTGACAAGAAGCTATGCTGTGTCATAGATCAGGCTGGGCTTGAAGGGCTGCTGCTAATGCCAGGAGCTGTATGAGGACCCTTGTAGACCCCCCTGACTTAAGGAAATTAGTCAGATAAGACCCCCACAGTGAGGGGGGGTCAAGTTTCCATTTAGAGATGTCCTAAGATGCAGCACAGACAGAAGGTGAGAGGAGAAAACGAGAAGAAGCTGGAGGAGGAAAAGACTAGACAGACATAGGAGGAGGATTCTTGGGACATGTTCTGCCTGCTCTGTCATTCTAAGGTCCTCCATGTCTCCAGTCTTCACGCTGCTCCATCTGAAGGGAGATAGAAATAGCAGGTGACTATGTGATACTGGTGGCAGCTGGTGTCATTTTCCTGGCAACTGCCCCCCTCCCACACAGAATATAAACAGACACTGTAGACAAAGTCAGCAAGCACACACAGACTCACATGCTGCTGTCAGAAGTGAAGGCTAGCAGAACGATGTTGGATATTGTGACACTTTACCTCATTACATTTTCCCAGTCTGTTATGAATGTTGTGGCAGTGCTGTCAGCCAAACCCCCCCTGAAACACACACACACACTTACGTATACGTTTGCTGTCTGTAAATGGGGTGTTCTGTAACTTTCATCTGTTCATTACCCAGATTTTCAGGTTCACTAATCCTGCTTGTCTTGTTGGATCTCTTGATTGATTGATCGATTTCAAGCATTGTAGTCAAAGCAATCAAGAATGTACACAGATTTATCAAACGCATTAGAGAAGTGATGAAATGCATAGATAAAAGGAACAGAAAAAAAGACACTTATATCACATATGCTAAATTAAATATAGTGATCATTAACTAAAGACATGCTGAGCTTGATTTATTGCTTGAACAGGAGTGGGAAGAAGTGAGTTTATATAATCCCACCCCTACTAAATTAATTCATTACACAGTTTAACATAGTGTTTGTAATCTGGTTCTGATCTGATAGATTCTTTTCAAGTTACAAAATCCAGTGCCTAGTAATGATTGATTATCTTCAGAAAACATTAATTCATGATTTCAGTAAACAGTAACGGTACCTATTATGTAATAATCATTGATTATCATTAGAACACATGATCACATTAAACCATTAACTATTGCAGATCAAGTAAAGAAAATCAAAAGCTTATTGACTGTAATTCAAACATTCAGTCATCAGTATTGCACATTACACAAAGTAATACTCAGTGGTTGTAATTAAAAGAGCTTTGATTATTTCACCACAATCAAGTTCACACATGTTTTTGGATGACTGGGCACTCTCCCTCCTTCTTTTCACATTTCATCATCCATTTTAGAAGAACTTAAACACTCACCTGAGCACAGGTGTTAGCTCACCTTTGCACTAATATTTTGCGTGATTGAATGAAATATTTCACTCTAGTTGGTTTGAAGGCATAAGTATACGTATAACCATCCAGCAACTTGTTGCTTTATGCTGCTTCATGGTTTTATCCCCACCACCACCACCACCCCCTATAATCACCCTCCTACCCCCCCCTCTCTCTAACATCCCTCTCTCTTCTTCCTTTCTTTCCTTTTCCGTCCGGTCCAACAACAAAGATTTTCAAATATGATTAAAATGTATAAAGTTTGGCCTCAATTACAAAAGGCGTTTATTCAAACATACCTCTGGTTTGTTAGAAGATTAATAACCCCTGTTGTTAAAGTAAAACATGTCCAACACAAGAGGCCCTCAGCTCTCATCTGTCTGCCCAGCTGTTGGACAGGACAAGTAAAAAAAAACAAAAAAAAACATCACTTTTATTTTATCTCAGTTTAAAGATAATTTGTTGTAATCCATCCATGATTTTATTTTGTTTAACTCTGTGTTTACCACATTGATAAGTTCCCTATGATTGTTTGTAGAATAGAATACATTTGTGTCATCAGTTTCAAAAGCTTTGAAACATTAAATAAATCAATTATGTAAATATTGAATAGCAGCGGGCCCAGGATTGATCCTTGTGGGACACCACAACTTTTCTCTATGGTTTCGGATGTAAATTCCTCAATCTTGACAAATTGTTTTCTTCCCGTTAAATAGCTTTTGACCCAAGTTAGCGCTAGTCCTCTTATCCCATACACTTCCAGTTTGTCAAGTAGGATGTCATGGTTGGGAGACAAAGGTTTTTTTCAAGTCAATGATAATTTCAGCTGCATATTTCTTTTTGTCCAAAGCATTTGTGATTTCCTCCACAGCATCAATAATAACCAATGAGGTTGATCTGTTTTCTCTAAAACCACATTGGTTTTTATTCATATCGTTATGTTTATCAATAAATGTAACAAATTTATCCTTAAATATTTTTTCTAAAATTATTGAGAATAGTGGGAGAAGAGAAACAGGTCTATACTTTGTAAATTGGTGTTTGTCTCCACTCTTATAGATAGGAATCACTTTGGCTATTTTCATTTAGTTTGGGAATCTCCCAGTTGGTAATGATAAGTTATATATGTACGTTAAAGGCTTAGAGATACTATTAATGACTTTTTTCACCACCTTCATATCTACATCCTCACAATCTTTCGAGTTTTTACTCTTGAATTTCTCTACAATTGATATCAGCTCATTTTCGTTCACATCAGAGAGAAAGATTGAGTGTGGGATCTTTTCGATGGGTGGATTATTGTCTTTGCTGGTTTTGCATTTTGGAATTTCCGCTGCCAACTCTGGACCCACGTTTACAAAATAGTTATTGAGACCATTTCCTGTTACATTGATGTTATAGCTTTGACCCTTCTCATCTGTAAAGTAATCTGGGTATGTTTACTTTTTTGTCCCATTTGTAATGATGTTAGTTAATATTTCCCAAACTCGCTTTACGTTGTTTTTATGTTCGTTCAGTAGATTATTGAAGCACACTTTTTTTCTGTGCCGTGTTATATCAGTTAGTATATATTTGTAAGATTTATAGAAGTTATTTTTTCTTTTTACAAGGTTTTTGTAGACCGGCGGTTAACCAAGGATGTTTGGCAAATTGGTTCTTAGATTTGTAAATGGACATTCTTATTGTAAAGTGAGATAAATATTTCTAAAAAACATTTATAAGCGGTGTCCACATCTTTCACTGAACCCCAGCTTGCCTCTGGTGGTTGGCGGGCGCCTGTGTTTGGCAGCGGAGCCGCCACCAGTGTCTGAATGTGTGTGTGAATGTGTGAGTGACTGGGTGAATGGGTCTGTGCCTGTAAAGCGCTTTGTCCTTGTAGGAAGAAAGGCGCTATACAAGTATACGCCATTTACCATTTACCACTTTCCCTCTGTACACAGAGTTCCAGTTTTGTCTGGATAAGTCATTATTTAGAGCATTCATGATTATTTCATTTCTTAACCTTTTATAGCTTTTATGGTTCTTTTATAATTTTCTTTGTCTTCACATTGATGTCAAATAGTGCAAAAACTGGTAAATGATCAGTTATGTCACATATCATTAGTCCACTCATATGAGTGTATTCTATATTATTTGTAAAAATATTTTAAATAAGAGTAGCACTTTGAGTAGTGATTCTGCTGGGTCTTGTTATGGTTGGATATAAAGTCATAGCATACATTCTGCTGATAAAGTCGTCTGTGGCTTTATGTTTGCTGGGGTTTATCAGATCGATATTGAAGTCTCCACAGATGTATAATATTTTGTTATTTAGAGAGGTAAACATCTTTTCCATCCAGTCACTGAACACTTCTAAGCTTGACCCTGGCGACCTATAAACACAGCTTATAATGACATTTTTCCCTGAATTGTTACATATTTCAATTGTAAGACATTCCAGTATTCCATCCACTGCAACTGACAATTTATCAATGACTGTAAACTTTGTATTTTTTTCCACATATATTGCGACTCCTCCACCTTTTTTGTTTACTCTGTGCACATAATTAAGCTCGCAGTTTTCCAATTCAAAGTCAGCATCCTTGTTGCGGCTGAACCAAGTTTCAGATTTAGTTACGATATCAAAGGAATGCTCGATGTTCTGTATGTCTTTAAAGTTGGTATACATGCTTATGCTGTTAAAGTGAATGATTGACAGTTTTCCTTCTGGGTTAACAGAGTTTACAGTCCATATTTACAGTGGATCAATGTCATCTTGCAGATTGTTGTAATTATCACTGAAAAAAAACTTTTGCATGCTGTAATATATGAGGGATAATGCCCGACAAGGTGTCCATTATCAAATTTGTGGAGGCGTGAACCGTCCACCGGTATGGCACGGTTTCACTTATAAAGGAAATGCATTTTCAATCAAATATTCTTTCTCTTGTTATTTTTCATGTTACGGAAACCGCACTGTTGTTCCTGAATCCGAACCTCGGATTCAGGAACAACAGTGCGGTTTCCATCCTGGTCGTGGAACAGTGGACCAGCTCTACACCCTATCTAGGGTGCTGGAGGGTTTGTGGGAGTTCGCTCATCCAGTCCATATGTGTTTTGTGGATTTGGAGAAGGCGTTCGACCGCGTCCCCCGTGGCATCCTGTGGGGGGTGCTCTGGGAGTATGGGGTCCGGGGAGCCTTACTGAGGGCTGTCCGGTCTCTGTATGACCGGAGTAGGAGCTTGGTCCGCATAGCCGGCAGTAAGTCAGACCTTTTCCCGGTCCACGTTGGACTCCGGCAGGGCTGCCCTCTATCACCGGTTCTGTTCATAGTTTTTATGGACAGAATTTCTAGGCGCAGCCAGGGGCCGGAAGGGATCTGGTTTGGGGACCACAGGATTTCCTCTCTGCTTTTTGCAGATGATGTTGTCCTGTTGGCTTCATCGAACCGGGACCTCCAGCGTGCATTGGGGCGGTTTGCGGCCGAGTGTGAAGCGGCTGGGATGAGGGTCAGCACCGCTAAATCTGAGGCCATGGTCTTTGACCGGAGAAAGGTAGTTTGCCATCTCTCGGTCGGTGGAGTGTCCTTGCCCCAGGTGGAGGAGTTTAAATACCTTGGGGTCTTGTTCACGAGTGAGGGAAGATTGGAGCGTGAGATTGACAGGCGGATCGGAGCAGCGTCCGTAGTTATGCGGTCGCTCTATCGGTCCGTCGTGGTGAAGAGAGAGCTGAGCCGAAAAGCAAAGCTCTCAATTTACCGGTCGATCTACGTTCCAGTACTCACCTATGGTCATGAGCTATGGGTCATGACCGAAAGAACGAGGTCCCGAATACAAGCGGCTGAAATGAGCTTCCTCCGTAGGGTGGCTGGGCGCTCCCTTAGAGATAGGGTGAGAAGCTCGGTCACCCGCGGAGAGCTCGGAGTAGAACCGCTTCTCCTCCACATCGAAAGGAGCCAGTTGAGGTGGCTCGGGCATCTAGTTCGGATGCCTCCTGGACGCCTCCCTGGAGAGGTGTTCCGGGCATGTCCCACTGGGCGGAGGCCCCGGGGAAGACCCAGGACACGCTGGAGAGACTACGTCTCTCGGCTGGCCTGGGAACGTCTCGGGGTCCCCCCAGAGGAGCTGGAGGAAGTGGCTGGTGTGAGGGAAGTCTGGGCATCTCTGCTCAGTCTGCTGCCCCCGCGACCCGGTCCCGGATAAGCGGAGGAAGATGGATGGATGGATGGATGGATGGATTTTTCATGTTTAAATCATTTTTCACAAGAAGTGGATTAGTGTGCCACGCCGTCACGGTAGAGTGGTTTATATTCTGAACGTCATGTTAAGTGAGCCAAAGCATTAGTTCACAGAGAAAGTTCACCTCTTACTGTTGATTTGTCCAGATGATGAAGCTAAAGGTTGTTGCAAAGAAACAAAGTGTATTCATAAGAAAAAAAAGTTGTTCATAAATTATTACTTTGCTTTTAGATAGTTATGATTGAAGAAATATCAACCCTGAACTCTGATCACACACGTGGGTCAACAAACACCAAACCATATTAAATTTAGGTCAATATTGATGTTGATGGTAATGGTGGACAGAGATCTTCTCATGTCCATCATAGAGACATTTGAAGGACAAACGTCTTGCTGTTGTGATGAACTAATGAATGTCTGTCCCCCTGTGTTCTGAGTTTCTGTTGTTCTGCTTGCCAACTGGCATAGGACAGCACAATACTGTAGAACATTCAGGCCATTTGATCAAAGCGTCCTGTTTAGGTGTCCGTCATCACTTTTTAATGGACATCCTGCAGCCAATCAGAATGGAGTATTCAGCCAGACCATGGTATAATTACTGCTGTCATTTGAGGCATAGTCAAATATTTTTATTTTTTTCTGAGAGGAAACTTTTTTTCTGATGAACTTTATCAGATCTACTGATAAAGTGATGTTTTTCTGACAAGTCTGCAGATTATTTAAAGCTTGTTTCCTCTACCTTGCTGATTCTGATTTCTTTCTGATTCTCTGGTTTTCAGACACTTTATTGTACTTTACTGTACTCCAAACACAATAAAAACATAAATGGTTTCTTCTTCACCACAGATAAGTTGATAACAAAGATAAACACTAATAAAAAAAAAAGGTTGTTTTTGTCTTGAACAGCTGTTTCTTGACATTAGCACGTGTTAGTTTGTAGATTTTAATATCAATCCAAACAGCAGCTCACCTGTTTTCTTCATTTTCAAGCTGCTGCCCGTAGAAAACCATGTAACAGACTGACAGAGAAACACACTAAAGTCATGTGAAACTTGTATTTCTCCTAAAGGAAACATCGACATTGACACAACATGGTCTATTTAGTTTCCATGCTGTTGAAAAGAGGAGCAGTTTACCAGAAAGGTATCCATCTTTGTAGAAGGCCATGGAAATGTCAGTGCCTCTCAGCAAACCAAAGGCAGTCAGTCAGCCAGGAAAATGACAAACACATAAAGCCTTTCAGCCACAACCTTTGTATGACTAACATTTGCTGTTCAAAGCCGTCATACTGCAGGATGCCATGTCAATTTATTTTTACATCCTGCTGTTGGGTATAGGAGACAAACAGAGAGGGGCCACATCTGTCACAAGTTTAGACTTAAATAGTAGCACATGTCAGAGTGTGGGTGTCAGATCCAGAGTGACTGAGCTAGAGTTGGATGTTTTCTTCTCAGTCATGGTCAGGAAAAGTCCTTGCTTTGTATTCATACCATCCTTCTGTGCCCCTCCCAAAGGCCCTGGTCATATTAAAGTCTTTGGGTGATTCAAATGTTCACTGTGTAATTGATCAGACTGCTTTTTGATTTGTGCTTCCGGACATGGAGTCCAAAAAAAATAAAAAATAAAAACATAAACATATGAATATCAGAGTTAGAAACACCCCGGACCGTCACAACTGAGATTTATCACATCAGGGCCTGCATGCTAACCGTGGTCCAACAGTACTACCGTGTTGCTTATTTTTCAGAGGCCTACTGCCCTACTTTTTGCTAATTAACTAAATTTGGGGATTGGTTGACACACCTGATTTAACTTCAGTTTATTTTTTCTGAGCAGTATTTTTGATTCTCCTTGTTCTGCTTTTAAATCATTCCCTCCAGGACCTTTTGAGCCTTTCTGATGAATGTTGCAGCCCTAAAAACCTGAAATTATAGCAGGTTTCCTAAAAGTTGGTATTTTGCAGTAACAATTTTCAACTAAAGGCTTTAGGAGGATGTACAAATTTGAAAGTAGTTGTTTTTTCCCCAGTTTATTGAAGTGTAGTTTTATAAAAGGAAAGCACAACTTGATAAAAATCCTAAATAAACTGTGATTGAGTTTAAATCAAAGCAATCTTATTTTCATATTTGTTAAAGCAATTGCAAAAGTTAAATGGTTGTAGAACGGCAGTTTATATTTAACACAAATGAATGGAGCAATGTTGTTGAACCTAATTAAATTTAAAGTTTACATTTATAAAAAATAAAAAAAATGTAAAAGTTGACTCTGAGGTTCAATGAGCTATTTTTAGGTGTTAATTAAAAAAACAAGTTGGATTTATTTTCAGGAAAGCCACTGTCGCTACAGCAACTCATCTGTTCTCCCCTGCATCAGCAACCATGCTCAAGTCTTCCTTCTCATCCATGAACATCCTCTTTGTTCTTGATCTGGACTTCTTTCCCTCAACCTCATCTCAATCCCTCATTTTATCAATAATTTTAGAATGTATTTTCTTAGTTTTGCTCATCTGCAGTTGATTTGTGATGCAGTTATCTTTTAGTGTTCATTGTTTCTGTGTTAGAGAATGTTATTTTCAAAATCCTCATCAGAGTCAGGGAGAAACATGTCAATGCCTGATCCCTTTGCAGAGTGACGCTTTCTCTCCTGGAGGATTGGAACTGACTGAGTCCTAATGCAGACCTGTAGTCTCTCTGATCAGAGCACACATTTCTGCAATGACCTGAGAAATACACCTTTTAGATTTGTTTTACCACAGCATTTGAAAACAGCTCTGCTATGTGCGAAGCCGATTGAGACGACTGTTGTGATTTTGGGCTACACATATAAAATTGAATTAAAATTGAATTGAATTGCAGTGACACCCTCCTTAATTGGGGTTGAAAACAGGAAGTACTGGGATAGAAACCTCTGGATCCTGTGATTCCCATCAGAACTTTCAACATGTAAAAAAAACGTCATGTTGATCCTTGAAACAGATTTTGAGCTGACAAAAACAGTAAGGGGATCTACTTTTTTATGAGAAACCTGTTCTGAGTGAAACTGAGCTGGCTGTGTTTACAGTGATGCCTAACAAACTTCAGCATCATTAAATGGTTGCAGCTGTCTCTCACTGGCTCTTTATTTATTGCCAGAGAAGCTCAGAGGAGTCCTGTTTTTGAAATTCAGGTGCATTTAATTTCTTTGACCAGGTTCTTAAGGAAAACTCAAATCGTATTGCAGTAATGTGGATTTTCAAGTTCTCACAGGCTTGCAACGGTGATAGCATAAAAGGATCCCATTTTAAGTATGTTTGCTCATGGAGCAGTTCAATAATATGAGATGACAAAATGTAGAATGCACCTAAAGAGACAGGGTCCAACATGCAAAGTAAGCATTTTAAAAAAGCTGTGATGACATCACCTTCATATCCAGATTTACATCTGACGAGACTGAATTTTCTCATACAAATCAAATCACCATTCAGCTGGATACACATGTGAGCTTTAAAAAGGGAATCAAGACAATAACCCAACATTAGATGGATAGATAGAACCTCAACTGATCCCACTATGGGGAAATTAATTAACGTTGTTATCAAGCATAGATTTGAGAGCAGTAACCTATCAGGTCATCTTAGATTTGAATGTGTTTTTATTGTTCTAACAATTGAAAAAAACCTTATTGTTATCTTCCTGTGTATAAGGGGCATCATGAAAACGGAATGTACCATTGCCGTGAGTGTGTGTGGTACAGTAAGTGTATTGTGAAGTATTTGTAAGGATAATAATTGTTCCACACACTTGCGACGTGCTGTTGATGCTGTCGTAAAGCGCGCTTGCACTGGTCATTAGTGAGGTGTGCTCACTGGCTCCTCACACTCCTTAACTGATTCATAAGTTCAAACACAAACTCCAATCTGAAATTTCTAACAGTCAGGCTGGAAGCACACAGCGTGAAACAGGCGTGCAAGGAGCCGCACTTATCAGTTGAACAGCACTAACAGGCACCTTGCTTAGTGCACAGGCTTTTGGGGGGGGGGTTCAGGAAAGGAACATCTGTAAGACACGCCCAGGTCTCCCCCTTACTCACCCTTCTGTGTTGGTTTTTGTTCACTTCGACCTGTCATTCGCAGCATGCCTGTGGGAAAAAATGTGCATGAACACAGGCTCACCAAGTGATGGAGGATCTTCAGATTACCTGCAGGCCGCCTACACTCCATACAGGTCTGCCTATTTTCACCTGCAGAAAGCCTGTATCCACCTGTAAGGGCAGTTGTGTCTAAGGCTTAGGTTTCCTCTAGCTTGCAGATATTTTGCATTTGATTTCAGCCAATCAAACATTGAGGCATCAAGTAAAAGTGTCATTTTGTTTTTATAACAAACACCAATCTGAGCTGGAGGGTATCTGTGCAAAATGCAAACTTTGAAATTGGTCAAATATCCTCTAGTGGCAGACTGAAACAATCTTTTCTCAGTCTTCAGACTCTTCTCCACAGCCCCTTTGCAGGTCTCCAGGGCCTCTCCACTAGTTGTGATGGCAAAGGTTGTGAGCCACCAGCTGCAGTTTTACTGACCCCCTCACCAGGATCAGGGCAGCCAATGAAATAAACCGATCAGTTTCCACCGGAATGACAACTTCTTCCTTTTTTTTCACAGACCTCTCAGTAAAAGAAAAAACAAAACAAAAACATACATTGAATTGAATGATACTTTATTAATCCCACAGTGGAGAAATTTAAAAACAAACACATCATATCATATTTAAGATATAGTATTGTTCCCAAACATAAGAAATAATAAGATGAATGTTTTGGTTTTTGCTGCAGCTAAAATGACCGCTGGTTGCTGTGTTGCTTTTGAAAGAGCATTTTTTAAAATAAATGTTTTTTGTCTCTCAATCTCTTTTCCTCATTATTTCTCTCTGTTATATTTGCCTGCTGTTCAGGCTTGACAGAAGCAACCGCAGCAAGTCTTAAAAACACACTGCAATTAGCATCATTTGCTTCGTTGCATCTAAACCCTTCCCCGATGGAGTTCAATCAATTCCCCTTATTAGAACTTTCACACTGACGCCTCTAATTTGATCCTGCAGGGTTGTTGTTTTTCTGTCTGTCATTGACTAAATGCTTCAGGTGGTTCAAAAAAATGAACAATTTGGTTCTTTGTGTGTTTGCATTAAAGCACTCATAGCAAACTTACTTCTGCTTCTTCTCTGACTCTTTTCTTGCAGACATTGATGACTGTCAGTCGAACCCCTGCCAGAATGGAGGGACATGTATTGATGAGATCAACTCCTTTGTGTGTCTCTGTCTGCCCAGCTACAGTGGAGCTACTTGTGAAAAAGGTAAGCACCAAGTTGTAATGCAAGACAATCAGAAGAAGAACCTTAGTTCAGAAGTAGATGAAGAAAGAATAAGAACAGAAGTGGGACGAGAAAACCACTGAATGACTAAAGAAGGAAGTGAATTGTGAAGGATGTAAGAGGTAAAAGAAAGTAAGGCTCTAGGATGGGATGGGAAAAAGTGTCAAGTGACACGATTGGATGTGGAAATTCCTCCATATTCCGGTAGCACAGGGGTAAACACAGAGATGAGGAAAAAGGAAGAGGAAGCCCTGTGGAATCACAAACTGGGTTTATATGAAACAGCTGAGCTCAGCTGTCTTCAGTGTTGAAAGTCCTCTTGTTAAAACAGTACATTTAGGGTTCTTGTTCAGAAATCCCACATTACATGAAAACATCATGTCAATACCTTTTTCCACTGAGAAATCCTCTCTGTCGCTGTGTCACAGCATGTATGTGCTACTGTACGTGTGCAATGGAAAGGCTTTGTCCCACTGCTGCTTTGTACAATTTGCGCATATTGCGTGAACGAAAACTGGTCAGGCATATTATTTTGGAAAAAAGTGAGAAAGACTGTGGTCTTTACATAAAATTTTCCCAGATTTACAGTATAGACCAAAAGTTTGGACGCACCTTCATATAGATTTGAATGAGAAGGTGTGTCCAAAGTTTTGGTCGCTACTGTATGACGAATGAACTACATCAAAACCACAGAAGAAGTACGAAAAAAAGCACGCAACGAACACGTAAACCAGTGCTTCACTAAACTTCTTCACTCAGAGCACTGGCCAGAAATCACATCAGTTCCCTCCCAGCGGGCTGCCTCGCCTCACGTCTAACATCTGAAAATCTTTTTATCTATAGCAAAGCATCACAAGGGCCCGCCCGCGGTGGGTACTGACCACGGTTCTGACGCGATGTGACTTTTGCTCAGTGCTCTGAAAGTCAAAGTGATAAACTGAAGGAAGCGTGGGTTTAAGTGCCCTTTGCGTGGTTTATTCGTACTTCTTCCGTGGTTTTAACGTGGTTCATTCATGATACATCTGTGTACATCTGGGTGTACATCAACCAATGACCAACTTTCATCCGTGGACAATGTGCAATTTTTATGCAGCAGCAGCGTGACTCTGTGACTGCTTTCAAGAAAATAATCTCCAGTTCTAATTAGAAATGTGATGTCAAGTGTCATACATGTCACAGGGAGCTTGATGTTGTTCCAGATGGTGAAGTAACTTCGTCCACTTAAAACATCCACAAAGTTCATGGCTTAAAGGACACAGCTTGGCTGAGAATGATCTGTTTTGTTTGTCTATAACTGTGTTTCCTTCAGCATTCATCGACACCTGCATTCTAAGATGACATGCTGTGGTGCCACTTTACAACGATTCCAGGAATTTGTAGATAAATTCTTGTGGTGACATTATGGGACATCAGGAAGGTCAACCCAACTTGTTAAAATGGGAAACGTCCTGGTAGCACATAGGTTGACAGATCCAGCTCACCTGCATTATTAAAGCTGTTCCCCTTCTAAATCCTGTCTTTTAAGATAGTGACATTAAACTGTCACAGAAATGACAGCCAAAGGGGCAAAGCTATAAACAGAGAGTGTGACATTTTAACAAGAGAAACATTTTTAGGTAATGAGAGAGCATGGAGTGGAGCAGAGAAGCTTCCACGTTTAGACTCCTCTGAAATGACTAGAACTCAGATTCTGCTCATCCAAATTGATCTTTTTTCAGGAAAAGTACAAGACAGAGAATCATTATTTTTAGCTCGGTCTGACTTCCAGTGCCACGAATGCGTTCTTTTTTTGTTATAGTCTGCTCAGATCTAGGAGCCCGAGGGCAGAGAGTTTGATATCAAACTGTGAGAGTGAAGCAAAGGACTCAAACAGTTTGGGAGCCTTTAAAACATGGAGTCCGTACACTGTTCAAATTGAAGGAATATGTGTAAAAAAGCCTGTTCCACTTTTCTGTCACTACCAAAACAAAGAGTTTCTGCCAGCAGGGAGATCCATTTCTAATCTACAAATCTTAGATTTCTACCATCAATGTAGAAAGAAAGAATTCATCTCTTTGATGACAACATGGTGAGTACAAAAGTAGTGTAGATTATGATACTGAAGTGTCATTTCTGGTTGAGTGTTCACGGTTTTTAAGAAATGGAATACAAATCTTTGTCAAGTTTTAACTCTGGATGGGAATCACTGTAGAATGGCCCATGTTCTTTGTGTTTTAGGGTGTATTCAGACAGTTGGTCCACTTCATTTGGTCCAGATGAAGTCCTGAATCTTGCGTTTGGTCTGTATTCAGACTGGCATCAAGCGGACTATTGTTATAAACCAAAGCTTGTAAGCAAAAAGCTAGTGACTAAAGAAATCAGTCTATGGCCAGGAATTGTGAGGGCGGGGCAAAGCAATGAGGCAGAAATGATGGTAGTCCTGCGCTTTCCAATCCTTGTCCGGATAGTTCACTTATTGAAATGTTATATTTCGCTGACCAATTTTGAACGTCTGTATCAACATCCGGTACAACACTTATTACTTTGGTAGGGCGGAGGCATGCAGCAAGGAGGTTAGTGAGAAGATGGCTGCTAAGCAGGAGTGTTTATGACATATAAATTGTTGGAAAAACGGTGAGAAGCTATGTGAATCACTTTAAAAGTTGTTTTAATGAGCCTGCATTAATTCGACCAAATTTCCATTGGTCTTTGTGTCTCATCGTCATGTTTGCCTCCTTCCTACTCTTTTTACATCAGATAATGCCCGGTGGCTCCGAGCACAGAGCCTATTCAGACTAATGAAACTAAAGCAAACCGGAGCTCAATCCTACTGGAAATGAACCGAGAGCACTTCTAAAGATGGGTCAAAGAGCGGTTTCTAGTCCTGGACCAGGGTCTGCTTCAGACTGTAAATTTGTTCTGGGTTCTCTGGAAAAACGGACTCTGGCTCACTTAAAGCAAACCAACTGTGCCCAGTCTGAGTACACCCTATAATCTATACAGAATGCGTGAATCACATGACCAGTGAATTGTACAGAAATGTGATCATAAAAAAGATACTGTCAAATGGGTTTAAAAAGACACTTTTTCTATTGTGGACCACAAGCTTTTTTAAAACATGTTATCAATTCCCCTTTAGCAAAAAAAAAAAATATGGATAAGGGACAAAAGAAGATAGTGTTTAAAAGAAGACTGCAAGGTGGTGTAGTGGTTAGACTAGAAGGCACCAGTTCAAATCCCGACTGAGCTCTTTCTGTGTGGAGTGTGCTCATTCTCCTCGTGCATGTGTGGGTTTTCTCTAGGAACTCTGGTTTCTTCCTGTAGTCCTAAAACATGTAGCTTAGGTTCATTGATATCTCTAAATTTTCAGTGGGTATGTGATTGCATGGTCCAGCAACTGACCAGCAGCCTCTCCTCAGTATACCCCACCGTCCCCCTATAGCAGCTGGGATAGGCCTCAGCAACCACTCTAAGAAAACAAGTGGGTTTGGGAGATCCAGGGATGGATGGACAGGAACTGGTTTAAAGTTTTGCTGGAAGCAGATTTTAATGATGTTAAAGCAATTCTACATCCCATAATTTAATTTCACTGCAGTAAATAAGTTTCATTGCATAACCTTGCTTTGTGTTTGTCTATGGTTTTCTGCTGGCTCCCACACATCCTCTGGCTGTGCCTTGCTTTTGCCATGCTGAGGAGTTTTGCCTCCGTTCTCCCCGCCTGCTTCGCCGTTGCTTCATGACTGACTGGGAGCAGCAGGACGGATGTAATGAAACGAAAGTCCTGGTTGTTCTGTAACTTTTAGCCGTCCTTGTTATGCAGTAACAACAAGGATTCAGCTGTGAGGAAGGGAGCTTCGCTTTGGGTGTCTCTCTGTCAGTTCAGCGGGAGCTTAGCTTGATTTCCACATCTACATCTAAACTGTGACAGCAGGAATAAACTCACAGGTTTTACCAAAGATCCATCCAGATGCCGTGCTTTAATGTCTGATCTGCTAACTTGGTCAGTGGGATAACTGTGAGCAGTTTGGAGAATTATTGTAGTAGCTCTTTTTCTCTGCAGTACACACATGCTTTATTGTTTTTATTTTAAATGTTCTTTTCCTGCCTTCCTGCTGTCACTTGCTGCACCTCTCCTGGTTTTTGTGCTTCTCATGTGAGTGTAGGAAGTGAGGCTTTGTTACACTCTCAGCCTGTTGTTGTGTTCATCCCCGTGTGCCACTGTGGCACTGGATGTGAGTGGGTTTGGTGAGTGGATGTTAGATGCTAATATTTATTTTATTAAGCTTCAAAGATGGAAGTGCTCTCTTCTCTTTTTTTCTGTCTTCTATTTTCTGTTGATGCTTGTGTCAGATTTCTCTGCAGTCCCAAATGTCTTTTTTATCACACTTTAATGTGTGTTTGCTCATTGCAAACATCACAATTAAACTGTGCCTTATCCTGTCATGGAAAAATAACAATATTGTGACGTGTAAATAAATTAAGAATTAGAATTTGTTTCAAGGAATTAAAACAAAAAATAAACACCAACAAGCAAATGCATCATCAATATTTTAAGTCATCAGTTGATTGAAAAAGAAGAAAATGAAATAAGATAAAGAAATGCACATTTATACATAAACACACAAATATATATTATACACACATACTTATACATTATACACACATCAACATGTAAATGATGCCATTAAGTTATTCTTAATCATAAATAGACATATTTGCACTTAAACATTTCTTACACATTGAATCTATTACATTTTAAGTTTGTCAAATAGTTTTATTATTTGCTTAAAGGTTTGTTAGAGGAAACAAACATGCAGTGAGGCGAAAAACTATTTAGTCAGCCACCAGTTGTGCAAAGTCTCCCACTTAAAAAGATGAGAGATGCCTATAATTTTCATCATAGGTTTACCTCAACCCTGAGACACAAAATGAGAAAAGAAATCCAGAAAATCACATGTCTGATTTGTAAAAAATGGATTTGTAAATTATGCTGGAAAATAAGTGCCTTTATTTTATTAGCAGACCTAAAATGTTGATGGGATGTCTTTACCAAACCTGAGGGTTTATTATCGGGCGGCTCACCGTAAAATAATTCAATTTTTGGATGCACGCTCACTCATTCTCTTCTCCTATCTGGTTGAAGTTGGAGGCTGCATGATGCAAACTGGTGTCACTCTCAGCTTTAGCCCATGTTCCAATCAAGAGTCCCTCTTCTGCTTAGACAAAAAACATAATGGTCACATTTAGAATCTGTTCAGACGTCACTTTGGCTGCTAATCGTACTCTATTTTAGCACCATATTTAAACAATTTTCAACCCTCTTTGCCAGATGGGACATGTACTAATTGGTCTACCCTTAATATTAAATGATATTTAAGATCTGGATGTTGGCATGACGTGCTCAAATAAACGCCATGTCAAACAAGAGGGAGACCCTGTAAGACTTAGCAAGAGTTTATTTTCAAACAGATATTTAACACAACTAAATCTGAAAAAGGGTAAAGGGATTGGTAGATGGTTACAACATCATTTGCCGGGTGAGAGAGAGAAACGCCACAAATCCCAGCAGCTTTTATACCCTCTGTCAGCCCAGAGGGTGGAGACTGGCTCAACCAGGACCTGTAAATAAAAAATAGGAAATGCACACACAAAGACACACAGCCCTGGAACAGAGGAGGACTGAGGCTGTTACGATATTAACAAAACCTTTGCATCAACTGACCAATTATCGGAAAAGTTTAGGTTATCTAAACAACACCTCTTTGCATTTTTCCAGATTCAAAGTTTTGTTAATAACAAATTAATTGAGTTCCCAAATGCACCCATGGAGTCACCCCTGGATACATCTTCCTTAGGCCTGCACTTGGCCTAAAGGGAATGATGTCATATATTTACATTCATTTTTACTCCCTTAGTCTCAATTCATTGAACTTAATCAAGGAGCTCTGGGAAATAGAGTTGGTAGAGGAAATCCCTGTGGAGACTTGGGACGTGACTCTCAAGAGAGTACATAAATCTTCTGTTTGTACATAACATGGGCTGATTTAATGCAAAATTAGTAACCATGGTCTCTGGTTAGGCTTGCTGAAATTTGTAAAGATGTGAACCCGACTTTTGACAGGTGCCATCAGTCACCAGCACATCTTGTTGTGGTCTTGTTCTGCTTTAGATTCTCTCTGAAGAGACATTTTTAGATCCCTATCCCACATCACAAGGGAAACAACAGAGCCCAGTCCTTTGCTATATTTGGCACAGTTCCATCTACTGTCCTAGTCTCCTCCTCAGCCTCAACTTTGAAGTCATTTGTTCCCTTGTTAGCCAGACGTCTAATTCTACTTAGATGGAAGTCTTCAAGTCCTCCTTCCCACACATTGTGGATTGAAGAAATCCTGAATCACAAACTTGAAAAGATCAGATACACTCTGAAGGAATCGTTTGTGGAGTTTCACAAAATATGGGACCCTTTTTTTGTCTATATTAAATGGCTGAGAAGAGGTATGAAGAAGAACCAAGAAGAGGTATGAAGGTCAGTCGTAGTAAGACAGAATACATGTGTCTGAACGAGAGGGATCAAGGTAGAAGCGTTAGGTTACAGGGGACTGAGGTGAAGAAGGTGCAGGAGTTTAAGTACTTGGGGTCAACAGTTCAGTGTGATGGGGATTGTGGAAAAGAGGTGAAGAGGCGAGTGCAGGCAGGTTGGAGCGGTTGGAGGAAAGTGTCAGGAGTGTTGTGTGACAGAAGAGTGCCAGCAAGACTCAAAGGAAAGGTGTACAAGACAGTGGTGAGACCAGCTCTGCTCTATGGGTTAGAGACGGTAGCAGTGAGACAGAGACAAGAGGCTGAGATGGAGGTAGCGGAGATGAAGATGTTGAGGTTCTCCTTAGGAGTGACCAGGTTAGACAGGATAAGGAACGAGTACATCAGAGGGACGGCTCACGTTGCCTGTGTTAGCGACAAAGTCAGAGAAGCCAGACTGAGATGGTTTGGACATGTTCAGAGGAGGGATAGTGGACATATTGGTAGAAGGATGTTGGAGATGGAGCTGCCTGGCCGGAGGGCAAGAGGACGGCCAAAGAGGAGATATATGGATGTCTTAACAGAGGACATGAAGTTGGCTAACGTTAGGGTAGAAGATGTTCATGATAGAGTGAGGTGGAAAAGGATGATTCGCTGTGGCGACCCCTGATGGGAAAAGCCGAAAGAGAAAGATTAAATGGCTGAGCACTCCATTTGCTCCGGAATGATTTGTCTGTGCTTATGGGTCATTGTTCTTTTGGGTGGGGGGGATTCAAGTAATGTATTGATACAAATATAGCCTAATCTTTAATTATTTTTGCCAAACCTTTTTGACCAATTAAACAAAAATGTACGCCTAAATTGTGTTTTATCTACGGCATCTCTTGTATTGTATCTCGATTGTATCTTGTACTGTTTCTCTACTCTGACTATACAAAAAGGGTAATAAATGACCTGCAGTTGACACAATCCACACCATCTATGCTTTCTCTATAAAATAATCCAGAGAAGATGAAGGGTTTACATGGGTCTGTTTTTCTTTTTCTTTTTCAAAGCCGGTCACAGCACACTTACAAACGAGGTTGTTCTGCCCCTTCCCTCCCTTCTTAGCTCTAGCTCAGAAGTATGGCTGACCCTGGGAAACCTTCCACAACTTCCTTTTTGCCACCCAGGGACCACTAATATTCTGATATCTTCCAGTTCCAGGCATCTTTTTATAATTGAGTTCCCTTCTGCTCTTCTTGGAACTGCTCTCTGCTTCCATCATGGCGAATAACCCCAGCATTAAAACTGACCCTATCATAACTTTGCAGACTGTTGTAGAGTCAGAGGAGCAGGGTGGACCAACACCACGTTTTTGGTGGCCGGAGACCGAATTAGCATCTTTATAGGTTTCAATTCTACGGTGGCCCTGAAGTGCAAACCATTCAACAAATCACTCGATACAAAAACATTTTTAAGATCACAGCAACAATTTAAAAAGCTTATTACATTTTAGAAAACAAAACAAAATTTCAGAAACCAAAACATAAAAAAGAAAAAAGAAAAAAAAGAAAAAAAGATTTCAGAAAACAAAATTAATTTCCAGAAAAAAAAAAAAATATTACAAAATGAAAACATTTCAGAAAAAAAATTAATTTCCAGAAAACAAAATGAAATAAAAAAAATGAAAACATTTCAGAAAAACAAAATGAAATATGAAAAAATGAAAAACATTTCAGAAAAAAAATGAAATATTAAAAAATGAAAAACATTTCAGAACACAGAATGAATTTCCAGAAAACAAAACGAAATCTTCAAAAATGAAAAACATTTCCAAACCGGAAGAAGCAGGTACTATGGGACAACGCTGATTGGATGATGATGTTTGTCAATCATTTGAACTGAAGAGTATTTTAAATGAAGCGACGACGGATTTTATCGTCCAAACAACAATGTACCATGATAATTCCCGTATTTCCCATTTACATATTAAATCAAAAATGCAGCAAACAGATAATGAAGGTTTAAATTATTTTTTGAATATTTCGTCTGAAGCAGAACGGTCACCCGGAAGTAGTTTGTGTAGATGACGTCCGTTCTGCAGGTAAACAAAGAAAGGGACGGTAAAACGTTAACATAAACTTTAATCTTTGAATATTTAGCGGATGTGATGACAGAACGCACGCAGAAATATCAACACCAACCAGGTTTACAAATGTTTCAAAATGTCGTGAGAGGATTCTGTCTGAAGCAGCAGCTGCGAAGAAACGGGTGTTAAAGACGGCGCACATCAGGAAATGCAGTCCCGCCATCCACAGATAAGGTATGGAGGCACATTTGTTTGATCTAATAAATGTAGCGTTAAACGTGATTTCTAAGAGGGTGTTTACAGACAGATCCAAGATCCTTCAGTCATACGTTAATGACAGGTTACCTCATCAGCTGGAGAGGGGGGGGGGGGGGTCACGTGGGCAGGATTCTCAGACAGGTGTACCAGCAGCATAAATCAGCAAAGCTGTCAGGTAAACTGCAGCAGTTTGTGTCTCAGAATAACATTTATGAATGCTTCTTATTCACACTATTAAGATCTGTGACTTTAGAGTGTGTCAGTGCACAGAAACATGACAGTAAATGACTGGATGTGCACATCATCAGACACGTCCAGGTGTGTAACTAAAGGTGGCAAAGTCTGTAGTGTAAAATAAATCTTTAAAAAAAACGTTTTAGTCTTTCAGGCAGAGGAGGAATACCAAATTGTTTTAGAATGTATTTTTTATAAGACTGAAATAATGTATTTTATTCTGAGTTTGGTGTTTTGACCCCTCCCTAATGAATTTCTGGTTTAACCCATTTTCTCCTCATTTTGATGAACTCAACTTTTTCCTGAATGAAAGATGAACGGTAGCCGATGTTTTTCTGTCAGGGATTTTTAATTTAATAATTTATTTCTGTCAGGGATTTCAAGAGCTGGAGCTGGAGTCCAGTGCAGAGGAAGCTGCTAGCATGTACGAGCAGGAACTGGCGTCTCTTACCTGTGCATCTTCCTCTGGATGTGATGCTGAGCAGCAATGTGGACAAACCTTTCCTGACATGACTCTTTTTGATATAGTTGTTAAGCACAAACAGACTTTTCCCAGATGCATTTTTTCCTCTAATAAATGTGACTGACAGGTACGCTGAGTAAATGCTGAATGTAAACGTAACATTTGATTGACTGCATGAAGAAGCCCATAAAGGAAAATCCACAACTGTTTCTTTGTTTCTGTTACTGAATAACGTATTCATGTTAAGTTTTCAATAAATATACTGCATTGCTATGAAACAAATTTGTTTATTTTCATATCCATTATTACAATCCTCACATCAGCATTCAGTTTTTTCATTGACAAAAAAACATTTCTAAACAACAGCTTTGAAAATCAAACATCATCTTTGTTAATAAAGCTTTAAAACCTAAAATGGTAAACATGGAAAAACTCCTAAATGAAGCAAGCCTAATATGAACATTTTAAACTGGAGTTTTGCTTAAAGGATCATTAAGTTGTTTGGAGTTGTACAAGTGTTTGATGCGATTCCTCAGATGTGATTTCCAGATCATCAGCCGGACGCTAAAGCCAGGAATTGTGCTTCGTTTTTCACTCCCCACTGCATCATTTACAACTAATCAGGCTTATGCAGCAGGTTAAAGACGTTTTTTAAAGGACCTGCAATTTAAAAAAAAAAAATTAGATATTAAGGTTAAATAATATTTATTGATTACATTTCACATAAATCATGGTGACTTGCCTGTACACTGCACAATGATATGAATGACTTTAGTCTTCTTGTATTCCCATGTAGAGCTGCCATCTGTTCTTCTGCAGCACAAACCTTTCTGGAACTTCGCTTTGAGAAACTTCACCTGCAGAAATATCACATGTTAATTCAATTAAGTATTTTATAAATTTTAAAGTTCATTTTTAAGTTTCAGTATATGTGTATATGCATGGTTCAAAAATATACAATGCACTTAAATATTATTTCCCATAAGAACTTGTTTACTGATTTCAGTCTTAAAGTCGATTTTTAGCAACACTGATGCCATATAATTACTGTAATTACTGTATAAATCACAGAATCAGGCTGGCTCGGAGCTTTTTCTCTCATGTTGTCACCGAAAACGGGAACGGCTATCATGTGAAGACGGTTCGTCTCCATGGGGTTCTTTTTGCGCATGCGCAAAATAAAAAGAAATTATCTTTTCAAAGCAGCACTTTAACATCCTAAAATTAACATCCTTAGAGACATGTGACTGACAAAAGAAAAGATCACAGAATTGATTCTTACCTAAAGATGATTGACAGCGTGAACCTCGCAGCCGTAGACATAAGCGCACAGCGTTCAAAGTAAAAGTGCTCACAAACTACTTCCGGGTGACCGTGTGTCAGGCGAAATGTTAAAAAAATAATTTTAAAGTTCATTAACAGTTTGCTGCATTTTTTATTTGATAAATAAATGGGAAATACGTGGATTATTATAGTACATTGTTGTTTGGACGATAAAATCCAGCATCGCTTCATTTAAAATACTTTTCAGTTCAAATGATTGACAAAAATCATCATCCAATCAGCGTTGTCCCATAGTACCTGCCTCTTCCGGTTTGGAAATGTTTTTCATTTTTGAAGATTTCGTTTCGTTTTCTGGAAATTCATTCTGTGTTCTGAAATGTTTTTCATTTTTTAATATTTCATTTTTTTTCTGAAATGTTTTTCAGTTTTTAATATTTCATTTTTTTTCTGGATTTTTTTTTTCTGAAATGTTTTTCATTTTTTAATATTTCATTTTTTTTCTGGATTTTTTTTTTTCTGAAATGTTTTCATTTTTTAATATTTCTTTTTTTCCTGGAAATTAATTTTGTTTTCTGAAATGTTTTTTTTTTTTCATTTTTGTTTTTCAAGTTTTGGTTTCTGAAATTTTGTTTTTTTTTTCTAAAATGTAATGCTGCTTTTTAAATTTTTTTTTTTTTTTTAATTGTTGTGATCTTAAAAATGTTTTTGTATCGAGTGATTTGTTGAATGCTTTGCACTTCAGGGCCACCGTACAATTCACACACAGAAAATATCAATGTCGGTATATTAAAAAAAGGACAGATTTTAAAACAATTAGATGTTTCTAAATACAAGTAACTTATTGATCATAAATATGAAGTTCGGAGTCACCACACTTCTCTGAAATATCTGAAATGCGATGGTGAGAATATGATGCGATGATGATATCCAGTATCTCTTGATGCCAAATAACTTTCAGATGAAATGATGGACAAATGTCACTATCCAATCAGTTTTAGTAGTTTTCTTCTGTTTGTTACCTTACAGAAAAGAATAGCATAAATGGATGAAAACCCATAATTTACTCTCCTCCTAGACGAACACCCTTTAGATGAATCAGTACACAAGTGGATCCATCCATTCATCCATCCATCCATCCATCCATCCATCCATCCATCCATCCATCCATCCATCCTCCATCCATCCATCCATCCATCCATCC